>NC_087269.1:37619279-37927210 GCF_015220805.1 Pogoniulus pusillus
GGGAGCAGAAACCTCTACTGTGCAGAGCAGCACATAACAGCTGACTGTTTTCAAAATACCTAAAGGGCCACTTGCTTACAACCACTTGCTCACACTGACAGCTTTTAAATGATGGGAGCAGTTGTATTAAGTCTGTCAAAGCTACTTCTAATAAAATTGTGGTTTCTGATGCATGTTATTAAGACCTTAAGTCATCCCTTTGTTTCCATGCATCTCAATTATCACCAGGCTTTGTTTGCTTGAATATAAAATTCTGAGCATAATTATCTACAGCCTTCACCTTCTGAGTTGTGTACATCTGATCAGTGGTGACTACACTCAAAAGGAAGTCTACCACCACACTAACTACCAAATTTAAACTGCAAATGCATTAACTCAAGAGTTTGTGACTGCAGACCTCTCCACTGTACCTGTGCTGAGAGCCAGAAGAGCTTCCCCATGCTCTGTCTGGCTGCACCTTAATCACATACCACCCAGTGGCACAGCCAGGAACTGTATTCCCCATTTATTCAGGAATACTTTGTGCCTGCAGTAATATATTCCTAGCTGTATTTTGGGAAAGGATCTTCTTTTGCCTTCCAAACCCAGCTCAAAAGGTCATTAACTTCTACCACATTTTATGATAAATCATAGCTCAAAAGAAACCTTTATGGATTGCCATAAAAATCTGTGTGAAAGCAGATTCTTATCCTTACTGAAGTGTAGAGGTGCATTAATAGGGGACAAAAGGGTTGGACTTGATGATCATAAAGGTCTTTTCCAGTTGAAATGAGTCTGTGATGGTATGAAAAGTGAGGCAATAAACACAGGCTAGATATGGCCATCAGAAGGCTCAACACCATGCAGGGTGGAATGCTAGGGATGCATTTTCACTGACATCATGTAAAATGAAATGAAAGACATGATTAGCATGAAAGCACCTCAGGAGTTGACTGTTGGCTATTAAATTCAACAGGATTGACAACATCAGCTTTAAAAAATGCAGAGTAAGACCCCAAAGGAGTCCCTCAGCCTGCTATTACCTTAGCTCAGGGTCTACTTTGCAGGGGATGCTACATTCACATAGGCTTTGCTTGCAAAGGATGTAGAGAGAGCAGTTTCTGGTTAAGGAGGTGGACAAGACCTACGAAGTCTGATTTCAGGTTTTATTTCTGCCATAGGCTACCTGTGCAACCCTGGGAAAGTCATTTAACTGAGAGTGCCTGTCTCCAGTAGTACACCACCACCACCACTTTGTTTCTGGTATCCAACTGGTCTTGTGCAAGGCAGGATGGTAAAGACAGAGATGTGGTGCAGAGGTGGAGACACAGTTAGTACCAGACCTGGTAGTTAGATAATAGTTGAACTTGATGATCATAAAAGTCATTACAAATCAATTTAATTATATGATTCTAGGATCTTGCTCAAAGTGCTCCCTGTACTTTCCACAATGAGGCCCCAGTATTGGCTGACACCTCCATGATGCAAAGGCACTGGTATTTTGGAATAAAAAAATGTTTTTTTCCATGTGGGATAAAAGTCTTATTTTGCCTTCTTGATTTAATAATCCTCTGAGCTGCTCCTACTCAGCAGTGAACCATCCCTACCTCTTGTGAGAACACTTCCATCCTGATTAATCTAACACGAACAATAAATATTAGTATGAGGGAAGTCTGAAAATTGGACTGTATCATTACTTGTGTGTAATAGATGGGTATGAAATAAAATTGATATTCTCTTCACCTCCTCCTGAAGAGGAGCTGGTATTTGATATGAAGAGATTTCTTCCTTTTAAATTAATCAGAAGTTGTCAAGTTCTAGGTAATGTCTGGGAGATTTTTTGGAGGCTAACTTCAGAGTTAATACCAGGGAGTTTGAAAAGGGTATACATTTTTCATTATGTCAGATGAAAAGAACATCCTTCCTATTTGTATGATAGCACAATAAAAGACAGCACCACTGACTTCAGCTCCTGGGTAATTTTTTACTTGTCTATCTGGTTCATTTTTCTTTGATCAAACAAAGACTAAAAACACTCTGGCATTTTACTCTACTTCAAACCTCAGCCATGCACAGACTTTATCTTTCCAAGGGAATATTGGAAAGGACTGTGTATTTGAATTGCCCAAACTCTGCAGTTTTGGGAGAAGGACAAGTTTCAAGTGTCAAATAGCTGCTGTGTTGACTCTTGCAGGATTTACTGCAGCCCCCATCCCAGTCCTGTCACCAGCTAACACAAGTAGGTTTGAATCCAATGGGGAAAAGATGGAGGGAGTCGCAGTGCTCCAGCTTTACAGCCCAGCTATTTGAAAATCATTTTGGGTTGGTTGGTTGGTTGGTTGTTTGTTTTCTGACAGAGGAAAAAAATTACACTGTCGGGAGCAAATTTGGCTTCTTGGTTGCTTCACCATCTCCTCCAGTTGCCTAACCCTTTGTTTTTAGCTTTCTACCTTCTTGACGTGCTTATCTTCAAGCACTTCCCCTAATCCTACTCACTTCTCTATCTCTCTCATTTATATTCTTCTTTTGTCTCCAAAATCAATGGCAAAGTTCTTAACTCTTACTGTTTGAACTTCCTTCCCTTTATCTCACTTCCTCTCCCTTACGCAGTTTGTGTTCCTACATCTCCTCTCTCCACTGCACATTCATTCAATGATGACTCCTCATCTTTCTTCCCTTCTTCACTGCTGTCTCTTTATCTTTCCCTCAGCTCTCCAGGGTCTGGCACATTTCCCAGCTTGCAGGCTCTCCAGGCCTCTGCTCATCCCCACTACAGAGGCTGCTGTTCAATGACATCCCATGTCCTGAAGCCCTTTCACTCCACAACATCCTCCTTTCCCTCTGCTTCTCCAGACCTCTTGAGGCCCTCCACAGCTTTGTCTTCTGTGACTCCACCAGTATCACTGCCATTGCCACTGCTCTCAGCTGCCTGCCCACATCTGTACCCCCTTCAAATCACTTTTGGCTTAATCTTGAACTTCTCCATCTGCGCCTTACAACCACCTCCATTTCCATGATGAACTTTCCTTTCTCACGAAGCCTTCTCTGCAACCCATCTTCTTTCTTCTCACCATTAATTATCCTTGCTCTCTCCCTCATCTAAACTGCTCTCTGTCTCTTGCCTTTTTTAGACTGTAAGTGCTTTGGGACAGGGAACATGGATCATCTATGTTTATAAAGTGACTGGTAAATTTTGTGACACTGTATAAATATTTCCTTTATTAATTACAGGCTCGACATGAGGCTTTTCTTCAAAAAAGGTCTGCTGAAAGGAAATACATATTTTGGCAGCATCTCATCAAGTGTGTTGACCTCACTTTATAATTTCCCTCCCAGCACAGGAAAGCACATACCATAGTGATCACTATCATTGTGGCAGGCACACAGACCTTCTTCTGCATGCAGGAGATAAGGACCTATCTGTTAACCTCCTGTTTGTCTCCCCATCATCACAGACCAATTATGTGATAGCCTTTTAAGTGAGGGTGACATTCCCTACACCTTAGCTCCTACAATTAGATGTGAGTGTCAGAGAACATCATGTTGGTGTAGGTGAGGAGAAAGGAGGCATTAATCTTCCCTAACCGTTTTGTCAGGGCTGGTGTTACATTTCACTTCATTCATTCACTTGACACAAGACTTTCTGTGGTGCTCAGGCCTTCCCAGGCCTGTTGTGACAGGAGAAAGGGTGATGGTTTTAAATTAAAAGAGGGAGATTTAGACTGCATAGAAGGAAGAAATGTTTTACAACGAGTTTGGTGAAACATTGGCCTAGGTTGCCCAGAGAGGTCATAAATGCCCCATCCTCAGAAACATCCCATGTCATGTTGAGGGGCTTTGAGCAAGCTGATCTAACTGCAGATGTCCCTGCTGACTTTAGAGGAGTCAGTCTAGCTGACTTTGAAAGGTCCCTTCCAATACAAACTGTTGTATGATTCTTTGAGGAGCTCTTGACCCACTCAGCAACTTGTGCGCATCTTATGCCTAGGGTGCATTATAGCGCTACCAAGTTTAAGAAAAACCTCTTTGGGGGCAAAATGGTGCCTCAAATCTTATCTAACCAAACCACATTTTGTCCTTTGAGTCCCTGGCACAAGTGTGCACTATCTGTAAACAGGCAGCAGCCCTTCAACAGGCCCTGCCTGCCAAGGAGAGTTCTTGCAATGTGCCCAGCCTGTACTCCTGCTTTTTGTGTCTCAGCTGGGCTCTGTATTTGGGTTTGTACCAGCATTTTTGCAACTTGCACTGTCTTAAAAGCTGTTGTTTCTGTTGCACCACCCTGGACAGCTGGGCTGATCACGTGGCATAAATGCACCCTGGTGCTGCTCCCACCGTGTTCAGACTGGGAAGTGTGAACAAGCTTTGTGTGATACAGAAAGCAGAGATTGAGTGCAAGGTTAAAAATGGGGAGGAACTGCATGCCTTGCCAAAAATTCTATAAATAATCCTGCCAAAGGCAGCACAGCCCAGTCTTGATACTGGCCAGGCTCTTCTTGCAAACTTTCCTGTTATTCTCTATGGCTTTGCAAGTACAGCAATACCAGTGTCTTCACACTCGCATATTTACAATGACATTTTTTAGGGTAAGTAGATTGAATTTTGTCCATAAAAGAGAGGTTTTGTTATTGTGATTGTTCCTACATTAGGAATTATACCAGTTAGAACCATATAACTTCATCTTCAAATGCTAGAGTCTGAGGAAGACTGTTCTGACTTTGATCCTGATTTGTGAGTCCACTTCTAGAATCCAACTCCTGAATCCAGTTGTCATCAGCTGCAACTTCCCCAGTGCCTGCTCCCAGCATCAGTGGTGACAGTGGCATCACTGCCATCAGGGGTTGGGTTCAATATTGGCTTTGTGTCTATTTTTGTCTATTTTATCATTGTTCTTCTTGCTATCCCAGCTGGTTTAGTTTCTTTCCCAACCCATCAGTCTCTCCCTTTATTCCCTTTGGCAAGGCAGAGGGGCTTATAGAGAGCACCTGTCACTTGTCTAGTGACTGGCCCAGCCCTAACCCTTGACAGATTTATCTGTGTTTTAGAAATTCAGGTGCCTTACCCCAATAGCTGGATACAAAATATGTAAGATCTCACCGTAGTACTTTGCCTGCTCTCTCATAAATGAGTCTTAATGAAATATTGACTTAGTGCTGGCACTGTTTCAAGAGATTGCTTGCACCTTACCCTAACCAGTGTAATATCAAATGCTTAATCAAAGCATAAATCATCACAAATAAACAAACAAACAAACAAACATATTTGATTGCTTTGCAATAGGAGAGCTTAACAAGGCTTTCCCAACTGGGATCCTAGAGGCGCAGTGAGCCCAAATTGACAGCTGCTCAGCTGGAAACTGTAATGATTGAGACCCAGCATGAAAAAAGTATACAAGAACTGTGATTTTAAAGAGCTGCCAATGCCTCAGTAAAAACTCTTGTGCTGGAGTGATTGTTCATTCTGAGCAGATACTGAGCCCGTCAATACCTGTGCCTTGGCGCAGAAGAAATGCAGCTACTAATTTAACCCCTGTGTTTTGTTCACCTCCTTTTACAAATGTCCTCCAGAAAACAGATGAATAATGAAATGGTGAAACAGTTTGATCCAAGAGGGAAAGGCAAAGCTATCTGAGAGCTGCAGAGGGTCTCACGGTGCCAAAAGGCTGCATGGCAAAGAAGCATATTGAATTGAGCTCTGAGAAGCTCAAAGGGAAAACCCTGGCTTTCACTCTGTATACTCACTGATGAGCTCTTCTTCAGCTATTACCACTTGGAAAAGAGATCTGAGAGCTACTGCTGATAGTTTGAAGGAACATCAGTCAAAGCTCATAGGCAGCCAGAAGGGCAGCTAGACTATTATAGGCATGTGTGCCTGAAAGCTCATTTAATTTTTCCAGCTATATAAGTTGGTGTAATCAAAGGTGTTACATCTGTCTATGAACTCTGTTCCCATCTGTATTCTTAGACCAGCACAACTGCAGCAAAATACCACTAAAGCAGACAACAGACTTGTGCTACTGTGTCAGTTCTTGTCTGCTCACCACTTGAATATTGTGTGTGGTTCTCCCTCTCCTGCCTTAGATCAGAAAAGAGATGACTGAAGGAGGAAGAGGATAAAGATCTGTAATAGCATGAGTGGTGTGGAAGAGGCGTAACGGGAGAGATTACGCAGTACTCAATTTAAGAATAAGTGAATGCCTACTGCTGAGCTGGAGGTAAAACAAATATCAGCAACTCTTTTTGCTTTGGGTTTTTTTCCACATCAGCCTACTTAAATTGCACTTAAAGTCTAGTTGGTGCATTGAGGTGAACAAATAAATAAATAACATATTTTAAAGGGATTAGACAAATTGACAAAGTCCAAAGGACAGACTATGGCCCTTTCTTCCTTTTTTCACTCATCCAACTATGTGGGATAGAGCTGTAATGACTCCTACCTCCTTCAGCGATCTCACGACTCCTTCAGCATACACATGTGTTGACTACTCACTTCTGATTCGTGTAGCTGTGTTCACACCTGCTCCTGCTCTATGTAGCTTCCTGGTGGTCACTAGAAGAACAAGATCAAACACAGAGAATATATCACAATATGGCCTCTGCATGCCTCTAGCTTCTTACAGGGAGCAGGCATAAGGAATGGGAAGTATAGGTGATGACATAATTGGTGTCACAGTGTTTTATTTAAGCCATCTTATCCTACAAGGTGATCTTGGTGTCACAGGATCAATCAGAAGGAAATACTTACTGGCGTTAAGGGTGACAGAGAACTAGAGCAGGCTGCCCAGAGATGTTGTGGAGATTCCAAACCTGCCTGGAAATTGTGATTCCAGGTAACCTGCTCTGGGTGACCCTGCTTTAGAAGGGGCTTGGACTAGATAATCTCCAGAGGTCTCTTCCAGCCTGCAGCATTCTGTGATCTCTCACCATGTTAATTTTCCAAAATCCCAGTTTTCCCATTGTTGTGAAGACTAAGCTACCACCCAGAAACATCACTACCAGGAAACGAATATTTAGAATCATAAAATCATTTCTGCTGGAAAAGACCTTTAAGATCATCGAGTCCAACCTTTCTCTAACTCTGTCAAAGCTGGTCTCCCTTAGCACCACATTTCTGCGTCTTTTAAACAACTCCAGGGATGGGGATTAATTTTTTATTTATGAACTACCTCATTTGTTTGTCTCATTAATCTCTTAAACCATGAGTTATTTTGTATCTGGAAGTGCTGGAGATATGGACCTCACCACGCTGGTGCTCACTGGTTACTGATGGTGTTACTCAAAGCAAATCTTTGCCTTGCAGCTGTTGTAATTTTAGTGGAGAAAGAGTGACCCCAGAACATGGGGAGCTCAGTCCTTGTGTTCAGCCTCCCCACAGCTGCTGCCCATATCAGCACAATTATGGTTGAGGTTTTGCACAGTGTGGGATAAGCAGCTTTAAGTCATCTGCAGGCAACCACAAACAGGGAGGGTTAAAATCAGGATTAGGATTGGGGTCTTCTTGGCTTCACTCCTCCCCTTACTTACTCCATGGTTCATTAGTAAGGAAGAACAGAAGTGCTGTCTTTGGCCTAGGATTTAGTCCAGATTAGAAATCTTCTCCAAAATTATTCCTCATTAGCCTTCAAAGTCAGCCTGAGTAGTTTCATATCCACAGGTCCCTGTAGACACTCAGTTCAGCACACACACACACACACACACACTGACCAGTCCTTCCTTCCCTTCCTGGGAAAGATTTTCCTCATTTGCAGCTACCCTGCAAAATTCCTGTTCCTGCCAGTGGGAGTTGTGTGTGCATCTAAGAAGAGAAATTGGCTGCAGAACAGTATTTTAACTACTATATTTAACATATTGTATTATGACATTTACAATATTTCCCCCAAAGCTCTTCTCAGATTGAAGAGAAGTGACTATTTGCATTATGCTGGCCCTTTTTTCCTTGCTGATTGACAGCAAAATTAAATCAGTTCATTGCTTGCATGTTGTATGCAAGTAATTCTGCTCAGCATGGTTGAGCAATAGCTTATTCTACTAGACACCCCATCGACTCCCCCAGAGCCTCTGACTGCGAGGGAGGGCTCATGCTGAACAGGGCTGGAGGATCTCTTGCTGCATTTGAATGAAGATCTCTGTCGCCAGAGAAAGTCGAGGGGCTGGAGGGGAATTGTTTTGGTTTTAGGAGGAGGTTGTCTGGGTTTCTCTGGGTTGCCTACATTTGGCTGGATGTGGTTCCCTAATGCTGTGTCGGAATCACATTTACAGCAAAATCCGTTTAATTTGATGTTAATTATTTAATACCAATTCAGTTATCATGCCATGCTCCAGCAGCACACAAACTGTTCAGCCATAAACAGATAAAAGACTACTTCAGGGGCAAAGCACTAATGTCTGGAGACATGAGTCAGATAACAGAGGCTTGGAGAGGAGGAGGAATCTATATCCAAGAGTAACCAAATGCATCCCCTTTAATCGAGAAACAGGAGACAAATTTCAAGAGCTAAAGCAGCCTTCTGATTTTTTTTTGTTTCTGTGGGCCTCAGAAGGCTAAGGCAGTGTGCCCACTTTTGTAGGGAAGAAACAACTTGTAGAGAAGAAAAAAAAATAACCTCAAACCTACAAGCATAGGAGTGCATTAATTTCCCTGGAGTCTCTTGAAGCAGTTTGTGTCATTCTGGTGCTATCCATACAGCCTTTTAGAGCAAGCCATCAGCAGGAAACTTCCCTAAATCCAAAGCCCAAGCTATGTCTTAAGTGTACAACTAGAGACAGATCAGCATTTTGCAAACAGTTCTCCAGTGCCTTCAAACACACACATCGTGGTCAGAAGAGCTGCCTGGGGATGTTTGAAAAGATGGCTTCTAAACCTGTGCCATTCCTCCTGCTCTAGTCAGGTTTTGCTTGGATTTGTGCATCTGCTTCTTCATGTTGCCTCAGAGCTGGAAACTGAACTTTCCCACGTCCCTGCTGCAACAGCCTCGGGCTCTGCAGAAAACTTAGGACCACTACTGTGGACAATGGTGTGCATGCTTTGATATGGTAATATATAACGATCACAGAATCACAGAATGTTAGGGGCTGGAAGGGACTTCGAAAGATCATCTAGTCCAACCCCCTTGTCAGAGCAGGATCAGCTATACCAGATCACACAGGAACACATCCAGGTGGGTTTTGAATATTTCCAGAGAGGGAGACTTCACAACCCCCTTGGGCAGCCTGTTCCAGTGTTCTGTCAAGCTTACAGTGAAAAAATTCCTCCTCGTGTTTACATGGAACTTCCTATGCCTCAACTTCCACCCATTGCTCCTTGTCCTATCATTGGCCATCACTGAGCAGAGCCTGGCTCCAGCCTCCTGGCACTCACCCTTTATGTATTTATAAACACGAATGAGGTCACTCCTCATTCTCCTCCTCTCCAAGCTAAAAAGACCCACGTCCCTCAGTCTGTCCTCGTAAGGAAGATCACAGAATCACAGAATCATCTGGGTTGGAAGAGACCTCCAAGATCATCCACTCCAACCTAGCACCCAGCCCTATCCAGTCAACTAGACCATGGCACTAAGTGCCTCATCCAGGCTTTTCTTGAACACCTCCAGGGACGGTGACTCCACCACCTCCCTGGGCAGCCCATTCCAATGCCAATCACTCTCTCTGGCAAGAACTTCCTCCTAACATCCAGCCTATGCTTCCCCTGGCACAACTTGAGACTGTGTCCCCTTGTTCTATTGGTGGTTACCTGGGAGGAGAGGCCACCCCCTACGTGGCTACAACCTCCCTTCAGGTAGTTGTAGATGTTCCACTCCCTTAATCATTTTTGTGGCTTTGTGCTGGACTCTTTCAAGCAGTTCCCTGAGGTTCTTCTTGAACTGAGGGGCTCAGGGCTGGACACAATATTCCAGATGCAGCCTCACCAGAGCAGAGTAGAGGGGGAGGAAAACTGTCTCTAAGGTCCATAAAGTCCTTTGGGAACTGTCTGAGGCTCCTGAATATCATCTGCTGAACCCGAGTGTGGATCTTGTCTTAGGAGCACCTGTTCAAAGGCTTTTAGTGCTCCAGCCCTATGGCTCTGATTTCCCACCTGCAGAATGGTTCCTGCTCCTGAGATTGAAGAACATGAAAAAACCCAGGAGTACCTCAGAAGTGGTCTGTGGTCTGCGATGAAGAGGGGCAGGGAGAATGAGGGATGTTCAGCCTGGAGAAGAGAAGGCTGTGAGGAGACCTTACAATGACTTTTCAGTAGTTAATGGAGGTCTCTAGGAAAGATGAAGACAATGTTTTTAGAAGAGCCTGTTGTGACAGGACAAGGAGGGATGGCTTTAAACTGAGAGAGGGAAATTCAGGCTTCACAGGAAGACATTTTTTGCACCAAAGGCAGTGAAACACAGGCCCAGGTTGCGCAGAGAGGTGATACATGTCCTGTGTGGTGCTTTTGGGGCCCAGATGCCTTCAAGAGGACCATAAAGACAAAGTCCTTCAAAGAAGAGATAAGTGGACCTGGCCGTCCCAGGCCGTTGTAACACGGTTACTCTATCCCACGTGGAGCGGTACCTGGCTGGTGCTGCTCTCTTCTGCTCCCTCCGCTTCTCTCCTCGGCAAGAGCAGCATCCCCGCTTACCGCACGGCTTCCAGCCGGCAGGGCGGCGGCCTGCTGAGGCCCGGCAGGCCTGAGGCGGGGAGGGCAGCGGCGGCCTGCTCGCGGCCCTGCTGAGGCTGCCTGGGGCGGAGGATTCCAGAAGGATTTGATTTGGCAAGCTGCTGCTTCTAGCAGAATCTCCCTTTGCACTGCTAACCGCTGTGCGGCACTTGTGTGTTCACTCCCTGACACGAGTCAATGGCACTTCTGGCCTCTGGTTTGGGCTACCTTGTGGCCCTAACCCAGCACACTCTGCCATGGGTAGCTTGTGGCCCTAAACCAGCACACTCTGCCATGGGTAGCTTGTGGCCCTAAACCAGCACACTCTGCCATGGGTAGCTTGTGGCCCTAAACCAGCACACTCTGCCATGGGTAGCTTGTGGCCCTAAACCAGCACACTCTGCCATGGGTAGCTTGTGGCCCTAACCCAGCACACTCTGCCATGGGCAGCTGGGTAACTGCCCTAAACCAGCACACTCTGCCATGGGCAGCTTGTGGCCCTAAACCAGCACACTCTGCCATGGGTAGCTTGTGGCCCTAACCCAGCACACTCTGCCATGGGCAGCTGGGTAACTGCCCTAAACCAGCACACTCTGCCATGGGCAGCTTGTGGCCCTAACCCAGCACACTCTGCCATGGGCAGCTTGTGGCCCTAAACCAGCACACTCTGCCATGGGTAGCTTGTGGCCCTAAACCAGCACACTCTGCCATGGGCAGCTTGTGGCCCTAAACCAGCACACTCTGCCATGGGCAGCTGGGTAACTGCCCTAAACCAGCACACTCTGCCATGGGCAGCTGGGTAACTGCCCTAAACCAGCACACTCTGCCATGGGCAGCTGGGTAACTGCCCTAACCCAGCACACTCTGCCATGGGCAGCTGGGTAACTGCCCTAAACCAGCACACTCTGCCATGGGTAGCTGGGTAACTGCCCTAAACCAGCACACTCTGCCATGGGTAGCTGGGTAACTGCCCTAAACCAGCACACTCTGCCATGGGTAGCTGGGTAACTGCCCTAAACCAGCACACTCTGCCATGGCTAGCTGGGTAACTGCCCTAAACCAGCACACTCTGCCATGGGCAGCTGGGTAACTGCCCTAAACCAGCACACTCTGCCATGGGCAGCTGGGTAACTGCCCTAAACCAGCACACTCTGCCATGGCTAGCTGGGTAACTGCCCTAAACCAGCACACTCTGCCATGGCTAGCTGGGTAACTGCCCTAAACCAGCACACTCTGCCATGGGTAGCTGGGTAACTGCCCTAAACCAGCACACTCTGCCATGGCTAGCTGGGTAACTGCCCTAAACCAGCACACTCTGCCATGGCTAGCTGGGTAACTGCCCTAAACCAGCACACTCTGCCATGGCTAGCTGGGTAACTGCCCTAAACCAGCACACTCTGCCATGGCTAGCTGGGTAACTGCCCTAAACCAGCACACTCTGCCATGGCTAGCTGGGTAACTGCCCTAAACCAGCACACTCTGCCATGGGCATCTGGGTAACTGCCCTAAACCAGCACACTCTGCCATGGCTAGCTGGGTAACTGCCCTAAACCAGCACACTCTGCCATGGGCAGCTGGGTAACTGCCCTAAACCAGCACACTCTGCCATGGCTAGCTGGGTAACTGCCCTAAACCAGCACACTCTGCCATGGGCAGCTGGGTAACTGCCCTAAACCAGCACACTCTGCCATGGGCAGCTTGTGGCCCTAAACCAGCACACTCTGCCATGGGCAGCTGGGTAACTGCCCTAAACCAGCACACTCTGCCATGGGCAGCTTGTGGCCCTAAACCAGCACACTCTGCCATGGGTAGCTGGGTAACTGCCCTAAACCAGCACACTCTGCCATGGCTAGCTGGGTAACTGCCCTAAACCAGCACACTCTGCCATGGGCAGCTGGGTAACTGCCCTAAACCAGCACACTCTGCCATGGGTAGCTGGGTAACTGCCCTAAACCAGCACACTCTGCCATGGCTAGCTGGGTAACTGCCCTAAACCAGCACACTCTGCCATGGCTAGCTGGGTAACTGCCCTAAACCAGCACACTCTGCCATGGGTAGCTTGTGGCCCTAAACCAGCACACTCTATCCCTGGAAACACTCCAAGCCAGGCTGGACAGGGCTCCCAGCAACCTGCTCTAGCCGAAGATGTCCCTGCTGATGGTGGGGGGGGGTTTGGTCTAGATGACCTACAAAGATCCCTTCCAACACAAGCCATTCTGTGATTCTATGACAATAAAACATGGATTGTGGACAACAGAGGGCTTGGAGGCACTGGCACACCTACTCCATGGCAATGGAGAACAGGTCTTCAAGGTAGATCCAGCCTTTAACCAAACCCTTTTGGGAACTGCCAACCCCAAAGCCCAGCAGGCATCTCAGGCAGCCAGGAAGCTGTAGGAACTCTTTTAATGCCTGGAGTTGTAACGCCTGTCACCACCAGTTCATGAGAGACAACTAATCAATAACCCTGGAACCAAATAGGCAAATAAAAATCCAATCCATTAAGATGGCAGAGGTATTTACTTCTTGTATTTACACCACTGAGAGCTGCACTGTCAGTCAGTGCTTCCCTGTCGCAAGATAGAAGCAATTTGTGCAGACTGATCCCAGTTTTCTCATTAATATGTAAATGAGGCATGCCAGTTGTTAGGTTAGAAGAAAGCTGTCATGTTTATTGTGACAGATTTAATGGATGTGTTTGGATTGTGCATTCAATGTGTTTTCAAGAGCATGTCTTATCTTTGTTTAGGCAGTAAATCAAACATGTAAACAACAATTCATTAGCATCTGTCAGAAGCTCAAAGCTACATTGTTATAGTTGAAAATCTCCCCAGAGGTGAAAAAAGTATATCTGACTTATTCCAGATTAGTTTGAATATTTTCTCTCTGTTTACCAACTTGTAAGTAATAATGGAGCCGTGGGATCTGTGCGCTGGGATAGCACTAGGGGTCAGGCAGAAACCAACCAAACACCAAGGATCCAGAGCTGGTGCAGAAGCAACTGGCCAGAGAAAGGACTGTGGCCACCCACCTCTGCCACCATCAGCGACCTGGTCAGTGCCAAGTTCAGGCTTGGAGTGGTGGCTGTAGGATGCTATTTAATGCTTCAGGAGAAATCTCTACCTGGGCTGCTGCAGCTGCACCCCGAGACCCACCAGTAGCAGCTCAAGCCCAATGCTGACAAGTAAGAAATTATGGTATGGGATAGATGGGACAAATGGTGTGGATTTGGAGATCTGGATGCAAGTGGTCTCCCAGTGAGCCAAGACTGGATTTACTGAAGCAGAGAAAGACTGGAGCTCAAGACTTCCAAATGGTCCATCTCTCTCTGTCTTCATCCTGCTCCTTTGAACAGCCTGAAGGGGAGCATGCTTCATAGGATGCTTCCTCTCAGAGATCTCAGTGTGCCTCGCAAACAGCAGCTAAACCTTATCACAAACTCATGACAGAGGAATTGCATCAATTTAACTGATGTCTCTGAGGAAGAAAAGAGATTAAATAAGAAGGACATTGAGGTGCTGGAGCATGTCCAAGAAGGACAATGAAATTGGTGAAATGTCTAGATCACAAATCTTATGAGGAGCAGCTGAAGGAACTAGGGATATTTCGCCTGGAGAAAAGGAGGCTTTTCTCACTCTACAAGTACTTGAAAGGAGAGAGTGGAATGAAATGGATGTTTGTCTTTTCTACTAAGTAAAAAGCAATAGGACAAGAGGAAACAGACTCAATTTGTGTCAGGGGAGGTTTAGGTTAGATATTAGGAACAATTTGTTCCCCCAAAAGGGTTGTCAAGCCCTGGAACAGGTGGAGTCCCTGTCCCTGCCGGGATTTAAAAACCAAGTAGATGTGGTGCTGAGGAAGCTGTTTTAGCAGTGACTTGACAGTTCTGGGTTAGTGGTTGTACTTGATGCTGTTAAACATCTCTTCCAACCAAAACAGTTCTATGATTCTCTGATTCTCAAAAAATTACCCAAAGGCATGATGATGACACAGCTGGGAGAAGAAAAGTGGAACATAAAATCATAGCAGAGCTCAGCCCTCACTCTCGTGAGCCTACATCACTGTGGTTTTTAGCTCCTACTAGTTGATGACTGAATCTATTTTTAAAAGTTCTTTGTGCCTGGCTGAGTTTGGTTCTCCAGACACTAAAAATACCAGCCAGAGTTAGGCATTATTCAGGCAGAAATTGTCAAAGTTGTGTCACACAGCCCATGACTTCTGCCTGCTAAGTTTGGGATCACCCAAGCACCAGCTCTGCTTTTTACAGTGGTCTGGGAGACAGTTGGGTGGAAAGAAACACAAGACAAGCTCACTGATGGCCTTCCACAAACCCAGATCTTCAGTGATGAAGTGTTGCTGTGTTAACTCATTCTTCCATGCCAAATTTCTATGCATTTAATAGAAATAATAATAACAATTTAGAAAATGATACTTAAGAAGCAGTAATTACACTACATCAAATATTTATGATTTGCAATCAACATGAAAATGTTCCCTTATCTACACAGCACAGTGTGATTTCTTCTGGTGAAGTCACAAAGCTTCTTTTAGAAACTGGTAACCAGCTTCACATATTAGCAAGTTCCTTGAGATCATCCAGTTCTGTCCACAGTTTGGGGTTTAATGCTCAGTGGCAGCTGAACCAACTGATGCCCTTCAGACATGAGTGGCAAGTCCCGCTTAGCTGTGGAAGCTCTGTAGCATCCCCAGGTCAAAAGAATCATAGAGTGGTTTGGGTTGGAAGCCTATAGTTTCCCCAGTCTCAAGTTGTGCCGGGGAAAGTATAGGCTGGATGTTAGGAGGAAGTTCTTCACAGAGAGAGTGATTTCCCACTGGAATGGGCTGCCCAGGGTGGTGGTGGAGGCACTGTTCTTGTACGTCTTCAAGAAAAGCCCGGATGAGGCACTTAGTGCCATGGTCTAGTTGACTGGCTAGGGCTGGGGGACAGGTTGGACTGGATGATCTTGGAGGTCTCTTCCAACCTGGTTGAGTCTATGATTCTAGAATATCTTCAACAGAGACATGGAATGCTTCATCAGTCAGGTGCTCTTGTCACTGTTTAGTCATAGGACATGTGAAAATCCAGTTGTACCACAAGCAAAGGAAGTTTCAGACTTTGAATAAGGTCAGGATTCATGCCTGGGTGCTATGGTCAGCTTGGTTTGGAGGCAGGGATGGACCTGTATCAAGAGAGCTGGGTGAGTCTCTGTGGCTCATGGTTTTCTCTTCCCATGTGTACAGAAGGATAAAGGCAACAAGGAGAAAAGGCAGAGAGCAAACTCTGCAGGGTAAGGACCATCTTTGTCTTTGGATATACAGCACAAGGTGGTCTCACCCATGGGTATATATTGTGCTGCAGTGATTGATGCTCACTAGCCATATGGATGGTCCAGTATCTCTTGAAAGCCATTGTTTTAAATCCAGGTGGGCTATTAAGCACAATTATCTTCCTCACCTTCTACTCTCTCTTACCAAGTTCATAATCAATTTAATTTAAGGCTCTGGGGAGACATTATAGCAGCCTTCCAGTACCTGAAGTTGGCTTACAAGCAAGCTAGGGATGGATGTTTTACAAGACCTTGTTGTGATAGGATGAGAGAGAATGGATTTAAGTTTGAGGAGGGTAGATTTAGAGTGGATATAAGAAAGAAAATCTTTACAGTGAAGATGGTGAGATACTGGAAGAGATTTCCCATGGAAATTGTGTACGCTCCCTCCCTAGAGGTGTTCAAGTTAAACAAGGCCTTGAGCAACCTGTTCTAGTGGAAGGTTTCCCTGCCCATGGTAGTGAGTTGGAACTAGATGATATCTGGAGGTCTGGAACTAGATGGTGATATCTGAGGTCTGTTCCAACCCAAACCATTCTACGATTAATCCTCAGAGACCTTGGGTCATGGGGGCAGAGAGAACTCGTGAGCTGCTGTTGAACCCTTAACCCCCACCAAACCATCAAAGCCCACTGGGCCAAGGGCAGACTTTCATTTATTCAACTTCTTCCCTCTGAAGGAACTCACAATTTAATCAGAACTTCTTAATAGTACATGAATTCTAAATTGCAGCCATTTGTTGCAGCTAGCCGCAGGCTCTTCTGTCTGTGAGAAATATCTGTGTTATTTCCTCCTTTTAGAGTTTACGTAAATAAAATAAACTTTTACAAATAATGCTTGCCACTTAATGTTCTCAGCCAAAGTATCTATCTGAGGAAATAGAAATCCTTCCTTACAATTCATCTTAAGGATGTAGTTTCGGTTTCTTATAAAGTAATAAGGAATGTACCACAGATAATGTTCCAATAGTGCAAATGAGAGGAGCATATAATCAAAATGATAATGGTGGGTATTGTAAGGCTGGTATAATAAAATCCATCCCACTATGAAAATCATATCTCAAGGCAATATTCTGTCTGGTTCTTGTAATAATGGGACCAGTGAGAGCAGGGCACCAGGCGGCCAGAGAAACAAAAGTGCTGCGGTGGTTCATTAACCAGGCGCTGCCCTGACAGCCCATTCTGCCCGGTCAAGGGTCTCTGCTGGGGTTTAGAGAGGAGTCAGCTGCTGAAAACAGATGAATAAAAACCCCCACTAGAGCCTGCCCATACCTCAGGGATGGTCAAGATGCAGGTTAAGCCAGACAAAGGGTATGTATTTGTGTGCCTCACAACTCTCTGCCTGCACAGGCAGCACCATTTGGAGGAGCACCTGAGCTTTCCTCTCACCAGCCTTCCAAAGCTCCTGGTGGGTTTTGCACGTTCACCATGGTCACACTCCTCCAAATGACCTTCCTCATCATGGGGAAACCTGTGGCTCTTCTTCACTTAGAGGTTTATCTTGTTCTTCTAGAGGTTTCTCCCCACTCAAGTGGACATAATTTTCCTCATTCCTGTCTTTGGTGTCAACCTTTGCCACCTTTGCTGTGCAGCACTTGGGGATGGCGGCTGGTGCTGCTGTTTGGGGCCCATTAGAAACGTTTGTGTACATACATAATTACTGAATTTTACAATACAAATGAGAGCCTTTGGGGCCAACAGGCACAGCAGATACAATCTGTCTTGTCAAGTCTCATTCACTTCACGGCTATTTTTTTTCTTAAAGAAAATTACTGTGCCAAAACCATGCTCTGAGTACTAACAGCATCAAAGCCAAACCCATCCAACAGGAGAGGCAATGCTCTGGGTAAAACATCCCAAGCCAGACTTTTTGTTTCCTCCTGGTCTACTTATCTTGCTGTTCTCTGTTATCTTTAGTGCCTTATGCATTTTGCTTCAATGCTGCTTGGCACTCCAGCATTCCCAGGGTGCTGCTTCATGGTCGCTGCCATCCTGGTGGAAAAGGAGGTGCAGGGCAGAGCTGATCCCCATGGCACAGAGGCCATCATGTGGCTCAGCCTAGAGGTACTTGCAAGATTAGGATCTTAATCTGGAAAGTGGATTCCATTTAGTCTGCTGTATTCCTTCCCACGCGTGGCTGCCTGCCCCAGCAATAGGGTCTGTGTTTAGGTTTAAGTGTCAGGGATTAATCAAGTGACACATATGTGTGTTTACATGTGTGTGCTTTTAAGTGAAGAATCATTCTCATCCTGTTCTCTTTCTGCTTTTTTACTCTGGTAAACACGTATTCCTGCTTTTATTACACTCTAGTGTTTGATTGCTGAGCTGTGTTAAAGCATCATTACAATAATTCATGCTCCTCATATGGGAAGTATCATTAGCATCTGCTGAACAGCACCAAAGGAGCCCTCTACTTGTGCATGTCCACCTTTCCCAAGCCCTTAGAGCTAGGTTGGAAGGAGTTCCCATGCCATCTATGGGCTGCACACCATGTGTAGGACTTCCCTGAGCCACCTCTAGCAAGGCTTTGGGCTCAGCACTACCTGGGACCATGTGTGGTTCAGGGCAGAAGTGCCAAAAATGAGATTCCAGCATCCCTGGGACTGTGCATCACGAGGTCCCTGAAGACTTTTTTTATAACATGTGAACTGGAAACAAAGTGCTGTCTTAGTGGTAGGACAAGAGGAAATGGCCTCAAGTTGCACCAGGGGAGGGTTAGGTTGGACACTAGGAAAAAAAAACTTCCCCCAAAGGGATGTCAAGGCCTGAAACAGGCTGCCCAGGGCAGTGGTTGAGCGCCCATTCCTGGAAGGATTTAGAAACTGTGTAGATGTGGTGGTGAGTGGAGTGACATGGTTTAGTGGTAGACTTGGCAGTTCTGGGTTAATGGTTGGATGTGATGATCTTCATGGTCTCTTCCAACCAAAATCATAGAATCATAGAATCAAGCAGGTTGGAAGAGACCTCCAAGATCATCCAGTCCAACCTAGCACCCAGCCCTAGCCAGTCAACTAGACCATGGCGCCAAGTGCCTCATCCAGTCTTTACTTGAACACCTCCAAGGGTGGTGCCTCCACCACCTCCCTGGGCAGCCCATTCCAATGCCAATCACTCTCTCTGTGAAGAACTTCCTCCTAACATCCAGCCTATACTTCCCCCAGCACAACCTGAGACTGTGTCCCCTTGTTCTCTTGCTGGTTGCCTGGGAGAAGAGACCAACCCCCACCTGGCTACAGCCTCCCTTCAGGTAGTTGTAGACAGCAATGAGGTCACCCCTGAGCCTCCTCTTCTCCAGGCTAAACTCTATGACCTTCAAAAAATGAAGATGCCAGTTAACTGAAAATGAAGTGCCACTTGGTACCAATGGCAGCTTGAGTGTAGTATCTTACCACCAAAATTGAGTGTGGCACCACAGTGAGTGTGTAAGTGTGGTGCTGTAGCTCAAACTCCACACAAACCTCATTCCATTAGTTACAGATGCAGCAGAAGGGCAGCCCATGCACATACAGAAACTCTACTGGGAAAAAAGAAGCATTTGGGCTCACCCATTTGTCTCATACAGAGACCTAAGTGTAGAAAGAACCATTGAGCTTTTGAAAACTTCTCACATGGCAACGTATTATCTATAGATTAGGTCCATCAGAGAGACTGGGTTCACAGTCCAGAAAACAGTAATGGGCTAAATCTGTTAGGCATAAGAGTTTTGTCAGAAAAGAAGTAATTTATAATGGGGATTTCTCAAGCACCCTTTTCTATCTGCTGAAAAAACCTAATCTCACAGCTGCAGGAGAAGACTTAAAGGAACAGACAGATGCATTTGAAAGGAAAAAAAATGAAGACTTCTGAAGCTGAGAGAATATACATAAACAGCACAGAAGTGTAGCAAACAGAAATCAGAAAGTTATGGAGGCTAATAAAGCAAAGTGAAAATCAGAAGCTAAGTAAAACAAGATGATGATAGTCAGGAAATGATAGCAGCTTCACAGCATATTAGCAGTAAAACAAAATAAATTCCTAACACTGGTATTTATCTGGCTAAAGGCAAACCTTCACCTGCTCAAAAGTTAAAATTGCACTGCAACTGATGTGATTAACCATGAAATCATCAGAAACAACACAGAGAGTACAAAGCTTTGAATAGATGTTTCATGTGTGCACTTAGAAAAACATCCAGATTGATGTCCTTGTAAGGCAGCATCTTGATGAATCTTTTCCTTCCCACAGCATCCCAGAAGAATATTAAACACTACAAGCAGTTTAGAGCAGGTGGGATAAATAATCTGTGTTTTCACATTTCAAAGCAGCCAGGGTAGGTGTATTCCAGACCACGACTTATTTCCCTCCACAGCTTTTGACTCATTCTCCCTTTGCCACATGACCTATGGAGCCTCCTGTTACAGGAGCTTTTCCCAAGTGCCTGGAAAACGTCAGGGATGTGTCTTTTGCTTTCCCAGCACTGCACTTCCCAGGGATACACACAGGCCCCACAGTCCTTCACCTGAATTTCTCCAAGGGCTGTTAAGGCAATCCCTCTCTTTTCTAGCAGCTTTTAATGACTCACACACCTTACAACTTCTCTGGCTTCTTGACTTCAGGCTCATTCAGAAACAAAAGCTGAATTAGATTTGGTAAAAAGATGACAAGCAAATGCTGGCAGTGAAAGCCAGAAAATCAGAGACATAAAAGGGGAATTAAGTTGTTAATCAGGTTGAATCATTTCAAAAAGAGTGGAGAGAATTTTCCAATGAAAAAGATGACTCCAGCATATAAATTAATCTTTTGTATAGGAAGAAATGAAAGTCATTAAATGTCATTGTCTTATTTTAAAAGCAGCAATATCCTGTCTGATTGCAAGTACTTAAAGTGGGATGATTAAACAGAAATCTTATCTGCAGTGTTCCAAGGAGAACACTGGAGAGAAGTTATCCAATTATGGATAATAAAGAATGGGCAAAACCAGAGCAGAGAGGAACTTGCTTAGGTAAGTTATGGAGGAAGGCTTGGCCATGGATCCCACCCAGCACACCAGGCACAGACAAAAGATGACCTGCCACATGCTACATGAGGCTTTCACAGCTTTGGGAAGCCTTTGAACTGCACACTTGTTTGTGATTTTGCATTTTTGTGAGCCCTCTTCAGACCTTTATAAAACAATAGCCTAAGGCACTTATAAATAATAATATTCTGTTAAACATCTGGTTACTGTAAAATGGGATTGTCTTTATTTTCCAACAGGAGTTTACAAGCAGATTAGCAGCTGCTGGCTGGTTGTTGGCTTATACTCTCCAGCAACCAGCTATCTATGCTTTGCTCTGCCTGAGTGGCATGTCTCTGTGTCGTCAGTGAAATGTAGCAGCAGTAGCTCACATGGCAGAGGGGATGTTGTAAGGGGTCTTCTCCTTTCTGCTGCAGACGTCCATATGTCCATGAACTCCGAGTGCCTCGTGTCTTTAATGCAGCTATTCTGTCAGCGTCTGTGTGTTGGCACAGATGACTGTCCCCATTCCCTGCACAGAGGGACTGTGAATGGGGACAATATAAAACAACCTCTCACAATGGAGCACAAACAGTCGAGGTTTAGATCTTTGGCCAAGAATGAAGCTTTGCATACCTAATTCCAGAGGAAGGTTTCCTTTGCTCTGCCAAGGGAACAAGCCCTTTGTCTGGCCAGGACCTCCTATTGCTGTCAGAAGTGGGAAGGAAGAAGTCTTGTGGCTCTGGTCACAGCTCCATTTGCAAGCAGAGTTTGGGAAACTATCACAAGTTAAAACTCAAGCTGCTGCATTTTCAGGTGCTCTTGATGCTCTTGGGAACATGACTTGGATGGGAGGAAGTACTGATGCCTACGAAGGATTCAGTGTCAGAGTGTGGCTTACCAACAGCAGGCAGAAAACCTTTCTTAATTTAACCTTTCAGTGACATAATTTCAACTCTTACTTTTTTATTTCCTTTCGTTGTGTAGGCAGCTTGGGCTAACTGCAGCCCCAGGGAGCCCCAGGGCAGTGAGGCCAGCCCTTAGGACACCCCTAATGCCATGCCCCTTTTCCATCTAATACTCCTGGCTGCACAGCCTGCACACAAGCACTGTCTGGGAAAAAAGAAGAAAGTGAAGTTGTGTATTTTTATATCTGTGCAGCTCTGTACCTGATGCATCTGGCAAGTAAATAACTAGACCTGAAAGTGGAACAATGTACCTGTCACGGGTTGAGGGGGGGGCGAGTTAGCTTCTGAGGGAAACTTGCTTTTGAGTTTATTATGAGAAAATTACCCTTAATGAATTCAAAGACGCTTCAAAACAACCCCCTAAAAAAAGAAATCAGCCTTTAAAGTGCACTTAGTTATGTATAATTGCTGTCATTAAAGGAATCCTTGGCAGAATTGTTATTTATGTAAAGAAATTACCAGGCGTAGGACTCTCTCTTTACATCTTTTGATGGCGTAAGAAGTACCTTCACAGTTGAAACTTGCCTTCAGAGGCAACCTGAGGCTTAGCTCTGGAAGCCTGTCTGCCTAGAGAAGATGTGCTGGCTGAGCAGAGCGGATAACACTTCATAATCTGGGGTGACTTAAATCTCCTCCATGCCAGATAGGATATCGAAGGGACAAAATCAAACCAGGTTTCAGGAAGCATTATCACACTTCTTTGTACAAATTTGTATCTGAATCTGCAAACCAAGGACCGTGTTACAGTATCACAGTATCACCAAGGTTGGAAGAGACCTCTTAGATCATCAAGTCCAACCCTTTACCACAGAGCTCAAGGCTAGACCATGGCACCAAGTGCCATGTCCAATCCTGCCTTGAACAGCCCCAGGGACAGCGACTCCACCACCTCCCCGGGCAGCCCATTCCAGTGTCCAATGACTCTCAGTGAAGAACTTTCTCCTCACCTCTTAAGAAGGACATGCAGGAGGAAAGCTGCCTTTGCTGCTCCGTGCCCCTCACAGATTCATAGAATGGCTTGGATTGGCAGGGACCTTGAAGAGCATCTAGTTCCCACCGCCATGGCATTGGCAGAGACACCCTCCATTACACCAGACTGCTGAAGGCCTCATCCAACCTGTCCTTGAACATCTTCAGGAAGGGGGCATCCATGATCTCCTTAGGCAACATGTTGCAGTGTCTCACCACCCTTTGTGAAGATTAGCCTGACTGCTTGAAACCCATGATACCACTTTGCCCTCTGATTCCATGTACCATTCCCATCCGCATGCTCCACTTGGTGGATGCAGTCTGTATCCAGAATGGATGAGAGCTTCTTCCACCCTTCTTTTTTTCCAACAGCCACTTTCACCACCAGCAACTCCTTTCTGTGTTCTAGATCAAAAGACATCCATAATTGGTACAATGCACTCACAGACCCTGGGACATCTGTTCTCTAGTCTGCCTTTTCAACCAGTAGGATATCATTTTATGATGGACATGTTTCCAGTTTCATTTGCTGGCTGCTATGCCACAGCGGTGCTGGGGTATTTGCTGGAGTAGTCACTGCCTTGGCTTTTACGATTGAGTGGAAATATTCTACAGGAGGATGGATGTATTCCTTCTGCCAGCAGCTGGAGTGCAAGCTTTCATCTTTAGCTGTCCTCCTCCTCTTTCCAGACCCTCATCTGAGACAGGCTCTGCTCAGCTCAAGAAGAAACAGATGTTTCTCTTGCTACACAGTGTGGTTAATCCCACATCAGGGAACATTCTGGTGCATCCCCATGCAACTGTCAGCCTAGGAAGGTATTTTGCCCTGGATATGTGAGGAAATGCAGCTGATGGAGGTTTTACAGCTCCAACCTCGTGGCCTTCAGGGTTAGAGTCTCAATTGTTCTATTGGGAAGAAAATGCAAAATACAGTGCCCAGATTTTAGACACACAGCTGGAAGGACCAGTTTCTGCTACCAGATTGAGGATTCAGATGTGTAAATCACCCCATATGTTCCTTAGTGACCTGTGCGTGGAACAACTGTGGTTTGGACGCTGAAGTACTCAGGATCAGCTCCTGAGCTTCTGAGTCCATATAACGTTAATGAAGGCCAGGGACAATCAATGGTGCAGATGCAGGCTGGGCTGAAAGTCTCACTCTACAGGTCCTGCAGATTGTGTAGTTATCAGAAGAGGCAAGCTGTCAGATGGAGGTATCAGGGCTCTGTATGGAGCTGTTCTGCACACCGAGGACACACAACTTCACCGACGAGTTCCTGCTTCATGAGAAGATGGGTCTCGTTTCCTGCCTTGCCTCAGGGCAAGGTGTTGCCTAGGGCTGGCCTCAGGCATAGCCAGTCTCAGTGATCACTATGGCCCTTATCAAGTCAGGGCTTTTCAATCATACACTGGCACAGGGAAGGACTGTCCCTTCTGCCTCACTCAGACCTGGAGGAGATGTTGAAGATTTGCCTGGACAACGGATGAGCACAACAATTTGCTTTCCCATGGATTTTCTAAAGCAAATTAACATATGTAACAAATGCAGGACTGTCTCTTAATAGGAAATGAAACCTTTCTGAAAACAAACTACATGATGTGAGTAGAATGATGATTTTTCCACAGGGTTTGTAATCTTTCTGCTGCAAAACAAATGTTGTGTTTCCTGAAAGGATCAGAGGGTGAAGCCCTCAGGGAGTGGCCAGGGACTTGATGAGGCACCTCATAGCCTCAGCCTGCCATCAACTACCTTGCCACCTTAGCAGTGCTTTCTCTAGTCAAAACTCTTTACCTGTGGTTCTTTTCAACTTGGTTCCTGGAACCCTTCCCTCTTCATTGACCTAGGTCATTTAGAGCAGAGTAGATTTAAGTTAGACATATAAGGAGGAAGTTCTTTACAATGAGAGGTTGGACAGAGATGTGGTTGAGGCCCCATCACTGGCAACGTTCAAGTTTGAACTTGATGGGACCCTGAGCAACCTGATCTACTTGGAGATGTCCCTGCTGGCTGTAGGGGGGTTGGACAAGACGACTTTTGAGGGTCCCTTTCAACCTGGTGCATTCTATGGTTCTGTGGTCTTGTGACTTAAAACATGACTTTGTCTCCCTGCCGATAGTTGCCCGTTTGGGACAAGTGCTGGGATTTAGCCTTGCAAAGCTGCCTCTCCCTTCTTCCCATCACTGGATATGGCATTGGAAACACCCTTACTCGCAGTATCACAGTATCACAGTATCATCAGGGTTGGAAGAGACCTCACAGATCATCAAGTCCAACCCTTTACCACAGAGCTCAAGGCTACTCCTGCTAGCTCACTGAATGGCAGCCCATAACCACAAGTCCCACTCTTCTCTCCTAGCAGCAGGGCCGTTAGTGTCACACACACACTATTACCAGTGGGCCTACACGCCAGTCCCACTAAGATCACTTTATCGCCTGAAGACTTTGGCTCATAAAAGGATAGTTTCCTTTCTTGTCTCTTACCTTCATAACCAAGGTCATCTGCTCAAGAACGTACAGAGTAAGTTAAGTTGTTCAGCTTATGGATACAAATAGATCATGTGGTTTTTTTGACTTACAAAATGAATTCCACTGTGACTTCGATAAAACTTAAGTATGCTAATGTTCAGTCAACCAGTTGTCTATTTATTTCTGTTTATGCCAGCATACCCATTAGCAACTTTTTCTTGTTTTCTTGTAGAATATTAAATGGTTCAAACATATTCTAAAAATTAGTTGATTAGCTTGTTAGGGCACATTTCCACTGCTGGCTCCTTCTGTAGCAAAAGAGAAAATGAAGGTAATTTTGTTTGCAAGGAATGTATGATTGGAAGCTGACTGTTGAAAGATGTGCCATGTCAGTGTAATGAGGGAGTGTAATATCTTAGTTTGCATCAATATGGAAATAACTGTGCAGTTTGACAGACCTGATGCTAAAGGCAGCACCAGAGCACTCATTATGCATTCAGCCTCTGATTATGAAAAATAGTGTGTTTTCTTTTAAAGAGGAACACACATTATCAATCAAACCCGCGCCAATTATTTCCAAAAGGGATCACAGCTAAACAGGCGTGGGGTCTCTTCAAATATAACTGCACCTGAGAAAACAGACAGATATCAAAGTACATGATCGTTTAATTTCATGACAGTTGAATTAATTAGGCAATATAAACCCTCTCTGATGACTGGCGCTGTGAGCTGCAGTGACTTTTCCCCACCAGGCAGCATCAGTAGGTAGGAGGTTGGTGTCACTGGGCTGCTGTTGCTCTGACCCTGATCAAGGTGTCCTACTAACATGGGAACTGAAATGCAAAAGTGTTCCCATGGTCAAAGGGTTGGACATAACCCGATCTAGTTGAAGATGTCCCTGTTCAGATACCCCTGTCCCTTGAAAGATCCCTTCCAACCTGACCTGTTTATGATTCTGTTATCATATGCCCAGGTGTGAGCCACACCTATCTTCCTGCCATGGGCTAGGGAGCTGGTTTTTCCTCTGAAATGGCAGAAAGGGGCTCACAAGGCCACTCCTTCTGAGGGCACATCCCGCCGCAGCAAGCCTGTCAGATGCAGCCCGGGCTCACTAGGAGCTGCTCATTTTTATTCTGATGAAGGTATGGGCTGGCTGTTTTCATAGGCAGCCCACAGCCACAGCTGGGAGTAGGTTAAAAAAACCCCACCCAAGAGAAGTCAAACAATGGGAAGAGCAGCCAGGAAAATGTCTCCTGCATGTTTGATTTGGTCTTCATTTGCCAGTAGGAATTGAGGTTACACAGTCACTCTTTGGGGCAAAAATGCACTGTACTTCTTCTGGCACTGTTTATTTCTTATTAACCCTTTTTCTCCTATGCTCTTCAAAGGATAGTTTGCACCATCTCTTCATCTCCAGGGATCCATCTGGCAGAATGTCATAATATCTTCACTCCATGGGCAGGGAAAGCCATTGCTCCAATCCTTTCACCATTCACCCAATATCTTGGCCCCATGCATACACAACACCCTGCACTGGGGCTCTTTAACTTGTCTTTAGAGCCCAAAGTGTTATATTGACCCATGGCCCTCTGCAGTTCCTAGCTCAGCTGTGATCATTTTGGTCTTAATTTCAACAAATGACTTCTTTAAAATACAGAATCAATCTGCATTCAACCATCTGAAGAGAATGGTCACTGGGCTGTTACTGTGTATAAAGAGAAAGATAAGAGGATAATTGTAAAGTCACCAGGCAACATATATGAACACAGGCAATTATCTGAAACAAAGAATAGCAGCAAGCACTGGAAGTGCTGCTAAGGACTTTTCTTATTTCAAGGGGTTGGCTCCCTGTGCTTTATGCAGAAGAAGCTCAGAGAGCAGAGGCTGAGCATTAGAGCCCCAGGATGTGCCAGTAATATTTGCATGGAGGATCTTGCAAGAGAGAGTCATAGCTGTACTTCAGCATGGAGCAAGCCGTACCATATAAATCAGAAACTTGCCCAGATTTCGTCTTCATTCCCCTTCCCTTCCATCAATTCGTCCCCAAAGAGGCATTCAAATGAAAGATGTGTTTTTTATAAATAGGGAAAGTCAGTTGATCATGTAGGATTTTAGTCTGCTTTTGCATCCGAAGGTCTCTAATGTCAAGTTGTCTGTAATTTGTACTGAACCAGAAGCAAAATGCTGCTGTGCTGTCACTGGAGTGTCAATGACTTCTCTGCAAAACTGAATCTCTGTGACATTTACACATCCTAAGGACCTGTCTGAGCTTTGCATTCCACTGAGATGATGCAGGAATAACAGTTTCTTCAGGCTTCAAATTGAAGCTCTTCTGGCATTTTGCAGCTATAGCAAGGAGGGGGGAGGAAACCCGGTAACTTGTAACTGATCTTCTGTTCTGCTTCTTGGGAGCAGAACATGCTTCAGAGAGAGGTATGGAACCAAAGGGACTGCAGACATAGTGGAGGTGTACACATTACTAGGGAGTTAAAACCTGACTGGGTTTGGTGAGTGTATTTTTCTTTGTTGTCTGAAAAGAATATGGGTGCATAAATGCTAAAGAGACAAAGCTTGGTGGTGGTCCCCTCAGCCACAGGAAACTAAGCAGATGTATTATTTCTTTGTTAGCAGTGCAGAAATAAACACAAACTTAAGAAATAAGGAATGTAAACCCCAACTCTCTCTAGGAAATCTCACCAAGAAATCCCAGTAATATCAGTCCACAACTGAACAACACAAATTTGTTTAATGGAAACAAAGAGCTTCCTGGTTTGTGTGTCTCATAAGAAAGAACACAACAAATAAAAGGTCCAATAAATATATTTGGGTGATTTTGTTAGCATAAAAATGAATGTTGTACACATTGCTCTGCTGAGAGACTAAATGCATCTTCTTTGTGGATAGATCTACCTGTTTAAAGTGTTCCCCCGTCACAGTCCATCTTGATCCCTTGCCATTCAATGAAGTTGCAGTCATTTAGGGTACTTATGTATTGCAATAGTTTCTATGACAACAGATGATGATGTTAAGAGTAAAGAACTTAGAGTTAGGTCTATGAATAGGGAGATAAAGGCAATAAATTGCAGAGGGAGAGCTTTGCTTCTAAACATTTAGCTTAACTATCTCTTCTATTAATATTTACCTGCAAATAAGGATAATTGCATGAAAAGCAAATACACTTAGACGTTCAGTTTTAAGAAGCAGCTATGTGCTGTGAGTTTGATCAGGTCCTGTTCTCCCTGCTTGAGAAGACTATTCTGTCACAAACCCAAAACTGTATCCACAACAGCAATGGCTGGCTCTTTCCATGTCACAGAATGACAGCATGCCAGCATGGTAGAAGAGACTTCTGGAGACCATCCAGTCCAACTCCCCTGTTAAAGCAGGGTCACCCACAGCCGGTTGCCCAGGATCACAATGTCCAGGTGGGTTTGGAATCTCTTTGGGCATGGAGGATTCACAGCCTCTCCGTGGAGGATCCGCCCTGCTCCATGGTGCCAACTCCCTCGCAACAAGTTTTTCCTTAGGTTCAGATGGAACTTCCTGTGCTCCAGTTTGTGTTCTGTCACTGAGCACCACTGAAAAGAGTCTGGCTGGGAGGGCAAGGATGCTAAAAGCCCACAACAACTCACTCTGCGTGGGACTGAGATCTGCTGAATATTGCTGCTGAAGCCTTTCAGATACAAAGATACTGGGCAGTTTAGTGATGATGGCTGCTAAGCATCAAGATGACGACTCTTTTATTTGCAGAACAACATCCTACCGGTACCTGGCAAGCCAACACTTCTCTTCCAGTACCCCACACATTCAAAGCCCACTTGCTCCTGGTTTCATGATCCACACTCATGCCATTAATTATTTTTTTCTCCTCCCTGCTTTGTCTCCACACAAAGCTACATGGTGGCATGCCTGGGGTCGGGTTGTGCTGAGCAGAAAGAAACCTTGCCCACCTTCTGGGGGGCCAGTATCTGACTGTAGGATGCAAATAACACACACCAGGAAAAGTTTTCTCCAGTGGTTAGTAAATGTTGGGATTGCAGTCAGAAATCAATTGCACAAGTTTGGGTTGCACAATTAATTTAGTATTATTTGGACATGGATAATAAAACCTGCTTACCAATGATGGTCCAAAAAGGCCATTAGAAACCCACAGCTAAGGAAGCTTGAAGTTCCTGCCAATCCCAATGGCAGCCGCACAGAGAGAGTGAGAAGAGGATCATGGTCTCATGGCCAAATGCGCTGTAATCAGTAGCTGGCAGCACCACATCCTTCCAGGCCTAACGGACGGCCTGGGAGATGTTCAGCTTCCACAGCCTGAGTCCTCTTGGGAGCAGTGGTCATTCCAAGATAACACACACTGCCAGCTGTGGCAATGGAGCAGCTCGTGTGTGGGGCGGTGGAGGAAAGGACAGTAGGGATAAGACTGGGGATGGTGCTCTGCCCTGGAGAGGGGACTTTACTGGGCTCCTCAACCTCAGGTTGCTCACTGAACATTTTCTCCTCAAAAAACATAGAATGTTTTGGGCTGGAAGTGACCTTTAGAGGCCATCTGGTCCATTCCCTGTGCAGTTAGCAGGGACATCTTCACCTAGATCAGATCACTTGGATCTCCAAACCACCTAACCTGGAATGTTTCCAGGGATGGGATATCTACCACCTCTCTGGGTCAGTATCTCACCACTCAGTGTAAAGATGTCTTCTTCTATCTAATCTAAATCTCCTTCTTCCACCTTAAAACCACCACTCCTTGTTCTGTCATGGCAGACCCTGCTAAAAAGATTGCCCCCCATCTTTCTTATAGGCCCCCTTGGATCTCAAACACAAAACCACCACAGATTTAACCACTGAGCTTACAACTGTAGTCAGCTCTGACCTGTTTGATCGATTTTGGAGTAAGTATGAGGGAATAAATCCCAAACCTTTATTTTCCACAGCTGCTGAGGACCGTTGCTGCTCTGCCCTCTTACTCTGCTCGCAAGCAGGATGAAATTTACTGACAGAAGGATTTTTTTGAAAGTAAAACTAGATGAGTCCAGTTCTGTTATGGGCTAATCTGGGCTAAAGCATGTGCCAGCTCTCGTAACCTTCTCGTGCCTGCACTTTGTTTTCCACTAAATGTCAGCTCTGATAGACCAGCCTGCTCATCTGAAAGGGCAGGTTTTTGCTTCAATAAAAACAAACCTAGTTAAAAAGATAGACAGTGCCTCAATAAAAAAATACCACGGGCTCATGAAATGCTCAGTCTTAATTGGTATGGCTATGCAGCATCGTTCCCTTGCTGGCATATGCTAGTGGAGAGTATTTGTTGTCAGGGGATTTTCAAGGTTATAAAGCATCTTAAAGGTGTTGGGGAGTGTGTAAATTAAGCTGCTACAGGTAGGCAATGTTCTCATGATGTCAGGACTAAATATGCTGGTGCCTCCAGGTAAGAATTTACCATGGGATGGAGTACACGCTGGGGGCCTGATCCTCAGTTCATGTAAATCTTGCTGGCTCTGTTGGTTTTACTACATTGATTCAGGTTGGATGGGGCTCTGAGCAACCTACTCCAGTTGCTGATGTCCCTGCTGACCGGAAGGGGGTTGAATCAAATGACCTCTAAAAGTCCCTTCCAACCCAATCCAGTCTATGATTCTTGCTCTCCGCATTTTAGATTCAGATATCTAGCCTTGCCATTTAATGTTTAGAATACTCAGGGAGCTTGGAAATCAAACCCTTACTCTCAGAAGCTGGATGCTTCCCTCTGGAGGGACATGGGGCCTTGCTGAGTGCCTGCTCATTTCCTCAGAGCTGGGAACTGAGGACTTTTGGCAGGACACAGGCTGCTCCAGCACAGCCCACCTGGAAGCCATGCAGCCAAATTAACAGTGTTTCTGCTGCAACAAATTATCATCAAGGGAGTTGTGGACATTTAAATGGCACATTATTTACTGGACTGGGGAATGAGGAAGACAGAGGAAAAAGGAGCCTCATTCACTCATTTTGAAAGGGATGAATGAAATGCAGGAGCCTTCAGGTTTTCTTTAACTGGAGATGCAAAGGAAAGGCAAATGCATGCAGCACAGCACTGCAAGTCTTCTCTCTCCTTCCTCTCTGGGAGGGTGGCACTGGCCCAAGCTCTTGGTCATGGTGCTAAAGTCTCAAGCACCTGCCTCCCCATCTCCTCATCAAGACATGTGAGATCTGATGAGCTGATCTGTCACTGTCCCTAGGCATGAGCTCAGCTGCACCGCAACACTCCAGGCGTCTGGCTCAGCCCGTGGTGGAGTATGTGACCTCCACAGATCCTCACCTCACCAAGGCGTGCAGGCGAGGGCATGGGACAAGGCTAAACCAGCGGTAATGTTGCTGGGAAGGACACCTACGGGGCAGGTAGCACACTCAGCTCCAGTGCCAGCTCCAGCTCACTTTTTCCCTCTGGACTCTCTCCATAAGAACTGCTGTGGAAAAGTATTTAGGGAAATCTTGTAAGCATTAGCAGCATGATGGAGCTCTGCAGCCTTCGTGTAAATGTTATTCTGGGTTAAAAGCTTTAGATGAGTATTTTCTAAACACAAGTACGTCCACGGGGACTGGTAACTCTTCCTTTGCCAAAGGAAGCTTGCAGAATGCAGTGTAGTGATGGTGGTATGTTAGGACTTGCTGCAATTTGGACTCTAATTTAAAGTATAGGTGAATACAGGAGAGAGGATTTGGCATTTTATACACTTCTTCCCTGAGATGCTGGTGTTACAGGTTGGTAGTAACCCAAAGAGCAGCTCTAGTGGATCTTGGGGGACAGCTGCATCTTGGCCATGTAGGCACCAGTGTCTGATAGAATGCATCCAGACCACCCCAGATACTCCTCCAAGTCCTTCTGCTGCTCCATGCATCATGTATCGTGCCATGCTTACACCATCAACATCCAGCAAACATTTGCTGCTGGGGCCAAGAGGCTCTGCCTGGACCAGAGACCATGTCTCCTCCCCTATGGGAAACCATGGATTGCTAGCCCTGGGATTCCAGGCCAAGGCCAATAAGCCAAACCAAGGTTTGGCTTTCAGCAGCACCAGATCTTGCCAACACAGAGCACTGCCACTGCAGAGCCAGGCTGGGAGCTGCCTGCATGATACACACAAAATCACCTGAAAACACCAGCACAGGGAGAACATACCTTTAAGAAATACAAATACCAAAGAGGTAGAAATGCATCCAAACCCTCCCACAGTCTAAAAGCTCCTGCCTGGCTGCTGTTCATGTCTATTCAGAGGACTATTTCTATGGGAAAGTTGGACATGGAAGCAGTGCAGAGCAAATCTTAGGAGCATGTCCATGGCAGATGTGAAGCAAGTAGCACTATTATGCCCAGAGCACGGGTGTTTGACTTTGGTCAGGAGGGTCACAGCCACCCAGATTTCCTCAGAGACAGAGACTGGCTCACCTGCTCCTCCTAACAGGTTTGGAATGTACTACAAAGCATGGCTGTGAGCTCTTCGACTCCAGTGTGGCAGCCCATGCAGCACAGGGATGAGGGCTGAGGAGCCCAGGGTGGAGGAGAATGTCACCAGCACATGGTGGGGCAGCATCCTGCGGCCGTGGTGGTGGGGACAGAAGGGACAATGGCCTCTGTGGGGGGATGCAAGAGCTCACGTGCTGCCGCCACATCTTCTTCCCGCTCGGGGGGGAACAAATTACCCTCATACTTCTAACATTAGCAGCCATTTCCATAACCAATTAACCTCTGCGTTATACCATCAAGCATCTGAAAAAGGTGTTGTGACACAGTTATTAAAGGATGGAAGGGACTTGATGGGTGGCATACATAATAAAGGGCAGCCTTGCTTTCCGACTTGAATTTCTGAACAGGAGCAAATGAAGTGAAATCCTTACAAACCAAAAGCATTTCACCTTGGTTTGAGAAAGATTTGTTCAACGTTTGTGAACCGTTTGCAACTTAAGTTCTGGGTTTTATTCATTGCTTTTAGAGAAAGACTTTTTTTTTCTAGCAAAGCAAACTACAGAAATTGTTTTCCTGTCACTTTCTTGTAAAGACACTAACTGGATTTTGGCTTTTCTTTTCCTCCCATAAAGATGATGAGTCCTGTTTCAGAACCACAGAGCACTATACTGGTCTGGAGTATCTCTTCTATGAAGACAGGCTGAGACAGCTGGGGTTGTGCAGCCTGGAGAAGAGAAGGCTCTGAGGAGACCTTACAGCAGCCTTCCAATATGTTTAGGGGGCTGCAGAAGAGCTGGAGAGGGACTTTATACAAAGGCATGGAGTGACAGGATGAGGGGTAATGGCTTCAAACTGGAAGAAACTAGATTTAGATTAGACATCAGGAAGAAGAAATTCTTCACCATGAGGGTAGTGGGACACTGCAACACCAGAGACATTGCAGAGGCTCCAATCCTGGAAGTGTTCAAGGCCAGGTTTGATGAGGCTTTGAGCAACCTGGTGTGGAAGGAGGTGTCCCTGCCCATGGCAGGGGGTTGGAACTAGATGATCTTTCAACTTTCCAACCCAAACCATTTTGAGTTCAATCATTAGCCCATCACTGGCAAGTCCACCACTAAACCATGCCCCTCAGCACCACATCTACACCTCTTTTAAATGGTGATTCTACCACTTCCCTGGGCATTCTGTTCCAGGGCTTGGTAACATTTTCAGTGAAGAAAGATTGCTGGAAGTATTTTTCATTTTGTATGATTTGCTCTCTAAAAACTCCTTTCCTTTACCCATGCATACAGACAATGTGCAAAATTTTCCATTCAAATCCTTGTCAACTGGAAAGCATTGGGGCTGCCACCATCCAGGCTGCCAAGGATCATGGAGTCAGGAGGCACTTGCAGCACCACTGGGGCAGGCTAAGTGTGAATCAAAATATTTCACCAATATCTGATTTTATGAAAAAAAAAAAAAGAATTAGCTATGTTCAGCTGGAGGGAATGGTAGAAGAGGGAGCATTTCCCAATGTTTTTTTTTCTTTCTATTGCCCCCTTTTTTTAAACATAGCTGACAGAATCTGTGTGGTTTTACTTCCCATTTTTACAGTGAGGAGGACTTGCCAAGGAGGAATTTGCCCAACAGCAGCCATACCCTTTTTTGTTCTTTAGGAAGCCTACACTGATGCTTTTAGTTCAGGATCAAAGCAAGGCAAACACCATGACTCCAAGCCTCTTCTCTTTTTTTGTTTCCCATAAAAGAACGCTATAGAGTTTACTTGTGGTGCCACTAATGAGGTGACTTCAACACCCATTCCACATTATTAGAACTCTATCTAGGAGAAGCTGATGCTCTTTGGCCACTGTAAAACATGATTCCCAGGCCAGGTGTTGGGCTCCCAGCCAAAATGTTGTGTTTTTCCCAACATTGCACTACAAAGGGCCTCAATGACGATAGGAAAGATCTACTTCCTTTAGGGATCAGAGATAATTAACTCTTTATAGTTGCTCTTTTATTATTACTGAACCCATGCCAAACTTTTGCATTGCTTTACCTAATAAAAGTACCTCCTGCACTGCTGGTAGTATCCAAATGACTTTGTTCATTCATTAACATTCTTTGTGGTAGAAAACTCTCCAAATTCGTCATTGCTGAGCAGTTACACTGCACACTTCCCTTTGGCTTCCAAACTTCATAACAATATTGTCCTTGCCAAAAGGGAGGAATTGAGAAAATACACAAAGAAGTCAAAATAACATCAGCATATGTTTGATACTGCCACTTAAGAACCACATTTGAGGTACTTTGCACTATTATGCTGATGCAATACTGAATTGATGGATTTACAGATTCATGAATGACATCAGTAATATCACTGTTCACCTACAAACCTTCAAGAACAGTATGAAACATGGTGCCACCATCCTGCCAGCTTTGTAGAGAGATAGAAGATTACTTGCCTGGCACTAACAGAGCAGCATCAAAGCTAAGGCCAGACCTAAGCTCTCTTTGATGGCTCACCAGCCTCTCTCCATTGGTATCTGGACCTGGACAGGAGAGTTGGGTGCAGGGGAACCTCATAAAGTTCAACAAGGGTATGCGTGGGGTCCACTTCCTGGGAAGGAACAACCCACTGCATCAGTACAGGTCAGGGGCTGACCTGCTGGAGAAGGGCCTGGGTGTGCTGGTGAATAACAAGTTCAGCATGAGCCAGCAGCGTGCCCTCATGGCCAAGAAGGCCAGTGGTCTCCTGGGGTGCATTTAAAAGAATGTAACCAGCAGGTTGAGAGTTCTTCTCCCTCCCCACTCTGCCCTAGTGAGGCCACATATGGAGTACTAGATCCAGTTCCAGGCTCCCCACTACAAGACAGACAAGGAACTACTAGAAAGAGTCCAATGGATGCTATGAAGACTGTGAGAGGATAGGAGAATCCCTGTGAGGAAGAAAGGCTCAGAGACCTGGGGATGTTTAGCCTGGAGAATACCCTGAGAAGGGTTCTGGATCTGGTCTGGCTGCATGCTTAAATCTGGTGAGAAAACGGTAGATATCAGCCCTTGCTTCCAAGCAGTGCCAACCCCAGATGTTCTTCTAGTGGTGGATCTGCACACTCTCCATTCTTTTCCTTGGGACCTGTACTTCTCCTTTCCCATACTCTTCCCAAGGAGAAGCAACATATATATAAAGACATCACTCTGCAGTCTGGAGGTTCCTCTGAGAAGCAGAAGGCCAAGCAGTTGTTTCATTTCTCTGAGAGTTAACCTGCCCAGCCACATTCACAGTCCCCCTTGTGATGGAGCCAAAGACCTGAGTGAGAAGACATCTAGCTTCCAAGGTTACTAGAGGGCCAGCTTTCAGAGGGGCAGTTGCTTGATGGTTAAGTGGGTGTTGCCACTTGTCACCATCTCCTACACTCAAGCATTAAATTAACTTGCAGAGGCAAGTCCTATTTTCCTCAGAGGCCATTTTTAACATTTGCTTTTCAAAAGCCAGTGAAAAGATGCATAGCAGCCTACAGGAGGCCATGTGAGGGAAAAACAACACAAGAACAAGCCCATGAAATGTTGATCTTCCTCAACTCCATGACCCTGACTCTTTCTCTGAGCAGCACTGAGGGCAGCCCGAAGACTGACATTGCCAGCCTGGATGCAGTGGAGCGCTGCTGTCCAATGACACTGGATTTACATGTCCCCAGGAATAGGTCTGTGCCTCAGAGCCAAACCCATGGCTAAGATCTGCCTGTTACACTTGTACAGTATTGCGAGACACTTAGCTGCCACTTCTTTCCTCACCTCAGGATGGGGACATTTGGAGTTGGGAAATGTAAGGAAAAGTATGCAGAGAATGTCACAGTTCACAGATCACAGCATGGTGGGGGTTGGAAGGGAGATTATCTCGTTCAAGTCCCCTGCTAAAGCAGGATTACCCAGAGCAGGCTGCCCAGGATCATGATGTCCAAGTGGGTTTGTAAACACTCCAGAGAAGGAGACTGCACAATCTCTCTGGGTAGCCTGCTCCAGGGCTCCAGAAACCTCACATGAAATAATTTTTTTCCTTATATTCAGGTGGAACCTTCTGTGTTCCAGTTTGTGCCTGCTGGCCCTTGAACTGTCACTGGGCATCACTGAAAAGAGTCTGACCCCATCCTCTTGCTCCCTGCCCTTTAGCTCTTGCTGAGCATTGAGAAAATCCCCTCTCTGGCTGCTCCTGTCCAGGCTAAACATCCCCAGGTCTCTCATCCTTTCCTCCTCACAGAGATGCCAATTAGTCTGTGAAGATTTCTGGCATCCCTCGTGCTGAGACATGCTGCAGTAACCATCACCTGGCCAACCCCATGGCAACTGGTCTGGAGTGCTGGTTTCTTTCCCAGCCTTGCAAAGGCAGCACACATCCTTCAGCTCGCTGCTATTGTCTGTGCTGGAGCACTTGCCATTGGGGCAGCATTCCTGCTCTTAGAAAGGCAACTCTCCTCAGAAAAAAGAAGGCATGTGTTCAGAGAAATATTGCATGTTGGATCAATATCTATTCTGCTCCTCATCTTGGTATTTCTAGAGGTTTATTTATCTGGAGCCTCAGAGTTTTCAGCCAACAAGCAGATTGTTCAGTTCATACCATGCAACCAGGTGGAATAAAGATTTGCAGATTTGCCACTCAACCTGAACACACAAGGAAAAGAAGGGAAGACAAGATAAGCAATATTTGTCACATTGGAGATTTGCTTTTCTTTTGAAGCTGCATCTGAACATAGCCTATAAACATAATCTTCCCAGATCCAGGCTTCAGGATTTTAATCTGGAATTCTGAGTGATAGCGATTAAAAGCTGACAGCACAGGAGTATGTATTTTATTTAAAAGAACGATTGGGCTAATGATATTCAACTGAAGCATGGCCTCCAGATTGGAGCTGGTCACAGTCAGAAAGTGCAGGGAATAGCTCAGATGCACGAGATCACAAAGGGAGTTAATAGAACCAGGATCCACATTCAACATCTTTTTGATTCCTGGCTCTTTGTTCTACCCATTAGTATACACTGACTCCCTTTGGTAAGATCCTTTGTATTTCCGACTTATCAGGGCCTCATAAATGAAAGTCATGTGCTTTTATCTGCTCATTCCCTTTAATAAGTGTCACAAACATTCTGTGTGATTGATTAACTGGTAACAAGAAAGAGACAAAGTAGGAATATGCATATTAGCATATTCTTCTCTGCTCAAAGAAATGCATTTCATATGTACACAACACTTACATTAAGCTGCCAAAAGTGTTAAACAAAGGAGGAGCTGAACTGCAGCACAAAACACAGTGACGAGGCCAAATTTATCCTTGGTGTAACTCAGTGATGTCAGTGGAGATGAAATAAGCTCTCTACATGTACATGAAACACCCCAGTGAGCACAAAGGGATAATCATAGGTTTTGCAGCCAAAAGGGACCACTGAGATCCTATAATCTGCATCAGTGGAGGAGAGGAAATGTTACCTTTGTCCCTGTCACACACACAGGTGACTGACTGAAGGAGTTACCATCTTTGTCAGTGACACTGACAGTGGGGTCGAGGCATCCCCAGCAAGTTTGATGAAGACACCAAACTGTGTGGTGCAGTTGACAGGCTGGAGGGACCCAGATAGGCTGGAGAGGAGGGCCCAAGCTAATCTCATGAAGTTCAACATGGCAAAGTGCAAGGTCCTGCACATGGGTCAGGGCAATCCCAAAGAGAAATACAGGCTGAGTGATTAGTGGATTGAGAGCAGCCCTGCAGAGAAGAACCTGGAGGCACTTCACATAGGCCAACTCTGGCAGACCAAAAAGCCAACTGTGTCTTGGGGCTGCATCAAAAGGTGCATGGCCAGCAGGTCAAGAGAGGCAATTCTGCTCCTCTGTTCTGCTCTTCAAAGACCCCACCTAGAGTGGTGACTGGCTCTGGAGCACCCAACACAAGAATCAAATGGATCTGTTGGAAAGAGTCCAAAGGATGCCACAAAAATGATCAGAGGGCTGGAGTACCTCTCCTACAAAGACAGGCTGAGGAAGTCAGACCTGTTCAGCATGGAGAAGAGAAGGCTCTGGGAAGAGTGAAGTTCATTTTTTGTTCATTGTGTGGAAGACAGAATAAATTCTGTCATTTACGGGTACCCTACCTCTGCACACCTTCATAGCTGGCAGTCTCAAAGAGAACCATAACAATTCTTAAGCATTTTACCATTTGTTTATTTCACTGTTCTAGGTGTCTCAGCTTGACTGTTAACAGAGCTCCTTGTTCTCCAGACAGCCTCTGCCACCACACCAGTGATGTGATTTCTTCCCATGATCCACAGTGATGCCAAATTTGTGCATTCCTATGATCCTTCCATACAGAGATCTACTGTTTCATATTTATTGATGGATTAAGTTACGAGGTATTTCAATTCCTATACTGTTGTAGAAACTTGAGTCATGGAACAGACTTAGCAACCTTTCTACTCTTTGCAAAGCTAAAGCAAGAGCTAGAATCTTATGTTACACCTCTAAGAGCTTTCCTTGAACCAGAGGGTGTGTTTTCCTCACATACAGTACTATCCTAGATGATTTCCCACTCTGCAGTTCAAATGCAACTGAAGAAGGCAGCAGTTGTTTCCCTTAGCCTGAAGTTTATACCTTCAAAGTACTGCACAAGCACAAATACACCAGCATTCATAAAATCTATGTATTTCCTAAAATATTCTACCCCCTCTGTCTCCTCAACCCTCATCCTAGACCCTCAACTGTGCCAAGTCTGAATAGATCTCCGGAATAATTGTGCTGTGCAGTCCCAGGTCTGGTGTCTCGTCCCAGACGGACGTGCACAATCACAAGATTATCTTTTGGCTTCTGGTAGCTGAAATCAGAAACAGATTATCTGAAATGAGGAGCATCTACCATTTTAGCTCCAGGCCAGGTGGACATGGATGACCTAAAAGGATATATTTAGCAGTGAATGCTTCAGACTGCAGTGCATATGTGTATCCACTTACTAACTGTTAATCATGTCTCCTTCCCCCAAATTGGCCAACCAAAAGGACACCTGGCAATTCTGGAACATTCCTATTAGATTACTAATATCAATATTAAGTGAAAGAGCTTGAAGAATGTCACATTAGTTTCTGATGGCTCCCTTCCGCCATGCTTCTGGCCAGCAAGCTCTGGCAGATGTGACTCCATTCTGTCCAAAAGCAATTCAGTGTTTAAGAATGTGCTCACTTTCCTGGGACCATCTGTTTACTTTTCTGCTGAAGGAACTCCAGCCTCTTTGGCAACCTCATTGTATTGTACTCAATAAATCCTGACATGTAGCAAATTTTTTTTTGGCAGCTCTGGAATCTGAATGCCATCCAAATTGTTCATTATTGATATTAAAACCGATTTGTGCATCACCAACCACTAAAGGAGTGTGCTAAAGATCTCCATGAATGAGAAGCTGAGAAGTCCATCAGAATACATCTATCAACAGTGCTGTATAAATGAAAGAACAGTTCTATGGCCTTTCCTGCTCTTGCAAAAGCCTATCTCTGAGTGTAGTTGCTTCTGTCCTTTTTTTTCAGGGCCCCAAATATACAAAGAGAGAATGTACAAATTAAAAAGTCAAAAGAAACACATTTGTCCCAAAGGGCCACCTCATATCACAGCATCACAATAGTAGACATTGTAAGAGACCTCTGGAGGTCATCCAGTCCATATGGTCCTATACATGAAGTGTGGAGTAGGAAGGTAGGACCTTTTATCTGGTCCTAGCCACAAATCCACTGTCTGACCACAGGAAAGTGTCTTCACCTGGCATAGGTGTGTAGAACCTTCAAGGCATTAAGGTTGTAAAATAGTTAATGTGAATTTTTGGTCCTGTAGTGACTGTATGCTGATGTCTGTCACGGTTGGATAGGGCCTTGAGCAACATGGATTAGTAGGAGATGTTTCTGTTCATGGTGTGGGGGTATGGAAATAGAGGACCTTCAAAGTCCCTTCCAACCCAAACCATTCTGTGATTCTATGATTCTGAGACTCTACGATACCCATAGCATGCCAAAGCAGAGTGAAGCTTTCACAGTATTGGTGAGCATCTCTGAAAAATAATGGTGTGTACTTTTATGCACACAGTACATACCCCACAGCATCTTCAATTAAAATAGAATAGTTTATAGATAAGTAAATTGGTATAAAATCAGCTTCACCAGACTGATTTTTAGGGATCCATTTCCATTGGAATTTTGACTCCAGTTTTTGCTGGCGTATCAGAGAATCATAGAATCAGTCAGGGTTGGAAGGGACCACAAAAACCATCCCATTCCAACCCCCCTGCCATGGGCAGGGACATCACACACTAGATCAGGCTGTCTAGAGCCTCATCCAGCCTGGCCTTAAACACCTCCAGGGACGGGGCTTCCACCACCTTCCTGGGCAACCCATTCCATGGCCTCACCACTGGTTCTTCCTTCTTACCCTATTTGAAAATGGTATCAGTTGTCATCATTCCAAGCCCTCTGTATTTTGCATGGGCTTTCACTTGAACTTGCAGAAACCTTGGAAATATACAAATCTGTGTCCCATAAAGAAATGGACTTTATGTGGGCTTATAAGGAACATCTGGGAGAACTGAGGTTGTTCTGTCTGGAGAAAAGGAGGCTGAGGAGAGACTTTCTTGCTCTCTACAACTCCCTGAATGGAGGCTGGAGACAGGTAGATGTTGGTCTGTTTTCCCTAGTAGCAAGTGATAGGGTGCAAGTAAATGGCCTCAAGATGCACCAAGAGATTGGATATTGGAAGAAATTCCTTAACTGAAAGGTTTCTTAACCACTGTAATAAGCTCCCCAGAGAGGTGGCTGAATCCCCATCCCTGGTGGTGTTTTAAAGATGCAGAGATGTATTTCTGAGGGACATGGTTTAGATTGAGACTTGGTAGATAATAATTGAACTTGATGATCTCCAAGTTCTTTCCTAATTAAAATGATTCTATGATTTTATGAATTCTCTTAAAAAAAAAAAAAGAAAGTAACAAAAGAATAAATAGTTTGCAAACCTAATGATCTATCCTGACATCCCACATTGACAGCAAGTGTTCTGTTGAAATGTCTTTATCTTTTCTTATTTCTTTCTGCTCTAGAAATATGAACAATTCTGGCCTGAAGTATTTGCCCTTTGCAGTATGTTGATATTGATGAGGAAAGGCAGAAATAAGACAACTGATGCAAAGGCCCCTATGTTGGTCCCATAGAAGTAGTTGGTTCCAAAACCAAGGGTTGTCTTAGAAAAAGCATCATAATTTTGCTTCCTTTTCTTTTTTTATCTCTGCAACAGGTGGCTCAGGAAGGTCTTGTTTTCGAAGGAGCTGTTCTCCATGCTATGTACAGTGAGAATGCAGCCTTGACAGCATGCTCAACTTTTGAACTTCTCCTATATATTCTCCAGACACACTCACAGATTCCTCCCCAGTTAATTTAATGCTGCTGAAAGACTGCAGATAGATAGTGCAGGAGACTGAAGCCTGTTGTTACACACAGGTAACTATTCAACAGGATAAATGCGTCCTCCCACCACCCTGTCACAGTGACTCCAAAACCCAGAGGACACAGTCAAGGGCTGGGATGGGAATGTTGCCTTCACACCAGCTCCAAAATCAGTCTCTTCATCCAGTTTGGTTCCAGCCAGAGAACTACCATTGGTTTTAGGATGTAGCTATCTCTCTATGAAGAAATGGAGGGAGGCTGCCAGCATTTCTAGATCTCTCTATTAACAAACTGGCTGTGTTACAAGAGGCACACTGCAGCTTCAGCAAGTAGCTTCACAGCCTCCAATCAGTGCACAAGGACTTCAAGGAAGTGTGTTAACAACATCACCTTGCGTGACAAGGGAGTGATACTTTTAATCATCTCTGCTCCTTCAGGTGATCACTTTCTCCCTCTCCCACTTTGCTCTTCCCAACACTGTGCAGCAGGGTTGGGGAGAGCACTTAGCTGGCTGTGAGCACCCTGCATTTCCTTATCTAGACCTGTGGGTTTTATCACTGTTGTTCTTCTGCTTTATCTCACTTTCACCAAGCTCTTGGGCCCACTGAATGAGCAGAGGATCACAGTATCACAGTATCACCAAGGTTGGAAGAGACCTCACAGATCATCAAGTCCAACCCTTTACCACAGAGCTCAAGGCTAGACCATGGCACCAAGTGCCATGTCCAATCCTGCCTTGAACTGCCCCAGGGACGGCGACTCCACCACTCCCCGGGCAGCCCATTCCAGTGTCCAATGACTCTCTCAGGGAAGAACTTTCTCCTCACCTCAAGCCTAAATCTCCCCTGGCGCAGCCAGAGGCTGTGTCCTCTCGTTCTGGCGCTGGCCACCTGAGAAAAGAGAGCAACCTCCTCCTGGCCACAACCACCCCTCAGGTAGTTGTAGACTGGGCCCACTGAATGAGCAGAGGATCACTCCTAATGTTTCATTTTGGATTAAAAAGAGCCTTCTGATATCCCACTTTCTGTTGTTAAAATTTCTTCTCACTCTTGGCTATGTCATCCCATAGAAACTGACAGCCAACATTTCCCTCCTTCCTCTGCACATGAGGACGAAATCGTCCTGTGCCTCATGTACTCGGCCCACAGAAACCAGTGCAGTGGGAACAGAGCTGAAAACAAGAATTGATCAAGGTAACTAATGGGACAAATGTCCGTCCTTAAGGTGAGATTCTGTTCCAGATTGTTCACTGGCACAGAGCAGGCCACAAAATCATCTGAGGAATGGAATTCCTCTGCTCTGAGGACCGACTGAGAGAGTTGAGGTTGTTCAGCCTGGAGAAGGAAAGGCTCCCCAGAGACCTTATTGTAGCCTTTCAGTACTTAATGGGCCTGTAAGAAAGCTGGGCACAAACTTTTGAGCAGGGTCTGTTGCAACAGGACAAGGGGTGATGGTCTGAAGCTGAAAGAGGGAGATTTAGACTAGATAGAAGGAAGGTATTTTTTATGCAGAAGATGGTCAAACACTGGCCCAGGTTGCCCAGAGAGGTGGAAAATGCCCCATTCCTGGAACCATTCCAGGTCAGGTTCTTTGGGTCTCTGAGCAGCCTGCTTTGGTTGAAGATGTCCCTGCTGACTGCAGCAGGATTGGACTTTAAAGGTCTCTTCCAACCTAATCCACTCTATGATTCTGCAATCACTGCGTGTGGTCTCCTGGCTTCACTGGGGCAGGCATCACATATTTGTGGGAATCTCCTCCTATATGAACTGTTAATTTTGCTACACAACCTGGTCATTCATGCTCATATAACCTAGGCTTGTATTACTGGGTAAGAGAAGAATCTCATGGATGCAGGAAATCTGTATTTTATTTCCTCTATGATGCTGGATAATGGATTCACCACAGCTTTGTATTGCCATATGTAACTCCAGGATATTAATTCTTAACCTGTTCCTGGAATTTGTGAAGCTTAATGGATGGGAAGCCCTACCTAATTAAGTAGATGTGATTTGTATGGAAGAAGGTAAGAAGCTGCTCCAATTTGTGCTCTAGTACCTGAATAGGACCTACAAGAAAGCTGGGACTGTTTTCAAGGGCTTGCAGCACTAGGAGACAGAGCAGTGGTTTCCAACTAGAGCAGGGTAGATTTAGATTGGACATTAAGAAGAACTTCTTTAAGGATGTTGGAACACTGGAACAGGTTCCCTGGGGAGGTGGTGGAAGCCTGGTCCCTGGAGACATTCAAGGTCAGGCTTGATCAACCTGATCTATCACAGAATCAGAGAAGATTAGGGTCTGGAAGTGACCTCAAAAGACCATTTACTCCAAACCCCCTGCCAGAGCAGGATCAGCTATACCAGATCACACAGGAACACATCCAGGTGGGTCTTGAATATCTCCAGAGATATTCAAGGGGACTCCACAACCCCCCTGGGCAGCCTGTTCCAGTGTTCTGTCACCCTTACAGTGAAAAAAAATCCTCCTCATGTTTACATGAATCTTCCTATGCCTCAGCTTCCACCCAATGCTCCTTGCCCTGTCATTGGGCATCACTGAGAAGAGTCTAACTCCCTCCTCTTGGCACTCACCCTTTACATATTTATAAACACTAATGAGGTCACCTCTCAGTCTCCTCCAAGCTAAAGAGACCGAGCTCCTCATAAGGAAGATGTTCCACTCCCTTAATCATTTTTGTGGCTCTGTGCTGGACTCTTTCAAGCAGCTGGGGATGTTCCTGCTGACTGCAAAGGGCTTGGACTAGATGATCTCAAGAGGTCACTTCTAACTCAATGCATTTTATGATTCTACAATTTAGACATGAAATTCTCCCCAACTATTTCTGCTCAAAGGCATAATGTTCCAAGCATGGCTGCTACCATCCACAGTCCCAGGTATAAGATCTGTGCCAGTCACTAGGTAAGGCTGTGGCAGATAATTCCGACAAGCCATCTCCCACAGGAAATAACAGCAATCACAAACCTGAACACCTTCCACTAGAAGAAGTACAAGATGTACTCCTGACCTTGCTTTCTCGGTCACAGAGGCTCAGCAGCATCTACATTAGAAGTAGAAACAAATGCTTTCCAAATAAAATACTGTGCTGCTTACACAAGGGAGGGCAGGAGAAAAAAGCACCTGAGAGATGTTGGTCATCTCTTTTACTGCACTGCAGTGAAGTGGTGTGAATGGTATGAGAAAGGAAACAGCCTTATGAGTGCAGTCAGGGCTTGGGGCAGATGCTGCTCTGGATGCACTTCTTTGTAAAAACAGAGTCATTGAACACTTACTGCCCTGCAAAACCTTGCAGCTCTCATTGCTTAGGAGCAAAGCTGCAGCTGCAGCATGCACTGGATGGTGTAAAGAGCATCTCAGTTCAATAGCAACTCCTATCTGCAAGAGTCTGATATTTAGTTGATCCACTCTAGGGAAAAATCATAATGAAATGGAAAACAGATTATCTTTTTTGCCTCTAGGACATGAAAATCATTGATCCAGGACTATAATTTCTAATGGTAGGACTGTGGAAGTCACTGGGAGTCTACTCCAGTGGAGAGGTTACCTCATGTTGCTCACTTTTATTTAATTTCTTTTTCACAAAAGAGCCTCTGCTGGCCACTGTTAGAGAGAAGACACTGGGACATAAGAGGTTTTGACCTGAAGGGACAACTCCTTGCCTCTTTACTGGTGTAGCTCACATTTGCTTCCCTGGGAAACGTATCTATTGGATGTAGAATAAGCAGTGGCCTTGCTGTGTAAATGACAAACATGGGGACTACATAAGAATGACAGCTGGTGACATTTTCTCTGTGAGAAGTATTTTCATTGTACCATGTGAAAGCACTTTTAAGCGTAAAAACATCATAATGATGAGGGTCTGCTCTTTTATTTCAAGTGTTTGGATGTTTTTGTTTTTTGTTTTTTGTTTTTTTATTTCCTCCAGGTCTGCTTAATTTATAAATATCTGTAGTAGTTCAGATGCTGAAATGGAAGAAGATAATCCTATTTTAGAAGAGTTTTATATATTGCCTCACAAAATAATTGTCACTGTATGTCAACACATGACCTTTTGATAGCTGCAGTAACAATCTGGGCTACATGAAAGGGTACATCACAGGATCACAGGATGTCAGGGGTTGGAAAGGACCCAAAAAGATCATCGAGTCCAACCCCCCTGCCAAAGCAGGACCATGCAGTCTAGCTCAGGCCACAGAGGAATGCATCCAGATGGGCCTTCAAAGTCTCCAGAGAAGGAGCATGTCTTGGACATACTCATCAAAACCTTTGGCTAAAGACGCACACCTCTTAAAATTTATCCACCTGAACAACTGTTTTAGGTGAGTAACTCTTACAAGGTTAGATATTGACCCTAAAGGACCAGGAACTATTTTCACTATAGATCTGCTGCAACTGGAAGATTATTGGATCAAAACTAAAATGGGGTTTAATTAATTCAGCAAATATTGAATCCAGTAACAACTGTTGCTCAGAAAGTAAATTCCACGGGGCAGGGACAGATAATATCTGTGTATTAGGTATTACACAAAGCCTATTGACCACATCAGTAGCAAACAGGGATCTCGACTGTCACTTACTGAACATGGATAGAATTCAGCAGTTCTTCAATCTGAGAATCTGCTCCAGCCACATGTATTTGTGAATGTACCAGGGAGGTCATTCTGCCCCTGTACTCTGCACTGGTTAGACCACACCTTGAGTCCTGTGTTCAGTTCTGGGCCCCCGAGTTTAGGAGGGACATTGAGATGCTTGAGCGTGTCCAGAGAAGGGCGACGAGGCTGGGGAGAGGCCTTGAGCACAGCCCTACGAGGAGAGGCTGAGGGAGCTGGGATTGGTTAGCCTGGAGAAGAGGAGGCTCAGGGGTGACCTTATTGCTGTCTACAACTACCTTAAAGGAGGTTGTGGCCAGGAGGAGGTTGCTCTCTTCTCTCAGGTGGCCAGCACCAGAACGAGAGGACACAGCCTCAAGCTACACCAGGGGAAATTTAGGCTGGAGGTGAGGAGAAAGTTCTTCACTGAGAGAGTCATTGGACACTGGAATGGGCTGCCTGGGGAGGTGGTGGAGTCGCCGTCCCTGGAGCTGTTCAAGGCAAGGTTGGACGTGGCACTTGGTGCCATGGTCTGGCCTTGAGCTCTGTGGTAAAGGGTTGGACTTGATGATCTATGAGGTCTCTTCCAACCTTGGTGATACTGTGATACTGTGAAATATAATTAACCTTCAGTTTTATTGTTCTAAATCTACAGAACAAAACATGTCAAAGGGCAGAGAGGGCTCCAGGTCCCTGTTGTTATTGTTTATCCATCATGTTGTGGTTTTACGAAACCTGCTGGCTTTTTGGAAGGGTTTAGTGTGGTGTGAACACAACTGCCATTGCCAATATGGAAATGATAAGCCTAGACTTTGCAGTCCAGTGTTTTGGATTCCCTAGTTAGAGGAAAGAGGTGATGGTTTACACATGAGCTGCCTGGGATGGCCTGTGACACATGCCCTCAGCAAAAGTTGATTTTTCTTTAGACACTGTGTTCTTATGATTATTCGTGCTGCAGTCACATGCAAAGGTGCATTCTCATGTCAAAAAGTTGGGCAACATACAGCAAGGTAAGTACAGGTCAGGCTCTGAGGGACAGTCAGAGCTGATGGAATTTCTCTGTGGAAACTCTTGGTTGGGATGATGGTCTCCCTTGCCCCTAATGTCTGTGCCAACAGAACTGCCTATTTGCAACAGTCATTTCTGGATGCTGCCCTCCCTGAGTGTGCCAGTCCTGACCTAGGAAGGATGCTGAACTCTCAGGGATAGTGTTTCTACAGCCCCAAACATTCCTTCCTCTGCCAGGGCCACTGCCCCACTGAGAATATAAACCTGAGCCTCATTTCCACTGAACCAGCTGATTTCAACAGGACCAGTTGCCTGCTCAAATCACCCATGGGAACAGAGAGTTTGGAAGTAAATTCTGAAAGAGAAATTGGGAATGTAGCTGTAGCTATCTCTAGATAGGCAGAATTTTGATTGGTATGGCAATGTAAATGCTTTACGAGGTGGAGCTCTATTGTGGCAGGGTAGGACAGAAATCCAAATCTACTGAGGTAGGCATGATTGTGCTAGTTTGAAGCTAGCTATAATGTTTTGGTGAGAAGGACCAGATCATAGGCTGTGAAATGAAAACAAGAGTGATGTCTGCTTCCCTCATAGGCTTGCTGAGATGTATAAACATATAAGTCACAACATAGATAAGACACTCGGCACACCACTCTCGCTCGGGCTGCTGGCTGAGCTGCATCTCTCTAACCTCACCCTCCATTTTTGGGACTAATCACCTTTTCTTCCTAACCCCATTGCCTCCTTGGGACTGGGGTAAGGTTGAGAGGGGTAGGGGGAAGGTGAAGGGGTGGTTGAGAGCCCCTCCTGGTGACTAAGGTTTCTGGGAGGGCTGTTGTGTTTCTGTATTACCTTTTATTTTGTCTGTTTATAACTGTATATACTGTAAATATCTGCTTGTATATTGTGCCAGCTGTAAATATAAACTTCATTCATATTTCCAGAGCTGGCTGAGTCTAGTCTGGGTGATTTCTAAAGTGTGTGGGGGGTGGGGAACCCCCAAACCATCACAATGATCCATGGAAGATCTGGCTATATCCAAAACACTGTGTCAACTTAAAATATTAATAATGCTGAGCTAATTTCATCCCAGGAATAGTGGCAAACTGAATATAAAGTTAAATGGAAAGGGGAGTAACTCCCTATGCATGCATAAAATATGGAGCCAGTCTCCCATGACTTCTTCCTTTTATTAATCCTGAAAACTAATTACTGCAAATTATTTGATTAGTCAAAATACAGGAATCAGATTATAAATAGATTTAAGAAAAAAAAAAAACAAATGACATGAAATCATGATAGGAAAGTTCACAGTAATTAGTCCTCTACTAACAGTGAGACATAAATCATAGTAAGCATGCTTTGGTGCTTTCCCTTTTACCACTAAATGTTGTAATTCTCAGATTTTTATCGTGCTGCAGTGGTGAGCCATATGTATAATGCCATCAAAAAATGAAAACATCACAAAATATTGACATTTGGGGAGCAAAGATGGAACAGAAATTCAAACATGAATCACATTCTTGACTTGTAAGAAGAAAGCCCAGTTCTTGTTAATAACTGAACGGCAGGCTGGCAGCGGAATGCTCCCCCACCACAGGCACTGTGGCAGGGCACGCTGCATGCTCCCACAGCTCCACTGGGCAGCTTCCTCCTGCCCTGTCACACAATCACTGCATCGTTTCGGTTGTGAGAGACCTTGGAGATGAAGTTCAACTGTTATTCCAGCACTGCCAAGTCCACCACTAAAGCACTTCCTTCAGCCATCACATCTACATGTCTTTTAAACACCACCAGGGATGAGGACTCCACCACTGCCCTGGGCAGCCTGTTCCAGGGCTTTACAACGCTTCTGGGGTAAGTAAATGTTTCCTGATATTCAAATTAAACCTCCCCTGGTGCAACTTGAAGGCATTTCATCTTGTCCTATTACTCATACTTGGGAGACTGACTCTCATCTAACTCCAGCCTCCTTTCATGGAGTTGTGGATGGTGAGAAAGTCTCTCCTTAGCCTTCCTATCTCCAGGCTAAACAGCAACAGTTCCCTCAGCTGCTCCTCATAAGACTTATGCCCTACACCCTTCACAAGCTTTGTTGACCTTCTTTGGATGTACTCCAGCACCTCAGTGTCCTTCTTATAGTCAGAGGCCCAAAACTGAACACTGTACCAGCAATAACCAGCTCCTGCCTGCCAGTGCCAGCTCAGTTCAGGAGACAGAACCATGCCTGAGGCTTTTACTTGCCCTGCTATGATGGTCAGGGAGAGCAGATCCTCACATCCCAAAATGCAGACACATTCTACTCACTGAAGAGTTATCTTTCTTTAAAAAGGTTAGTGGGGAATGTTGCTGAGGTCTGGGAACACTGACAGGAGCACTGCAATTATATAAAGCTGGTTGTTTCCTATGTTCCTGAGAGTTTTTGCAACAGCAGAGGAAACCCACAAGTTTCTTTTAAGATCAAACCATCAGTCACCATTTTATCTGTAGGGTTCGATGGTGTGCTGAGATACCATAAAATCCTCTCAATTAACGGGAGAGGAGGTTTACAAGATGGAGGAGTGGTTTATGCTGCACTAAATCCTGGTCAAGCACCAGTTCTGTAGGAAGGATGTCTGAGAAACAGTACAGGAGGAAGGTGAGAGGCTGCTCTCCTTTCTGACCTGAACAGAGGGGCTGAGAGTGCTGAACCACATGACAGCTCTGGGGTCAACCACTTGCATCCAACTGCTCTGTGCGCCCCTTTCTCAAGCCCCACATCTGCTACCCTCCCTTCACATTAATCTAAGTGCTATAACAGGGTTGGCTAAAGCATCTGTCATAGAATCAGAGAATAATTTGGGCTGGAAGGGGACTTTTAAAGGTCATGTTGTCCAAGAGCAGGGACGTTGTCAACTAGATCAGGTTGCTCAGAGCCCTGTCCAACCTGACCTGGAATGTTTTCAGGAATGGGGCTTCCACCATCTCTCTGAGCAGTATTTCCCTCTCTGGAAAGCTCTATGAACATCCAAAACCTCACCACTATCCCTAAGGACTCTTCCTCAGCTGTGGAACCCAGCCTAGGGCAAGAGAGTTCACTGAAACTCAATGAAACTTAAATAAGCTAAAATACAAGGTGACAAACTTCCTAGTAGCAACATTTATATAACCCCACTCCAGCTGGCAGGTTAGAGAAGGAACAGCACCCTCCAGGAGCTCTGCTTTATGGTGAAGAACTGCATTATCCTGGAGAAGAGCCTCTGATTGGGCTGCAGTGCTATTGCTCCTCACAGGAAATAGCTTAATCCTATCATAATCTCCCTGCAATTTTCCTCTGTATTTTGATGCATATTGTTCCAAAGATACAATTTTATTTGAAATTGAGTTTATTTCAGGCTCCAATGTGTCAAATTTAATTTCAAGAGGTTTTATTGTAGTGGATTTTTTTTTCCAGTGAGAGATTAGAATTGTGGTAAATACCCAGCACTGAGTTTCTGCTCTGCCAGTTTAACTGTTTCCAAGGCAGATACAGATCAAGAGCTGACATTTATTCCCTCACACTTAAGATTTTTCAAACGTTTTTATTCAGCATTGCCTCTGGACAAGCGACATCAAAACATTATGTTTGGAAAGATCACTCCTGTGAAGACTCAGCACTGTGGGAGCACAGCTTTTTGGAGTGACTGTACCAGTTGTGGCTGGAAGTCTCTGCACTGTCACTTCACAGAGCTGATTCCAGCAGGTGGTTTATGATGCTAAGAAAGCTGTGCTGGGAAAATAGTGAAGGATTTTGTTAGAAGAAACAAAGTTTAGTGTGGACCTGTGCCAAGGAAGATGAGGTTTATGAGTACAATACTCCTAGTGTGCACGAGACATTATATCAGTGGTCAGATATTTATTGCAATCATCTTCCTATTTCCATTTCTGCCTTCTTTTAGGTGACATAATAGTGTAAGGAGGAAAGGTCACACCTTGATGCCAAGATGATTCATAACTTTAATACCAGAAGGAACAATTGACCTAAACAATCTTTGGCTAAAGTGTATTTCCAGCAGTGCTTTCTGGCTTGGTTTGAAGGTGAACAAATTGAGAAATATCCACCAGGAGGTTATTGTGATATATTCAGAACCACCTGCCTGAGGAAGGAGGTTGATACCCAGTTGAATGTCTCTGAGAAGCTAAGATTCAGCTCGGAGCATAACTGTCTTGTAGCTGTCGCCCATGGAGATAGCTCCATGGCAGTGGCTTCTCTGCAGACAAGCCTGATGGCAGCTCTTGTTGCATGCCCCAAAAGTGCTCTGGAAGTAAAGTGAAGTTATGGTGATTTTCCTAATGTACAAAATGGACAAAACCAAGCAAAATGGATCAATCTCTGCTCTTGCAAGATCCCACCTGGAGTGCTACTCCAGCTATGGAGCCTCTCCAGCACAAGAAGGACAGAGAACTGTTCAAGTGGTTTCAGAGGAAGGTATGAAGGTGATCAGAGAAGGCTCCATGGAGACCTTAGAGCAGCCTTCTAGTGCTTGAAGTGGACTAAAGAAGAGCTGGCAAGGGACTTTTTACAAAGGCATGGAGTGACAGGAGGAGGGGTAATGCCTTCATACTGCAAAAAGCTGGATTTAGACTAGTCATTAGGAAGACATTCTTCCCCATGAGGGTGGTGAGAGAAGTTGTAGAGGCTCCAAGGCCAGGAGTTTTCAAAATCCGGCTGGATGGGGCCTAGAGCAACCTGGTCTAGTGTAGGTGCCCTTGCCCATGGCTGGGGGGTTAGGACTAGATGATCTTTAAGATCCCTTCCAATTCAAACCATTCTTTGATTCTATGACTCTATGGCTGTATGATCAAGGACAACATGATGGCATTTGCTGCACTGGAAAAACTGCTGTTCTGCAGCCTCTTTGATGAACAAGGTGAATCTCACTGATCCATTGCTTTGTCTGCTTGTTTTTGTTGTCCACAAGGCAGAATGCAAATGAGACAGCAGAAACAATGTGGGGATTAAGAGATCAGAAGAGACCTGAGGGTAAGACCCTGCTCCAGATAGAGACCTACTGATGGCGAGCAGGCTCATTCCTGACTTCAGTGGGTTGGAAACAATTGCAACACAGTAGGAAGGTCTACCTACAGCAAATTGATATTATCTAGAGGATGCTGAGCCAAGTTGTCAGAGGAACTACTGCTTTAAAACACAAGGAGCTGCGTCGCAGCACGATAAACATATGCACAGATTGATTTTGGCTGCAAACCAACAAATCTGTAGAAGCAAGGAGCCCAGCTTCTAGTGGTAACCAACCAGCCACAGTTAACACTGCGATCCACTACCGCGACACTCAAGGGCAGCGAAGAAAAGCTCTTGAAATACTTTGTCTTGAAGAAGAAATTGATACCAAGCTTACAAGGAAAATGTAAAAGGGGAGAAAATAGAAGCAAATGTGAGCTGTCCTGGTATATGCTCTGCAAACCAGGCATGGGTGGGAATAAATCAGAGCGAGAAATCCGCAGGAAAGATGGGAATCTTGAAACTGGCAGGATGATAAATAAAAGGACAGACCAAGGTTCTGAAGTTTTTATTGTGTCCAGAAGATCACATTTTAAGAGGCAGATTGGCTCATACTCCTGTGTCACCACTTAAATCCAGTTGCATCTGGTAGCTATAAAAGCTGACAGACACAGCAGGTGTTATCAGTGCAATTTTTGGTAAGCAGCCATCCACACACAGACCATCACCGGTACCCAAATGGGCACCTTTGGCAATCTCAGCAAAGAACCTGAACATTGCCTGGATATTGGATTGGAAAGTGTTTTTCTAGCCCAGAATGGAGAGGCTTGCTGAAGGCAGCAGAGCATGGAGGCAGGTATTTCTCAGCTGCTGCTCTCTACTCCTTGAGTGAGCAGCTACCCCAACTTAGACCATTGCATATCTTTTCCATAAACCCTCTTCTAGTTTGTTTTTGCTGCCCAAAAATGTGAGCCGATTTCTTTCTTCCTCTCATTTTCTTTTCACACTGGAGCTAAAGAAAATCCTTTGCAAGTTTTGAAAAGCCATAATAAAGATCACAGAATCACTGAACTGTCTTGGATGGAAAAGACTTTTAAGATCATCAAGACTTTTAAGATAATCAAGGTCTCTTCCAACCTGGTTGATTCTATGATTCTATGTCCAACCATTCTCTAACTATACCAAGACTGGTGCTAAACCATGTCCCTGAGCACCACATCTCTGCATCTTTTAAAGACCTCCAGGGATGGGGATTCAACCATCTCCCTGAGAAACCTGTTCCAGTCTTTGAGAACCCTTTCAGTGCAGAAGTTTCTTCTAATATCCACCATAAACCTCCCATGGTGTAACTTAAGGGCATTTCCTCTCATTCTATCACATATTAATAGGGAGAAGAGAAAAAAACCACCTGTCTCCTGCCTCCTTTCAGGTACTTGTAGAGAGTAAGAAGGTCTGCTGTTGTGTACAAGTACCTTTTCTCCTTTGCACTGCAAATAAAGATATAACACAATCTGCAGGGACATGTTATCAGATCATTGTGGTATGACAGGATGAAGAGTAATGGCTCCAAACTGGAAGAAGCTTGATTTATACTAGATGTTAGGAGGTAATTTTTCCCCAGGAGGGTGGTGAGACACTGAAACACTTTGCCTAGAGAAGTTATGGAGGCTCCAAGCCTGGAAGTGTCCAAAGGCAGGCTGGATGAGGCCTCGAGCAACCTGGTCTAGTAGGAGGTGTCCCTGCCCATGGCAAGGGTGTTGAAACTAGATGATTTTTAAATCCTTTTCATTCCAAACCACTCTATCATTCTATGATTCCCCTTTCATTTAAAGATAATTTAATTCACAGCCCAAATTGTGCCTCACAGCTTCATGCAGGTAACTGTGCAACTAAGACACAAATAAACTCCCAATCTCTTATGTTCATGACCCCAAAATACGGTTACATTGCAAACAAAAAAGAATTTGAGTTATTTTCTGATAGCACCATCCCCTCCATGATTCACACCACTGCTCACCTGCAGTGCTTCTACCTGTTTTTGTGGCTTTGTTTTGTTTTTAACATCCCCCTTTCTTTCCCTGCACCATAGGCTGCAGAGCACCCACTACACACCGTGCCCAGTTCATAGACTGGGAAATAGCACACTCAGAGATGATCAAGGCGTGGAACACAAACCCTATGAGGAGAGGCTGAGGGAGCTGGGGTTGTTTAGCCTGGAGAAGAGGAGGCTCAGGGGTGACCTCATTGCTCTCTACAACTACCTGAAGGGAAGCTGTAGCCAGGTGGGGGTTGGTCTCTTCTCCCAGGCAACCAGCAACAGAACAAGGGGACACAGTGTCAAGTTGTGCTGGGATAGGTCTAGGCTGGATGTTAGGAGGAAGTTCTTCACAGAGAGAGTGATTTCCCATTGGAATGGGCTGCCCAGGGAGGTGGTGGAGTCACCATCCCTGGGGGTCTTCAAGAAAAGACTGGATGAGGCATTTAGTGCCATGGTCTAGTTGAATGGATAGGGCTGGGGGATAGGTTGGAGTGGATGATCTTGGAGGTCTCTTCCAACCTGATTGATTCTATGATTCAATTTAGCCCCAGTCCTGTTAGAAGCCTCTAAAAGAGCAAGGAAGTGAATCCTCCAAACTAAAATCTTAACTACAAAACTGGCCTCTTTTCCTCTCAGTGAGTTATTAAGTCCTTGCAAAGTCTTGTACTGCTATCACAATGGCATTTGCAAAAAAGGATTTTAATGTTTAAACAGTGCTTGAGTTAAAAATATATTGAACATTCCATTTACATTTTGGACTAAGTATATTGAATTTACCATGAAAATATTCCTATAGAGGCAAGATAAAATAAATGAAAAGACAGCTCTCCTCGTATTCCCTTTCCCCTCCCCTGTAGAACTAATATAGGATTAAAGAAGAAAACCTGGTAGCTGCAGGAATAAGTTTGAGCAATCACTTGTCACTTGCAGTTAGCACAGAAATGTATTATAACAAGATATTACTTGTAGAATTTCCACCATAAATCTTTTTATTCAGTCCAAGGAATCCCAGTGCAGGCATTTGCCATACTGCATTGTCAAAAATAATGTCCAGCATAAATGGTGTGCGAGAGACCATGAACATCAGCGATAACAAGAGTACTAACACCTTATGGGCCTTAAAAACCCAGCAGTGGTATTCCTGGCCTCTCATTAAAAGGGAGATAAAAATATTGTTTAAGGATGACTTTTCTGCTTAACTATTGAATGCAAGCAGTGAGTCTTTGCTTATGGTTTCTCCCCACTTTTCTTTTTAAAAATTGCTGAGTGGATGTAAACAAAAAAGAGCATTTTTATGGACCCATTCACTTATTGGGCAGAATAATAACTGAGAGCTGAAACAACCTGGCATCAGGAGCAAGCAAATACCTGTGAAATACCAGCCAGTGCTAAGGGACAGAAGAAAATTGAGAAAGAGCTATGGTGTAAACCAGCCTGCTTCCAGAGGAATCAGGAGACCTTTGGCAACTAAGCTAAGAGACAGAAGAAAATTGGTTGAGAAAGAGCTATGGTGTGAACCAGCATGCTTCCAGAGGAATCAGGAGACCTTTGGCAACTAAGCTAAGAGACAGAAGAAAATTGGTTGAGAAAGAGCTATGGTGTGAACCAGCATGCTTCCAGAGGAATCGGGAGACCTTTGGCAACTAAGCTAAGAGACAGAAGAAAATTGGTTGAGAAAGAGCTATGGTGTAAACCAGCATGCTTCCAGAGGAATCAGGAGATCTTTGGCAACTAAGCTAAGAGACAGAAGAAAATTGGTTGAGAAAGAGCTATGATGTGAACCAGCATGCTTCCAGAGGAATGAGGAGACCTTTGGCAACTTCCATGCTTGAAGGAGAGGTAGGCTCTGACCTGCCTACCTGATAATTTACCTTTGTGTTTAGCAGAGTTGCTAGGAACAAGTGCTCAGGCCATCCAAAGCTGTGGTTTCCCTCACCATCAGTTCCTAAATCTGGCTTGTAGTTTAGATTTTCCTACGTGAGAGACTTTGCCTGCAGGCTACATCCCTCTGCATCAGGGAACAGGTCTTTGTGGCTTGACTCAGCCCTAGCTAAGAGAGACCATAGCATCACAAAATGGTTGGGGTGCAAGTTTATCTAGTCCAACCCTCCTGCAGTCACCATGGACATCTTCACCTGAATCAGGTTTCTCACAGCCCCATCCAACCTGACCTGGAATGTTTTCAGGGATGGGGCACCTACCACCCCTCTGGGCAATCTGGGTTTGTGTCTTCCCACTCTCAATGTGAAATATTTCTTCCCTTTGTCTAGGTCCTCTGAAGTGATTTTGGCAAGCATTGAATCATACTTATTATTAGCTTTCAATAGCACAGTGCAGGTGAGAGAGAGCCTAGGTCTTGTGCCCAAGCAGCTGGCAGTTCAGCTTTAAGCATTTGCTCTGGCTAAACACCAACACCTTCACTAATGCTCTGAACTTGCTTGTCTTTTCCTGGAGATCACTCAGGAAAAACAACTGACAGCTACTACTAAGGACACTTTGCTGAGTCTTTCTCTTTTGCAGATTCCTATACTCAAATCCTGATAGTTTGTTTTGGTTTGTTATGTTTTGTTTCTATCAGGATTTCCTCTGATGTAGTTCTCTCTGTGCATCATGTTTCTAGTGTGCCAGTCCTTCTGCTGAACTCTTTCCCTCCACTTTCTCTGCTGGGCTTTCTTAGCTGTGTTTTCTTCCAGATTCAGCTTATTTGGGACAGTGAAGGGCAGAAGGTGTGAGATAATGGTGGGACTGGATGATCTTGGAGGTCTCTTCCAACCTGTTTGATTCTATGATTCCAAATGTGAGGCAATGGAGTTGTGTCAGTAGTGCATTCTGCAGTGAGACCAGAAGAGCTCCTAACCAAGGCAAGTTTATAAATTGCCCAAATTCCTGGCACATTTGTATCTTAAGCAGGTAAACAAGGCATGAGGTCATCTCTTGGTTGGAGACATTATCCTCCTTTCTTTCCACCCAGCTTTAACCTTTCCACCAATTCTTTTTTTCCCTCTAGTTTATTCCTCAAGTTTTTATTCCTTCCATTTATGTGTTCTCTCAACCTCCAGAGGCCATGACAGTAAAAGGTAGCTTGTGTCCCAGCTCATTCTCTAGAAGTAGATGGGAAATACATAAGATAGATTCCCCAAACAGGGAAGATAGGTTTCTCATTTCTGTAACACCTTGCTTTTGTAGCAGAAGCATAGGTTGACAGTTGGACTCAATGATACTAAAGGTCTTTTCCAACCAGAAAGATTTGATGGCTTTATGATAGCATGTGTTCCCTTCAGCTATAGAAAATGCAGAGCAAATCATGGGAGGAAACACACAAAATGGCAGATGACCTCCATGCTTTGGTCTCTGCTGGCACTAAAAGATATAGACTGAACCAGATTCTTGCTGCTAACATCAAGCCTCATGGAAGCCTGAGGTAGGATAGCCAAGAATAACAACATGCCTTTGATTTTCGTCAGACCTGGGAGGTGGCATCAACATTTTCTCAGCATGGAATTTGGAACTGCTGCAGTATCTTATGCAAGATCAAATGGCTGTGAGCTACATAACATCACCATATGTCCTATGGATAACCAAAACTACCCCCAAAATTAATTTGCAAATGTTTGAAGGGATACTTTTAATTAGGAGTATTTTTCACACCCCCCACTTAGAAAGGGTGCTGCCACGTTTCCAAGAGTTATTGTATTAGCTACAGAGCTCATGTGAAAGGGGAAATTATAACCATAAAGGGAAAATTATAACTGATCAAATTTTAAAGAAATCTCTAAAAATAGTTTATCTATAGCCCATAATGTCACAATGATAAAGCCTAAGATCTCAGGTCTTCCAAGAGCTTAGAGCAAGATACCTCCCATTAGAAAGTTTGGGCTTTTCTATCAATTTCCCCACAGGATCCAGACTTTGCTTTTGACTACAAAGGCTTGAAAGGTAACAGAATTGAAGCATCTTTCCAGTCCAGACCGAAATATTCCTGAACTCCCATGCATCAGTGTCTGGGAAACAAGATTTCACACTAAGCAGATATTTGTCTGCCATAAAATGTGGGTGCATGCATGCTTCTAGTTATAGAAAGCCAGGAATTTGGAGCTATTTGCAACAGTGGGTGGGCTGGAGATAGCCCTGGCAAGGATGGATTTGCAGACAACACAGGGGATTTGGTTAGAAGTGGGAGATAATTAGTTTGTTATACAGCACTTCAGTTTATCACAGTGCACTGTACCAATACATTCAGGGGTTTATTTGGGATGTAAGATGACCTCTAATGTTAAGCAGGCTTCACTAATAACTACTTTCTTTGCTGCTAGTATAATAAACCACTGGTGATAAACAGAGACCTCATCTTTAGGAGTTAAGTCCTACAGCGTTAACTAAAGCAACAACAAAATCCCTCTTGACAGCCAGTGCAAGTTTCTTCCAGTCACAGGATACTTAGCAGCAGCAGGAACACAATTTCTACCATCCAGCTTGTGCTCACTGTTAAAATTTATACCAATCAGCAGAGTCATTAAGTCCTACATTTGCCTTCCTCTAATCCACTGTTAGATTAAATGGTTCAATTAATAATAAATATTAGCAGTTTATTAGATTAATAGTTACACCACTACGTTAGTGTACATGGTTGTGGAGGGACAGAAATGAAGCAAGAGTTTCCTACTAAATCATTCTGAGCTGAGCAGTGTACCATATGTTGTTCTGCTGCACTCCTCACTTCTTTACAAAAACCAAAGCCAAAACCTTCGGCTTCACCTGCCACTTCGAGTTACTCAGCCACGGCCCAAGGATCTCGATGGAAATGAGGAACCAGCCTGTGCTCTGAGCAAAGCCATTCAACTCAGCAGGGCTGCAGGAGAGGAGCCAGCACAGGCTTTGACCCATTTATCTGAGAAAATTACCCCTGGACAACAAGATAATCCTCCCCAATAAGCCTGGCTACGGGCAGGAGGAAGCACCAGCTTAGTGAATTTGGTTCTACTGAAGGGACTGATACTTAGCATCTGGAGAGGCTCTGCTATCCCACGCTGCAAACACTAGTGTGATAACATGCCAAACTGCTGCATCTGTACACGACCTGCTTTCATCCACAAAATGGATTGCAAAATGTTCTAATTTTATAAGGCGAGGGAAGAATCAGCTAAAGGGGAAAGTTGCTTACATTGTCCAGGAAACTACTGTTGTTAATCTGCTGTTTGTCAAATACCCATATGGACTATAAATACGCCAACCATTTTGCAAGCACATGGCCTAACTGGTAGGAGAGTGGGGAGATGACAGTCAGATGACTGGACTCTGTTCCCAGTCCTGTTCCTAGCTGGATGTCTTTTTATTCCTTCCAGCTCTCCCAGTCACATCCAGTGACGTATCTTATCATCCTAGATTCATTCTTTCCAGACCTGGCTTTTACTTATAATTCTCTATTCCTTTCTGCCTCATCCTGGGGTAAATCCTGCCTTTGCTTTGTGCCTCAGTTTCCTTCATCCGTGAGAACAGGATAAGGATACCTTCACAAAGTGTCTTTGGATGCAGTGCACCATCACGAATTGTTAAAGATATTACTAGGGAATGACAATTGCACTGGACCATATTCATCTCAGGAGCATTTGTGGAGGGGTGAGAATACATTTTCTTTGGTTGGCTGATTGGTTGGTTGGTTTGATTTGGTTTTCATAGTCTCTATTCAGTGGTGCTGAGTGATAGGACAAGGGGCAACAGATGCAAACTGTAATCCAGGAACTTCCACCTCAACATGAGGAAAATCTTCTTCACTGTGAGGGTGACAGAGCACTGGGGCAGGCTGTCCACAGAGGTGGTCGAGTCTCCTCCTCTTGAGACTTTCAAAACACACCTGGCTGTGTTCACCATGCTGTGAAGAACTATTCTGTGATTCTGTGGATGCATTCCTGTGTGACTTGCTCTAGGTGATCCTGGTTTGGCATGGGTGCTGGATCTCCAGAGGTCCCTTCCAACCCCTGCCATTCTATGATTCTATCATTCTCTGCTGGCAGTTGATGGATAACAGCAAATCTGTGAGATGAGCTCTGCAAAACTGCATGAAAACAGCAAGTCAAGCAGCCCTACTTAAACTGGCATTTCCCGTAGGGAGGAGTTTTCACCTTCTGAATTTGAAACGTTTGATTGACAAGAAGAGAATAGGGCATAAGGTTTCACCAGCTCAGCATGCTGGCTGAGAAGACCATCATTTCTCTGCTCTTCTGAGTTCAAAGAGATAGTAAAAAATACTTAGCTTAGCAAATGTACACCAATGGATATATCCTTACCTCCCCCGAATGTGAATAGCTGCAGGGGTGCATGAGTACAGTCCCACGCAGGGAGATGAGATAATTACAGTTGTAGAGTAGTGGAGGCATTGCCAATATCCCATCTCTAATTTACAGACAGAGTATTTCCTCCTTCTTTCCCCCCATTAAGTGTAGAGAAAATAAATGTTCTTCGGAGTTGGCAGTTTCTCTTTAGTTTGCATATTCCTCCTAAATATGAACATTATGTTGTTTACTCATCTGTTAATGACAGCTGATTATCAAACCATAAATATACATGTATCTAATGGCTTGTGAACATTCAACATCAGAATCTAATAGCTGTGGGTGCATGCAGGAGCCCAGTGCTGAACAATTGCCATTTAGCACATCAGCCTCCGCAGTCGGATTTCAGTCTGGGCACTGTCACTTTCCGTGTACAAGGAGAGCTAATATTCCAGCTGCTGGGAAGATATCTGTTTGTTGCCACATGCAAGCAGTTTGGGGTTTATTTTGCTTGCACAATCCAGTGGTGTGCTGACTATTTGCTGGCTTCTGAGGGTCTGAAAAGGAAACTAAGAATCATAGAACCACAGAATAATTTTGGTTCAAAGAAACCTCTACGGTCCAGCTGTTAACCCAGCACTGTCAAAGCGCCACTAATCCATGTCACTCACTACCACATTTACATGGCTTTGAAACTTCTCCAGGAATGGTGACTCCACCAGTTCCTTGGGCAGCTTGCTTCAGGTCTTCAAAACCCTCTTGGGAAAGATTTTTTTCCTAATATCCAATCTACACCCCCCCCCCCCCCCCCCCCGGCACAACTTGAGTCTGTTTCCTTTCGTCCTCTTGTTATCCTATAATTTCCTTTTCGTTTTAAGCCTTATCTATCTTTCTGTCTTTGCTCTTGGTCACCAAGAATAAAAGAAAATAGAAGGAAGCACTGACGTCTTCAATGTGAACACGCCCCAGAAATCATGATTTTAAAGCTAATGAGCCTAGGGCCTCTTTCTGTGTTGCTCAGTTTGTTCCTCTGTCATCTCCAGTTCCCTCCCTCAGTTCTCTTGTCCTCCTGAATGCCTTGCTGTTATCTCAGATTTGGGTTCTTTGGAACAAAGCTGTTTCCCTTCCTCCTAATGCTTCCTCTATCAGAGCTGATAACTTCACACACTTGTAACAACATTCAGTGTTGCCTTCACCCTGCTTTTTCTGCTCCTCCTGCACTTAGCTCTTCCACTTGGTTATTTCTTTGTGTTGATTTTTGTTTGGTTTTGGTTGGATTTTGGGTTCTTTTGTAGGTTTTTTGTATTATTTTTTTAGTGCTAAATTAATCCTTTTCCTTCATCCTTTGAAGCTAAAGCTGTCTTTACTTTCCATCCATCCATTCATCTACCCATTCCTCTATCTCTCCCTCCCTCTTCTGAAATCTTGCTTAAATTCTCCTGTTGAAGTTGACTTCTTCTGTGATTCTGACCTTCAAACTTCAGTTTCCTTGATGTCCTTTCTGATTTGTCTCTTGTTGCAGAAGTAACTTATTTTTTTCTGTGTCACCTCTCTTCCAGGTATGTATTAACTCTTCTTTCTTAACTGTCCTCCTAATAATTTATCTGTATCTGCATGCCACAACTGACTCCCTACTCTCTTCTTGCAACTAGGGCTAAGCCAGACACCAAGCTTTGTATCTAAACACTTGAAAAAGGTAAAGGAAACTGTGCATATCTCTGGTGGTTTTGAGCTTTGAGAAAAACCCAAAGAAACAGATAACTTTCTCCTTGGGGCCAGCCTGCACAATGCCATGCACTTCTTGTCCAGTACAGGTGAGTGGTTGACCTGCTGGAGAGCAACTCTGCAGAGAAGGCCCTGGGTGGGCTTTTTGCTGGTGGGCAAAAAATTCACCATGAGACAGCCATGTGCTTTAGTGGCCAAGAAGGTAAATGTTATCCTGGGGGGCATTAAGAAGAGTGTGGCCAGCAGGTCCAAGGCAGGTTCTCATTCTCTTCTACACTGCACTAGTGAGGGCATATCTGGAGAATCATGTCCAGTTCTGGGCTTTGCAGTATCAAGAAAGACAGGGAGCTACTGGAGAGAGACCAGAAAAATGCTACAAAGATGCTGAGGGGCCTGGAGCATCTCTGCGAAGAGGAAAGCTGAAGACTTGGGGCTGTTTAACCAGGTGAGGAGCAGTGTCTGAAGGGTAGGGGGCAAGAGAATGGGGACAGACTGTTTTCAGTGATGTCCAGTGACAGGACATGGGGCAATGGTTACAAACTCAACACAGGAGGCTGCATCTGAGTATGAGAAAAAACATCTTCGTTGTGAGGGTGCTGGAGCCCTGCAGCAGGCTGCCCAGAGAGGTTGTAGAGTCTCCTTCTCTGAAGAGATTCCAAACCTACCTGGATATGAGTCTGTGCCACCTGCTCTGGGTGACCCTGCTTTATCAGTGAGATAGGATTAGTTGACTGGCTAGGGCTGGGGGATAGGTAGGACTGGATGATCTTGGAGGTCTCTTCCAACCTGGTTGATTCTAGGATTCTAGGATTCTATAATTCCACCTCAACCCCCACCATGCTGGGATTCTGTCAATCAAAATAGGTCAGTCAACCATTTTTGGTCAACTTCCAAGAAACATGTCGAGCCTGACTTGTCTCGCAAGTCGCTTTTGGAATTCCTCGTGTTAGGATGAGGCAGATGTGTAATTTTCAGGACTGTAATTTTTATGCTGTTTCAAGTTACAGAAAACATTAAGCAATTTTGATCAGACAAAAGCACTGCTGTGATAGAATTCCAGAATCAACATCTGAAATATCTCACTTGTCTTTTTAGCAACTATCGATGAAGGGAATAAAGCTGCAGGTGAACACAAAGGGCTGGCTGTTTGCATTCCTGCACTGCCAGCACGCCAGATTGGACAGCAAGCAAGTCATTTTGCCTGGAACTAAACCAGTCAAATGCTGACAGATAGGTGTTTGTGCAGTGCAGACTGGGCAATGAAAATAAGCTGTTACTGCTCACACTGACCTGTGCTATTGGATTATGATATGACACCTTTCTTCTCAAAATGACTCAAGAGGGCTTATTGGAGTGGTAGTGGTTCCACGCTGAGTGATATTGTGCACCACGGGAGCTCAGGCAACCTGTGAGATGTGGATTTGTGGAGCTGACTGCTGGAGAAGTGTTTGACATCCTCTCCCACCTAATTTTTACTGTACAAGTAAAGAGAGTTAAATAATTGTAGTTGGATGTTTTAACAGGGCTGTATAGTTTTAGGACAGTTAATAACGTAGGTGTATAGACACATTGCCTCATGATTCACCCTTGTTGCTGCCAGAGGTGGGAAGGCAGCTGCTCCTGAGCCATTGCAGCATTGCCCTGCTCCTCACAGCCACTTGGCTCAGGATGGGTTCTGCACAATACAATGGCCTAACAGCAAAGGGCAGATCTGCCTTCAGTTTTGTGGTGTTCATCTTCTCATCTACCATGAGAAGTAGAGCAAATGCTGCATATACAAGCAGAGCAAACCAAGGAATTAATTCACCACATCCCGTCAGCGAGCAGTTCAGCCATCTCTAGGAGGGCAGGGCTCCATCACATCTAACAGTGACTTTGGAAGAGCTGCCACCACTCTCAGCACATCCCCACTTCCTCCAGCTTTATATGCTAAGAATGACTTTGTATGGTCTGGAGTATCCCTTTGGTCAGTCAGAGTCAGTTGTCCTGGCTGTTTCCTATTCCAGCTCCTTGTGCTTGCTGACAGGGTGGGGTGAGGAGCAGGAGAGGCTTTGACTCTGTGTGAGCACTGCTCAGTGGTAACTAAAACATCTCTGAGTTATCAACACTTTGTCTGGCACAATTCCAAAACACAGCCCCACATCAGTGACTGTGAAGAAAATTATCTCTGTCCCAGTCAAAACCAGTACACTAGGGAAGTGGTGGAGTCACTGTCTCTGGAGGAGGGCTTTGAAAGATGTGTAGACATAGTGCTGAGGAACATGGTTTAGTGGCAGACTTGGCAGTGTTGGGGTAGCAGTTGGACTCGATGGTCTTAAGGGACTTTCCCAACCTAAACAATTCTGTGATTCTGTATTTAGCACTACCCCAAGCCAGTGGATTCAATGAGGAATTGCTTCTGTATTGCTGCAAAATGGCTTCCGTTTGGCTGCTTTCTTAATGTAAAGACCCAACAAGTTTTAACAAATCCAAACCATTTTGTTGTCAGAATTTTCTGGCAGAAATAAACCCGGAAGTTTTCTGATTTTGTCCAGAAATGAGCAACAACAAATGCTGAAATCTTTGAGAGGTGGAATTTTCACCTTGCGTGCAGGTCTACAGGAGATTACATTTCATCTGGCTTCAGGTAGAGGCCAATCTGCTAATTAAATGGCAGACCTGCTTTACTGGAGATAAAAATAAAGCAAAAAGGGAATGGGGACCAGACAAAAGGGAAGGATAGGAAAGGGATGAAGTCAATAACAGACAAATCCCAGTCCCAGCACAAGTACTAGAAGACAATACTCTCTTGTACTGCGAGAAGCTGGGGTTTATTAGCTGTTGATTAAGTCTTGTGAGAAGCAGAAAGATACTTGGGGAGCATCGAGCAAAATACAAACTATCTCTTCTATTTTCTTGGCAATTTTTGATCTTCTCTATTAGGATTATCAGAGCTTATTCCCTGGCTTCGAGCAGTGAGGCAGATTTCCAATGCCTTTCAATTGCTTTTCTGGCTGAGGCTGGCTATTCTAATGCAACCTGACGGGTAGCCACAAACATAATCCGGAGGACCCAGTGGTGCTTGGATGCAGATGCTACTTGTGGAGTCCAAGGAGAAGAGCAACGCTCCAAGTCTGTTCAAACTGGGACACTCGCGGCTCTAGTTTGTATGCAACACAGTAGCTCAAAGCTCAGCATTGCTGCATTCTCGGTGTTGCTTACAGGCTTTCAAAACCCAATCTGTTTCCAAATTGCAGAAGATGACATATTGGTTTTCCTCAGCTGATTTGACTTTCCAGCATGGGGATTTAGGAATACCCATATTGGATCAGCCTGATTGTTAATCTAATCTGGTGTGCCTATTCTGGCTGTAGCTAAAAGATGATGCTTCAGAGGAAGAAAACAGAAAGAAAACAAACCCACCACAATCTATCTAGTTAATTGAACAGTTCTGTACAAGAGGAGAAAAATTCCTTCCTGACATCCACAGGTGATGAGCATATGCCCTGAAGCATGAGATACGATTACTCTTATCATTATCTTAGCTTGCATAGCAACAAATGTAATTAGTGGTCATAAAATTATCCTGCTGTTTGGGATTATCTGTTGGTTGGTTTTTTTAAAGCAACAGAGCCAAGCATGTCTCTGAAGCAACTTCATTTGAATAGGATGAATTTGGCCTGTGAAGTCTAAAATGTATCCTGAAGCACAAACAACAGAAAAGAGAAAAGGCAAGGATTGAAAGTACTTGGCTGTGGCCTCCTATGGCTGCTGTTTACCCCAGATCTGGGCTGTTTCTTAAGAGAATTTCTTCAGGCTTCACGTTAGCAAAATAAGAGGTGAAACAAACTGCTAGGAGTAATGGTAATAAGTGAGAGCAGAACAAGATTTCAAGCTGGAACTAAGTAAAAGCCATTAAGCAACATGTTGTGGCAACTGAAAAACAAGCTCCTGCCCACCTCTCACACATCTCAGGAGCTCTGCAGTCACAAAAAGGGCTTCAGAAAGATGGACATATGGCCAGAGGAGCACTAAGACTGCTGCATCAAGCCAAAATGTAAATAGTTAGAAAAAAACTAAGTCACCCACTGTGTCCAGTCAGCACACAGAGATCTCCTGTGATAGTATGAGATGGCAAGAAGCTCTGAAGTTCCAGAACTTCATCTGCGGAAGTTTGTTGAGCCCTGGAAGAGCTACCTTGTTAACCAGGTTGGCTACCTGCAACCTGCAGCGCAAAGCATGAGTAAATTTGACTTGTCAGGCCTGGAACACAAACCCTATGAGGAGAGGCTGAGGGAGCTGGGGTTGTTTAGCCTGGAGAAGAGGAGGCTCAGGGGGGACCTCATTGCTCTCTACAACTACCTGAAGGGAGGTTGTAGCCAGGTGGGGGTTGGCCTCTTCTCCCAGGCAACCAGCAATAGAACAAGGGGACACAGTCTCAAGTTGTGCCAGGATAGGTCTAGGCTGGATGCTAGGAGGAAGTTCTTCCCAGAAAGAGTGATTTGCCATTGGAATGGGCTGCACAGGCAGGTGGTGGAGGCACCGTTCCTGGGTGTCTTCAAGAAAAGCCTGGATGAGGCACTTGGTGCCATGGTCTAGTTGACTGGATAGGGCTAGGGGATAGTTTGGACTGGATGATCTTGGAGGTCTCTTCCAACCTGGTTGATTCTATCATTCTGTGATTCTACAATGTGATAAACAAACCTGCCGTGGGAGAAGACAATCCATTGCTTAACAGTCCTGGGAAGGATAGAGAAAGTATTTCAGCTTTGTCTTTGATGACTTCAACTGCAGCTTGAAAGTGCATAATTACACTGGTGCTTCTGGCAGTCTCCTTCAGAAGATTGGTGGCCATTGGGACTGTCAAGTGCAAGCCTGGTTTGGCCACAAGATTTATAAACCACTTGGCCTCACCACTGGAAATACTGGAATGGAGAGAGCATGCACTGGCACTGCCATCCACATGAGAGACCAAGAGACATAAAATAGGTGGGGTCTTTTATTTCTCCTTAGGGGATTCAACTTATCTCTCAGTGTTAACTGCATCTTTGAGGCAAGACTTTTGTTGTCATTAAGTACCTTCCACCACTGTGTCCTTCTGCTTAATGAAGAAGCCCTCAAAAGATCAAAGGTAATTTACACTGTAAGTTGTTTGCTCTCATCATTTCACTGTGAGCTCTTTAAAAGCCAACTCCCAGCCAAGCAACTATGTGAGAAGCTCAGTGTTTGTTTTTGCCAAGCATAATAATGTGCCCAGTCATCACAGTGCAGATAAAAACATGGAGATGTGACCCGGGTGCACACTAAATGGCTTGGAAACCAGAAGGTGAGGAAACCCAGTGCATATATTTACTCACATTTCATTATTTTTAGACCAGGTTTGGGAGCCATGAGTTAAGATCTGGGGGAATGTGGGATATGCAGACCTTTGACTTTGGTTATAAGGCACTTGGCTGCCTATGTTGGACTGAATTTTCTGGCATTAATCATTGAATCATTTGGGTTGGTAAAGGTCTTTAAGTGCATTGAGTCCAACCATTATCTAACTCTACTAAGGCTAAACCTTGTCCCTCATCACCACATTTCTGCCTTTTTGAAATACCTCCAGGGATGGGGATTCGACCACCTCTTTGGGCAGCCTGTTCTAGTGTTTAAGAACCCTTTCAGGGAACAGAATTTTCTAATGTCCATTCTAAACCTTCCTTGGTACAACTTGAAGCCATTTCCTCTTGTCAAGGAGCACTCTGCACCTAAGGAAGCCCTCCAACACATCCAGGATGCCAAATCCACAAGCACTGGTATTGGCTCTTCTGCTCCATGTGGGTTAGAGCTGGTCAGTTATCCTTCCTGTCCTCACTGTCCTCTGCTTGTGTGGAGGACAGTTGTTCTGGCACTTGGCCATTTTGCTTCTTGCCCAGAGGTAATGTGTAATGACTTGGACTCCTGCATCCTCCGCTCCTTGCGTGCCCAAGCAGGCGTCATCGCCGTTAGCCATCACGAGAGAACAAAGCATGCATTTTAATGCCACCTGCTTTGCATGTGACAAGGGTCCCTCTAATACCTCCACACAGAGTGTTACGTTTCAAAGTCAGAGCCTTCTAATTGAGCAATAAATGCTTTGTTGCACAAACCAGAGCAACAACTTCTGATGGATAGTAAATACAATATTTAGTCAGACTGCAGTAAGTTAACACACAGCAGACAGTAAAAGGATGAAATTATACCCCAACAGACTTTTAAATGAGAAAATAGTCTGTGTTAGGGAACATTATTCATTTAAATAGCAGAAAGCTTATAATTTCAATGAGGCCACAATTTCCATAAAATGCCTGCATTTTGGGATCTTTTTTCCTTTTCCCTCTTCTCTCTTGCAGATTGCAGTTAAAATGAACCTTCCTGCTTATGGAGAAATTAATTTTTATTTTACTTTGCCTTTTTCATGTCAATTATAGAACACTTTGTTAAAATGATTACATAATTTCTGCAGAAGCTTGGCATTGCAGGCTGGAGGAGATAAACCCACTTACATGTGACCAATGTACTCTCAGATTCCTGCCTGGAGCAGTTTCTCTTCTAGACACCACTCACACCATCTTCTAAAACCCCTGCACGGAATCAGTGTGAATGTCACAGCCACCAAAAAGCAGCTTTCTCTGCTGAGGGAGGTACCACGTGAACTCTGGTTTCTCAGGCAGCGAGTCAGAGGTCGTTTGCTGCTAAAAACTCTGCTTTCTCAGTCCTCATCTCATCACTTGGTTTCCATCTCGTGATAAGGTTATGCTGAATGGTGCTGGCATCCTTCAAGGTTACTGTTCCAGAAAATATTTGCAAATAATTTGATGTGCTGTCAGCTAGCAGGCAGCAGTGAACTCATATAATTCAACATACTAATGTGGGTTTTCACGCCTAAAGCTATAAATATGCTTGATATTTGAAAGTTTCTGTAATGTTTATTTAATAGCAATATTTTATAAATAAATCTTGATTATTCCATTGCACTCCAGTGGAGATCCTCTTCCAATGTAACAGTTGTTTCTAACCCCAGGGCTCTTTTTCTGACCCCTCCCTGCCACCCACATCTCCATTAAAGAGATAAACCACTTCCTGCTCAAAACCTTTCTCAGGCACAGGGAATTAAGACCATGGCAACTCCTCCTTTAACTCCTCCTTCTCCCTGCCCCTTTGCTTTGCCTGGATTGCTGCTCACTCCTCTGGAGAGCTTTCCTGATTTATGATTGCACAAAGACACCTGCAGGAACTCTTGGAGTTCCACCTAGAGTAGACTGTATTTGTTGGACATACCCTTTTAAAAATCACAGATTTGCAGGATGTGAAATCTATAGGAAATGTTGAAGTGTGGGCTTTGGATCCTACCAGCCAGACCTCAGGCGTGCTTCATGCTCTGAAGCCATTTTTCAAGATGTTCTCCCTCTTCTTGCTCCTGTGAGAATCATGAAGTAGATGATTCTGGAGCTCAGCTGCCTTCCACAAGCTCTATTCCATCATGGTTCTGTACAGTATCAGTTCACAGTCTTCCACCTTTGCAGCCAAGAGGCAGTGCAATGCCCACTGAAACTCATTTGAGAGGTTATGAAGGCATCAGTCAAGTCTTTTAGGAGCATGAAGAGCCAACAACAACAACTCTATTCCATTCAGTGGCTTCCGGAGATTCTTTCCTTCCCTTTTCAGTAATATATATATATATATATATATATATATATATATATATAAATAATCAAAAGCTTTCCAATTCATATGAAGCCTTTAATTGAAAAAGGTCTCTCATGGAGCTGTGTATGGCTTGGAGCACTGCACCACTGTAACGTTTTGCTTTTTAAAAGACCATGACTTTCAGCACACTGCTGTTATGAAGAGGTAATGAATTAATGCAAGATGATATTTTTTCCAGAATTAATATTGTTTATTAATTTTGATATTCAGAACTCTTGCCAGCCCCGACCACTAACTTGAATAACAATCAGTTCTTCGCATGGTCATGGAAACATTATACAAAGGAATAACAGACCTAGAAATAACTTGCAAAAATAGAAACATTAATTGAACTGCATGAGAAGGTTCTGGCGGTCAAATATTGCTTGCGGTCAATATATCGCTTGCTCACTAGATCATAGAATCATAGAATCATAGAATCAACCAGGTTGGAAGATACCTCCAAGATCATCCAGTCCAATCTATCACTCAGCCCTATCCAGTCAGCTAGACCATGGCACCGAGTGCCTCATCCAGGCTTTTCTTGAAGACCTCCAGGGACAGTGACTCCACCACCTCCCTGGGCAGCCCATTCCAATAGCAAATCACTCTCTCTGTGAAGAACTTCCTCCTAACATCCAGCCTAGACTTTCCCTGGCACAACTTGAGACTGTGTCCCTTGTTCTGTTGCTGCTTGCCTGGCAGAAGAGACCACCTGGCTACAGCCTCCCTTCAGGTAGTTGTAGAGAGCAATGAGGTCCCCCCTGGGCCTCCTCTTCTCTAGGCTAAACACCCCCAGCTCCCTCAACCTCTCCTCCTAGGGTTTGTGTTCCAGGCCTCTCACCAGCTTCATTGCCCTTCCCTGGACATGTTCCAGCACCTCAACATCTTTCTTGAATTGAGGGGCCCAGAACTGAACACAGGACTCAAGGTGTGGCCTGACCAGTGTTGAGTACAGGGGCAGAATAACCTCCCTTGTCCTACTGGCTACTCTGTTTCTGATACAGGCCAGGATGCCATTGGCTCTCTTGGCCACCTGGGCACACTGCTGCCTCATCTTCAGCCTACTATCCACCAGTATCCCCAAGTCCCTTTCTTCCTGGCTGCTCTCCAGCCACTCTGTCTCCAGCCTGTAGTGCTGCATGGGGACTCAAGGAGCTCCTTTCTGCTTATGGCAGAAGGCAATGGTGAATCACAAAGAGGCTTTAAATGTTTACTCACAAAATATTATGTCCTGACTTGTGGGGCTGGCTACAGCTTAAGACAGTACCCAAATGCTTTCAGGGAATTATGTTACTGTTTCATTGCTGAGGCTTCTGGTTCTTCCCAGGTTTCACAGGCTGGGGGAAAGGTGGCAGACAATCTCTGACCTGGTCCTCTGCACAATCTGTGTATCTCTGGGATTTCCCACCTTGGCAGAAGACTTCCAGGTGTAGGCAGAATGTCTTGCCATGTGCACAGTGTGTCTCAGCAATGTCACACTGGCTATGCAGGCCGATTGCATGGAGACATTTAGAGCCCGTTCCTGGTAAACTCGAGACAGTGGAGTTTCCAGGCAAACAGGATGCACTGAGGCAGTAAGCAATTACAGCAGGCAAGCAGCAAGTACTAACACAACAGCAGAGCATGGCAGAGCACACTGCGTTACCTGCTCAACTCTTTTTAATGATTTAGCCAAGACTAATGGGCCTCTGGACACAGAATAGCCAATCAGAATGGCAGTTCTCCAAGCCTGACCATATTATATTGTGATGGTTTGGGTGTTTCCTGCCCCCCCCCCCCCCCCCCCCCCCCCACTTTAGAAATCACCCAGACTAGACTCAGCCAGCTCTGGGAATATGAATGAAGCTTATATTTACAGCTAGCACAACATACGAGCAGATATTTACAGTATATACAGTTATAGACAGAAATATACAAGGTAAAAGGCAGGACAGAAACACAACTCCCCTCCCAGAAACCTGAGTCCCCAGGAGGGGCTCTCAACCACCCCTTCACCTTCCCCCTACCTCTCTCAACCTTACCCCAGTCCCGAGGACAAATAGAGGTTGAGCCAAGAGGTTAAGAAGCAAAATGGGATTAGCCCAAATGGAGGGTGTGTTAGAGAGATGCAGCTCAGTCAGCAGCCCAAGCGAGAGTGAGTGAAAAATGGCAAGAGTGTTATCTAATGTTCTCATTTCTTGTTCCCATACTTCTCAGCAAGACTGTGAGTGAAGTAGACATCAGCCTTGTTTTCCTTTCACAGCCTGTAATCTAGCTCTTCTCACCAAAACATTCTATTTTGCTTCAAACTAACACATATGTGAAGCCATAGGCTTGCTTTACCCAAATTTGGGCAAAGCATAGGCCTTGCACAAGGCAGGCACAAGCTAAGCCAGTGTACTTTGTTTACCACAGGAGAAAAATGTGCCTGGGCAAGCCAGGGCATGGATAAACCTATTTCTGGCCCATCAGGCCTACCACGGCAATTGTCCACAACTCTACTTGGGAAAACCAGTAATGCCTGATAACAAATTGTCAGGACAAAGAGTGGTTTTAAACTAAAAGAGGTAGATTTAGACTGGATGTAAGCAAGAACTTTTTTACACTAAGCTTGGTGAGACACTGGCCAAGGTTGCCCAGAAAGATGGTAAATTCCCCATCCCTGGAAACATCCCAGATCAGGTTGTTTGGGACTTTGAGAAACCTGGTGTAGTTGAAAATATCCCTACTGATTGCAGGAAGGTTGAACTAGATGACTTTTAAAGATCCCTTCCAACCCAAACCACTCTGATTTCATGGTAAGCATAAACATATAGCACTGAATATATACATGCATTGTATGTACTCTACATGCGTGAGCATGTTTGGAAGGCCAGAACTTCTCCAGCTGCTTGTTCTCTATACAGATAGTACATTGCTGTGGTGAGTGATGCACAAAGAATTTCTCTGCTTTGTGCTGCTAAATGGAAACCCAAGTCCAAGAACGCAGTATCTAATAGGCAAGGATCTAAGCTCATCTCCACCTGGGCTTGGATTTTGGAAGGGAAGCAGAAATATCAGTAGCTAAGGGCTGTTAGATGGCCCCACACAGGATCATGGGCCTCCTCACAAGAAAGGCTAAGAGAACAGGGGCTGTTTAGTCTTGAGAAGAGAAGGCTGGGAGAGGATCTTATTAATGCCTATAAACATATGACATATGGGTGGGTGCCAAGGCAAATGTGCCAGACTCTTCAGTGCTGCCCAGTAATAGGACAAGGAAAAATGGGTGCAAGCTGGAACACAGGAACACCTCTACATGAGGAGAAACTTCTCTATGTTGAGGGTAACATCAATGGAACAGGCTGCCTAAAGAGGTTATGGAATCTTCTTTTCTGGAGACTCTCAAAACCTGCCTGGATGCATTCCTGCATTCCCTGTCCAAGGTAATCCTGCTTTGGCAGGTGGCTAGGACTTGATGGTATCTAGAGGTCATTCCCAAACCCTAATATTCTATGATTCTTCTTGCCACATTGAAGTTTAGAGAAAAGTTCACTGCCATTTGAGTGCCAAGGAAACAAATGTCCAAAAAGTTTACACAATATCAATATTTAAAAGCAATACCACCAAGAGCATTCAGAGCCTTCTGCACCATGGAAGACTGGACCCTAAATGAGCAAACCTTGTTTTCATCCAACAGGGGAAAGAGAGGTGAGAACTCTCATCAATGAAACAACTTCTGTGTGCTGCACTCTGTGCAAATATTTGGATTACTAAAACGAATTTATGAAGCAATTACTTTTAATGCTATATAAGGAAATTAAGTACTCATTGATTCATGATTTATACTCTAAAGCTAAAAGATCATGAAAAAAGCAAATATAACTTAATTAAATGTCCTTTGGCTTTGCTACTATTGCAGACTGAACTCATAAAGTAAGTAAAACAAACCATTTTTAGAACATAAATGAGTATTGGTTCTTCTAGTTCAGAAGACAAATAATTTATTGGTTAAATATATTCAGCAAAGTTTAGCCATGTGAAAGATTTTTTTTCAGTGGCCTCTGGGTCTTGAGGAAGGATAAAAAGCAACTGGTGCAGATTCAAGGAACTCATCGTGTTGTGAGTGACAGGAGCATTGGCAGCGAGAAGAGGAAAACAACAACAACAAAAAAAGCTGTTTCTGTTCTTTTTACACTGGGAAAAATAGTTTAATATATTCACAGAGCAGAATGCATTGTGAAAGGAGTGTGCCTTTATAGTCTCTCCATTGGCAACACACTTGTGATTATTCACTCCTGACACTGAGTCCATTAACCTGGGGAAATCTAATCTAATGCTATTGTAATGTTCCCGGTTTTTCCATTAAGAGGTGTAAATAATTTGGGAAAAAAAGCTCTAACCACAAAACCACACCCAGGTTTTAGAATGAAACACCCCAAGTGATGCATTCGGTGGGTTAAGTAAGCGCTTCGATTCTTCCTTTGTACTGCAGAAGCAAGAGGGTTGAGCTGGAAAGCAGAAAAGAAACCACTACTGAATCAGTCATGGACGACCATCTCATTGTAACTATGTATTGCAGCAAGACAAGCTGTTTGTGAATAGATCAAGTGGGATGCCTCAGTCTTTCAGTCTGTGAAACTGCTGGGGGTTGGAGACCATCCAGTCCAGCTCCCCTGATAAAGCACCCAGAGCCCAGGATTGCAATCTTCAGGTGGGTTTGGAATCTCTCCAGAGAAGGAGATTCCACAGCCTCCTTGGGCAGCCTGCTCCAGTGCTCTGGCACCCTTACAAGAAAGACATTGCGCCTCATGTTTAGATGGTTTTCCCTGATGTTGAATGTGAATACTGAAGAGGACATCTAAGACAACTTCAATGCCCCTTGAACTTCATGTGTTTCAAGTGAAGGGTGAAGATGAGGTATTTGGATGTTTCTGTCATAGTTGAAGAGTCTTTCTGTGCTCTCTTACCATGGGTGCAGTGCAAAGGATTTAGAGGGTGTGATTTATCTCCAGAAGTGGTGTCAGCAGTGGCAAACCCAAACACTAGGAAACAGAAAAGGCAAATTCTTTCCAATTCTTCAAATTCACACAGGAAAGAAGAGTGGTACAAAACACACATACACCCTGTCCAAGGCCTCTGGAGCACATCTGCACTGAGGATGCTTTCAGAGCCTCATACTCTCCACCAGACTTAGGGAATCTATCATCTTCGTCTTCGCTGATGAAGAGTGCCACTGCCATCTGCCCAGGTGGTGAGTGGTCTGCAGAAGGACTATCCTCTGCATGAGGGTCGGATGCATAGATGTGACTGTATCCAAACATTTCTGATGAGCTAACAGCAAACTGACCTGGACATGTCAACAAGGTATCTCCTCAAGTGAATTATCTCAATGGGTGTATTGCTGCCAGGATTCAAGTCAGTACCTTGGCATCTCATGCCACAAGGAATTACGCTGTCTCCTTCATGGAGGAAGGGAACAGACGTGGCGCCAGCCTTGGGCACCCAAACCTTGAAGGACACATTGTCTAAAACAGAGAGTTTGAGATGTAAACTGAAGGCAGATGGCAGATGTCACGATGGTCCAGAGAACAAACCACACACGACAAAGCTAAAAGTGCTCAGGCCTATCATGCTGAGACGACGGCCAACAGCTGTCTGCCCCTTAATAGCACACTTTTTGTGCCAGGTGCAAAGCCAGCACATATAAAAGCATTCTGATGCTCAGAATCCTAAGAAATGTGTTTCTTCCCCCAAATACATCAGCCAACTCCTTCATAAATAAAAAGGTGGCTGCTATACATATATATAGAGTCAAGTGTATCTGAGATCCGAAGAGCCAAGATAATAACTCACTGGGAAGCATTGGCTCTGCTATGAAAAGAGATATCAGAAAAACACAGTATTTTCCAAGGGACCTTGGAGCTGAGGAAACATCTGTCTTTTAAAAACCTCATTACTGTAGACTACAAGGGCTCCAGCGCACAAACCACAAATTACATCAGGTGAGTAAGTTACCATACATCAGCTGGCCTGTGTGTACACTCTGAGTGCCCAGAAACCACACCATCATCTGAGTGAACCCAGACTTTCCTGCTTCTACACTGACCTATGGCAACCCGTTGCCTTGCAAAGGACATAGACGGAGAGTGCCTCCATAGCTGGTGACCCCAGGCTGGCTGACATGCAGCAACATGCTGAGAAAAGTCACTTCTCTGTTATTCTCTAAGTCTTAAAAGGAACAGCTGAGGGAGTCTGGATTGCTTAGTTTGGAGGAGGCTGAGAGGAGACCTCATTGATCTCTACAACTACATGAAAGCGGGTAAGAGCGAGGTGGGCATTATTCTCTTCTCATTAGTACCAGGTGGCAGGGCAAGAGGATAGGGCCTGAAATTGTGCTGGGGGAGGATTAGGTTGGAGATTAGGAAAATTTTCTTTATGAAAAAAGTTGTCAGGCATTGGAATAGGCTGCCCACAAAGGTGGTGGAATCACCATCCCTGGAGTTCTTCAAGAAATGTGCAGACATGGCACTTTGGGACATGGTTTAATGGTTGTGCTACATAAATGATTGGACTTGGATCATTATTTAGAGGTCTTTTCAAGCCAAAACAATTATATGATTCTATAATTCTGAGCTATGCTCAGGCTGGGGACCACAGACAACAGGCACTTTACTGAGGTATGTTTGCTAGGGATTCCACTATGTTCTCTGCTATCTTTGATGAATAAAAAATGGAGCCTCCAAGGATCTCTCAATTTAGTCAACTTTAGAAGAAATATTAACAATATTCCACTGTGTTATGAAAAATATGGCAATTTGTGTCTTCTCCTAATTTAGAGGGAACATGAAAAGCTAAGTTTTTGAAGCGATGCCATTTTTAAACATCTATGTTTTTAAAGCAGTAAAGTGGTTTCCAGCTTAAAAAGCAGAAATTACAGCCTACCCTGGAAAGCATTTTGCATCTTTGCTTAATATATAAAACATCTCACATGGGAAAAGCATCTAGCTGCAACCATAACCCTAAAGTCCCTGTGAAATGGCTGCACTCCCACTGACTGCACTTGCCTGGCATCTAACAACTCTGAACAGCTTTTTTGCTCCTCTGCACTATCCTTTGCAACACCTCCTTCTAAGGGAACACACCCCAAAATCAAGGACATGAATGCAGATATCAGTGCTCCAGAGAGATAAAGAAAAAGTGCTGGTGCTTGATTTGGGAAAAATACTTTTGTTTTCTTACAGACTGCATTGGGTAAGAAGTCAGTCTTGATATTGTCATCTGGGAGGGTGACAAGCATGATGGACAAAGTGTCATCTTTCTCTCATCAGTGTGATGGTGTAGAGATGAATTTACTGCCGTGTCCAAAGCACTCAGATACCACCACTGAGACTACAGTAGATCATTATTGCTATATTTAGGGTATGTTGTGAGTGAAGCCTGGGTGGTGAACACAAAAAAAGGCAGAAGAGTCACCAGTTGAATAAAAAGCGAGATGGAATTTGCTCTTGCAGTTAGTTCTGTGCATTCTGGTCCCATATGGATATATTCCTGGGTGACCTGCCCTAGGTGATCCTGCTTTGGCAGAGGGGTTGGATTAGATGATCTCCACAGGTCCTTTCCAAACCTCTCTATTCTATGACTCTGAATGGAAAAAACACCATATGAACTCATAACTAAGGTTAACATCACATTTCATATGCACAAAGGGACTATATTATGCTTGCAGGTCCAATGCTACCTGCCTCCTTGTGAAAATTTCCCACTGTGGCCGGCCTTGTTTTAACTGAGATTCTTTGCACGTGGGTCTATTGAGTGTCTGATGTGGTTTGCTCCAGGGCTTGTAGCTCCTATGGTTCTTTGTGAGAATTATAGTAAAATTTAATTGCTTTGGCTGGGAAAGACCTTTAAGATGATTGAGCCCAACCATTACCTAACTCCACCAAGACAGGTGTCAAATAATGTTCCTCAGCACCACATTTCTGCCTCTTTCAAATGCCCCCAGGCATGGAGATTCAACCACTTCTCTGGGAAACCTGTTTCACTGTTTGAGAACCCTTTCAGTGAAGAAGTTTTGTCTAATAACTAATCTAAGCCTCCCCTGGTGCAACATTAAGCCATTTCCTCTCTTCCTATCACTTGTTACTAAGGAGAAGAGACCAATCCCCATCTCACTCCAACCTCCTTTCAGGTAGTTTTAGATAGCGAGAACATCTTCTCTCAGTGCCCTCTTCTCCAGACTAAATTCTCACCATAGGTATTAATATCCTAAGGAAATTCTCCAAAATTTAGATCAAGAGGTGATGGAAAGTCATAGAAGTCTTATGGGTTTTGGTGTCTCTAAGTAACCACAGAAACAATCTTTAGTGATGGACTCCTTTCCTTCTTTTGTCTGGAAGGAAATTTTGGTTGTCATAGAATCACAGAATCATAGAATCAACCAGGTTGGAAGAGACCTCCAAGATCATCCAGTCCAACCTAGCACCCAGCCCTAGCCAGCCAACTAGACAATGGCACTAAGTGCCTCATGCAGTCTTTTCTTGAACACCTCCCTGGGCAGCCCATTCCAATGCCAATCACTCTCTCTGTGAAGAACTTCCTCCTAACATCCAGCCTATACTTCCCCCGGCACAACTTGAGACTGTGTCCCCTTGTTCATGTAAGTCTACAGCACATTCCACTAGTAACAAGTAATTGGACAGGCGGAAATGGTTTCAAGTTGCTCCAAGGGAGGTTTAGGTTGGATATTAGGAAACATTTCTTACCCTAGAAACGTTGTCAAGTCCTGCGACCAGCTGCCCTGGGCAGTAGTGAACTCACCATCCCTGGAAGTATTTAAAAGAGGCAGAGATGTGCTGCTGAGGGACATGGTTTAACTTCAGATTTGGCAGAGTTGGACTTGATGACCTTCAAGGTCTTTTCCAAACAAAATGATCCTGTGATTCTATGATTCAATATTTTAATCCACCTTCCTTGGCCTCAGTGAGTTAATATATTCTTTAAAAAACCAATAATCCCTAAGAGAGCAGCATCATGGTTGGCCCAGTGACAAGGGATTCCAAATTGTGTTTGCATTCAAATTGGAAAATACAGAACCTGTTCCACAAATCTTGACCAAAACATTTGGTTAATCTGAACTATTTGTTTCTGTTTGTTCTCATTTTGACAACAGTCTAATATTAAGTTATTTGGTAATTACTTAAACTAATATAGTGTTTCCTGTACTTTGGTCACCACAACAGAGAAATCCAATATTCAAAGGCTCTGTTCACTGCTTGTTTTCCAGGTTGCCAGCCTACATCAGTCATTCTTCTACCTCAACATCCGATACCTCCCACCTATCAAATCCTGGCAGCTTCTCCTCTTCTATTGTCACTACCTCACACTTTCTTATCACATTTCCATTACAGCAACTACTTAACTTTGTGAGAGTGGTGTGGGGATGATGCAGTGCCACATTCGTTTGTGTTATGTTGTATGAAAAGTGGTTGCTCTGAAAATTATCGTGTCATAAATGGGAAGAGCATGGCTCAAGGTGAACAATGTGCAGCAGAAGTGGGTGTGTTCTTGAAACCTCTCTCTTTATTACTGTTGAAAGGTCACACACAAAAGCATGGAATGTGCAGAACAGAAAGGTGAAGTGCACTGCATCTTAAAATGACCCTAAACAACAAGAATATAATGCTGTATGTATAATAGAACAATAATAATACCTTAAAGGCCTCCAGAGATAAATGTTAGCTGTTTTCCTTTATCTGACAGTTACACACTAAGAAAAGGGTCATAACGAAGATGTTTGATAAAGCAGATTGTTAATCTATTGTTATGGGTATGGAGAGACAACCACAAGCAGGACTGAATGCAGGTAACTAAGGCAAAACAACAAATTGCACCAAATTAGAAGAGGGGGAAGGAGTTGCACTATAGAAATGCCCCAATATACCATTGGTTTTCTTGGACATCTGAGCATCAAATGTAGCTGCCCAGGCCTCATTCACCCCATGACCTGCTGTCTGTGCTGCTACACAGATACTATAAGGGACCACATAAAAAGTTCAGCTCCACAACATTGCTTCTTCCTTTACTGACAAACCTGCACCAGGCAGATCTTTTAATCCACTTCAGGATGCGTAAGAGGATTAAATGCTTCCTATTTTGAAAACTCCCCATTTCTCCAAAGAAAGATCCTCTAGAAGGGGATGAATTGATCCAAAGACCTTCAAATGCAGAGTATGGCATTAACTTTGCAATCATGTAATTACTGCCTTGAAGGATGTTAATCATGGAGTCATAGAATGGCTTTGGGTGGAAGAAACCTTTAAGATCATCAAGCTCAACTGTTACCATGGCTAAGTCACTACTAAGCCACATCCCTCAGCCTTCCAAATCCCTCCAAAGATGACAATGTGTGTTGAGCTACATGCATAAACAGTTGAGGTGTGCCTGGGATGGAGGAGGGAATCGACACCGCCTGTCTACAGTCCAGGACCACAGACTTCAAAATACTGTATTGGGAAGAGTAAAGACCCAAAGGCTGTATGAACATCTGCATCTTAGGTGCAGCTATCACTGTCTTAGAGATACAAATGCCATTCTGAAACCTCAAACACAGCAGAGCTTTTGCAGAAATTTCATTTTTACAAATATTTTGCTGCAAGTGCTGTATTTTTGCCCAAAGCTACTCCAAGTCCTCCCACTGACCCAACAGAGATGTGCTCATCCTCTGACACAAGCTGCTGACTTCTGATACTGGGTGAAACTCTCCTCCACACCACTGTGATGGCAGAGGAACAGCAGCCCAGCTATTAGTCTTAAATAAACTTAAATGTTGAATTAACACTTGACCACTGAATTTGTGTTTATTTTTTCAGAAGACTGACATTTCCCTGATGTCAGAACCTGCTCCAGAGAAACCTGCAGGTGAGCCCTTATAAGCAACAGTCTCTTTTGAATACCATCTTTCACCAGCTCTAAAGTTGGGTGGGTTTTAATTCTGCAGCAAGATTAGGTTGAAAGTGAATTTGTGACAGAGTATGCAGCCATCCTAAGGACTCTGTTAGGACCTGTGACCTTGATCTCAGTTTAGAGGGCTCTTTGTGGGACTACTTTGCCTGTGGGCAGTATAATAGAGGAGCTCAGCAAGCTTGCCTACAGAGGGAATCTGACATACCAATCACTGCTGGAGACATTGATTTCAAGTGAAATAGCAGTGAAGGACACTTGTGCTAATAAAGCAAGGCTGGAAGACATCAGGTGCAGCAAAGGATGGCCTGTTTCCTTCTGAAACTTTCAGGTGGTCTTTCATCTGTGTTCCAAAACATTAAATTACGCATAGCTATAGATAGAGCTACATATAAATCCAAATTCATGGCTAGGAGCAAAGGAGGAAAGCCAGTGGAGGTGATGATGCTTAGAATACTGGGGAGGTGAGTTCTGCCGTGGAGCCAGTTGCTTGTGGGCAGGAAAGCTGAGGACATCATCTGAATGACCACAGATTCGGAAAATGCTGTTTGAGGCACAGCTGAGAAGAAAGTGGGATTGGACTGGATGATCTCCAGAGATTCCTTCCAACCCCTATCATTCTGTGATTCTGTGAAAATGGCTGGAACACTGGCTGCTACATGTGAAAGACCATCACACCATGCTCTGGAGACATCCTGCTCTGAGTCAGGCTACTGAGGAGCAGCGTGAGCACAGATCCAGTGGTAAATCCACTGAGACATCAACTGCAGACCATTGAAATTACAAAGGAAAGACTGGTCAGTGAGAAAGGACAACCAGCAAAATAGTTTAACCCACAGTCTGTCTGATACCACCTGCACCCCAAGGGGGCTACACAAGAATGGCTGCTCCAAGGATAAATTGTCTCCAACTTTGAATATGGCACCTCAGATACCTCCCTCTCCTCTTTTCTCTGTGACAGAACAGACACAAGTTTGATCTGTGAGAGGAATGGGCACACGATCTTATTTCTGTTGAAGGAGCCAAAGCAGATGAGATGAAGTTCATGCTGGGTTTATGCCAACTTTATTGCAGCAGTGGGAGTACAGACAACACCTGATTCAGCAGAAAACCTTCTGCTGTAATCTATCACAAAAATTTCAAATAAATGTGAACTATGAGAGTCAGTTTGTATTGAATCAGCACTTTGCACCACTTGCCTGTGGCATTTTGGATCCAATATCAAGAGTCTTAGAGCCAGATTTACTGTATCGATGAACCACAACCTCAGCTTCTGTCAAACAGGGCAAAAGCAGGAGGGAAAGGCTTTATTTCAAGTGTCTATGGAATATCTAGAGTCAAAAAATAAAAGGACATTTGGATGGGAGAGATGAATAAAAAGAAAGGAGGAGGCTGATGGCATCCGAGTATAACCGAAGATGTGATTTCTGAATAATTCAGTGTTGCAGTGCTACAGCTCTGAAGCCAAAACAACAAGGTTTCATTACACCCTAATCACATGTAGTCTTTAGGCTGCAATATTCATCAGATTAATACTTTTCTTTCTATCAGGACACTGGACATTTATTCTGTTACCCCTCTGGTCTCTCCAGAGAGCCTGACATTCTAGGCAAAGAGTCAGCCTGGTTACTCTGTTATTGTGTTGAGTTTTTTCTGAACAAGACATCAAGCAGTCAGAAAATCACCATCTGCACTTTTTAGCCAGCACAGTTTCTAGCAGTTTTAATACATGTTTTTAAAGAACCAACCACCCTGACAGCAAACAATTGTGTTTATCCCCTGCCTGCAAGGATCTGCCCGCTCTTCACGTAATCAATTCCTCCGAGTTCCTAATAATGGTTTTAAGAGCAAGCAAAGCTCCCAGTACCTGCAATTCAACAGTTGGAAATAAGCTATAATTTGCATTAAAAATAAAGCCAAGCGTGCCCTATCGCTTGGACATTGCAAGCTGCAAAATAAGATACACTAACTACCCAGGCTTATGACACACTGCTCCTGTGGCACCCAGCACTCCAATTAAAAGTGTGTCAGCACTTCTTTCATAAAACTCTATTACTGAAGGCTTTATACCAGCTGCTTAACTTCGTGGAGCATAAATGTTCACAGTCCAGCAGCAAAGATATCATGTGCAAATTGCCCCTGCTGTGTAGAAAATAAGCCAAAACTGCAGAACACAGTAAAATGTGGAATATGTATGTTATTTATATACCTCCTGTCTCATCTATACATCCTGCAGGAAGTTTTTTTGGTGATGAGGATCATGCAGAGGCCCCAGAGACTAATATGGACTCCATGCAAAAGTTAAATGTGGACTGAGATGGTGCTGGATTTAATACAAATGACTCAGCATCCTTCAGCAACAAGACACCAGCAGCAGCTGGGAGCCCCAAACCTTCAACGGGGTTTTAAAGACAGCTGAAATTTCTGCTTATTCTCTCCCTGCAGTCCCATGCAGAGGAAAACTCCATGTGAGAAGCCAGGTAAGCTCTTCAGACCAAGACATAGCTCTTATAGGTGTAGATTTATGACACGTCAGTCCATTTAGGAGACAGCTGAAGAATGTATTTGTGCTCTTCTATCTAATGTGAAACAATTTGACCTTATGTATAAAAGCAGTAAAACACTACAAAGAAAAAAAAAAAAGCCAAAGCAGACTCAAACAAATAATTCAGGTAGAAAATGTAACCCATTATGGAAGTCTACATGTAATATGATGGTCAGTGGGCTCATTATTCAACTAGTTTCCTTTTTCATTTAACTATTCTCTTTGTGTCTGACAAAATTTTATCAAGAGCAAAACATTGCCTGCTGGCTCCAACAGAAGATATGATTTAAACACTCTTTCTTTGCTCTGTCACAGCAGTGATTCAACCAACAAAACACTGGTGGGAACACATATGGTGCAGCTGCTCTGCAGAGTTAAAATTCTCTCAAGATCATTAATCTGCATGGCTTCAATAATCTCAGTTCCATTTCATTTGGTAATCAACAGCAAGATGTGAAAACTGTTCTCGTGCTCGTGCCACATGCTGTTGGCTGCCCATCAGCTGCTGTGTAACTTGACCAAGCTGAGTCAAAGCCAAAGCTCATTCCTACATGCCAGCTGAACACAGACAAGAGATGTGTGATATCCACCAAGATGAGTGTGTGGACAGCATATCCCTTCTCATAGCTGAAGATGGAAGATAATCCTTACCAGGAGAATCTACTGTTTAACCATCCTTTCCTACGCAAGGCAATGAAACATAATCTCCAAGGCAAATTACAAGCTACTGGTGAATGAGTGGCAGCAGCATCTAGCCCTGCCACTACCTAAATCTTTTCTCATAATGCAGCTTCAGGTATGTTGGGAAGGAACACTCTAATTCTTTCCTGTGCAGTTATTATTCATGCTGTGCAATAACTGCAGCCCGTGGCTGTCCCTCAGAAAACTGGAAATATCAAATTATTAATAAAGACAGATTTAATATGATTATCACTGCACTGCCACTGCAGACCAGCTCATAGAATCATAGAATCAACCAGGTTGGAAGAGACCTCCAAGATCAGCCAGTCCAACCTAGCACCCAGCCCTAGCCAGTCAACTAGACCATGGCACCAAGTGCCTCATCCAGGCTTTTCTTGAACCACCCCCAGGGATGGTGACTCCACCACCTCCCTGGGCAGCCCATTCCAATGCCAATCACTCCCTCTGGGAAGAACTTCCTCCTAACATCCAAGCTATACTTCCTCTGGCACAACTTGAGACTGTGTCCCCTTGTTCTATTGCTGGTTGTCCGGGAGAAGAGACCAACCTCCACCTGGCTACAACCTCCCTTGCTGCTATTTGCATATAGGTGACCTGTCTGATGCTCTTTATAGTCTTGATGTTTTAAGCTATTGTGTATGATGGCTGCCATGTCTAGTTTCCCCCCAAACTTACCAAATTATACTACTATGGGAGTCAGTGTGAACTCCTGGCAGATAGCTGGCAATGGGAAGACCCGTACCTGTCACTGCTCTGGTGTCACTGGGACAGTCCCTTCTTCACAGAGAGAGTGATTTCCCATTGGAATGGGCTGCCTGGGGAGGTGGTGGAGGCACCGTCCCTGGAGGTCTTCAAGAAAAGCCTGGATGAGGCACTTAGTGCCATGGTCTAGTCGATTGGATAGGGCTGGGTGCTAGGTTGGACTGGATGATCTTGGAGGTCTCTTCCAACCTGGCTGATTCTATGATTCTACCCCACCAACCAGGAGATTTGGGCTTAACAATCTTTAGAGGTCCCTTCCAACCTGTACCATTTTGTGATTCTGTGAGTTGAGAGGAAATAGTTCTGCGAAGGACCTAGGAAGTCGAGCACCCAGGCTGCTTTAGGGATGTCATTAATGTTACTCTGCCAGTCAGCTGCAATTAGGAGTGATTAGTCCTGTCTAGTGCAAATGACCCTGGAACAGGAGAGTGCTGATGTAAATCAGACACTCAAATTCAGTCCCTTTACTATCAGGAATCTTGTCCCAGTCATCAAAGGACTCAGGGCATGCCTGGTCACATTCAGACTTCTCATCTTCATGCAGATGTACATATTTCATTATTTAAAACTAGGAACAGTTAAATGTTTATTTAAGGCACAAAGGAGATCCCATTATCACTCTGTTTTATAACACTGTGTCTCTAATGCTTCTCTTTATGGCTCATTCCCTAGAACGAACGAGTTTTGAAATGAGAAACAAGGCAATCAGGGTTTTGAGGCATAAATGACAAACTAGACTCATTTATTCAGGGCTCAAACCTTTTCTGTGGGTTTTGGAGAGCTGTGTAGAGCCAGATTAAAACCTTTTTACTGCAAAAAGTCCTGCTGACCACCACAATGACTTCAGCTGTCAAGGGGTCATTCGGGTATTTAACAACATTCCTAGTTCCACAATGTATAAATCCAGGTTTAGGTTGGGCATTAGGAAGAATTTCTTCCCCCAAAGGGTTGTCAATCCCTGGAATAGGCTGCCCAGGGCACTGGCTGCATCATCATCCCTGGAGCGATTTAAAAGCTCTGTAGATGTGATGATGAGGGACAAGTTTTAGTGGTAGACTTGGTAATGTTGGGTTAGTGGTTGGCCTTGATGATCTTATAGGTCTTTGCTATGCTACATGATCCTACATTTCTGGAATTCTGTGATCCTTTCCATAGGAGCAGTACAGCATTGAAGAGCAGTCCTTGTTAAACAGCTAGAGGACATTGCTCCCCATTTTCCCTACTTCATTTGAAATTGCAAGCCCTGCTGCAAAAATCAGGCTTCCAGCACCTTGTTGCAAAGCTGTTGACACTGCTATTTATTAAATCTGATGCTTCCATGCTACTAAAATCTATTGTTTTCAGTATAAAACCTCCTAAATCTTCTGTATGCTAATTTATTTACATGAGCTGTGTCCGCATTAGCTCTGCAATGAGCCCATTAGTAACACACCAACGAGGCTATCTCGATTCAGAATGTTTAAATATTCTACTCTAAATGATACTCAAAGATTTAAAGCTCAAAACATATTCAGTCCTTTTCATCATAAAACTCTCTGGCACCGATGATTTTACAGCGCTTTGCTTGTGTGCAGGCACTTAGGGGAAGACCAATTGCATAACCTTTTTCCCCTTACAAGCATTCCTGAGGCTAAATAAGACTTTACTAGCAACAACAACACCCATCAGTTATCTCTGCTGTAGTGTAAACAATGAAATTCTTATTATGTACTCAGAATTCACAGAGCCATTTCCATGGTAACTCTGTTTTCATGTCGTATCTTTAATGAATAGGTAATGAAAGAAATGCTGCATTTACAACTTCATTACTAGTAAAAAAAAAAATACAGCAGTAAATTTGAATTATGGTAGCTGTCATTTTTAGAACATGCTGAAGATCACACAGGAATTTCAAGGCTGTCATTTTGAAGTGACAAAGTAAATAGAAGCAGAAAAATATACCAGGCACTTTTTGCTTTTAATTCCACTCTTCAGTTTCTTCTGCTACTCATAATTTTCTGAGAGAGAACAAAAGCTTAAGTAATAAAACAAGGTCATCCTGGGCTGACGGGGCAGGCATAGTTGGAGACAAGTTGTGTACTTGTGAACATGTGTACCAGCACTAGTGAATTTTAATGACTGGATCCATCATATTTTAATTACATAAATCACTGGAGTGTTGACTTCTATAGGTATTACTTTCTGGAGAGATACAAAATGCATCACAGGCTGGAGATGATGTTTACCTCTGGGAAAGGATTGGAAAGTGATTTTGATAGGAGGTTGACCATGAGCCAGCAACGTGCTTTTGTGGCCAGGAGGGCCAGTACCATTATGGGGTGTATTAAAAGGGATGTGGATTGTAGGTTGAGAAAGTTTCTCCTGCTTCTCTGCTCTGCCCTGGTGAGGCTGCATCTGCAATACTGTGCCCAGTTCTGGGCTCCCCAGTTCAGAAGAGATGTAGAACTGCTTGAGAGGGTCCAGCACAGAGCCACAAAGATGAATAAAGGAATGGTACATCTCTCTTACAAGGAGAGACTGAGGTAGCTGGGGCTCTTAGCTTGAGGATACTGAGAGGTGACCTCATCAATGTTCATAAATACGTAAAGGGTGAGTGCCAGGAGGGTAGAGCCAGGCTCAGCTTGGTGATGCCTGATGACAGCACAAAGGGCAATGTGTGGAAGTTGAGGCGTAGGAAGTTTCATGCAGACATGAGGAGGATTTTTTCACCGTGAGGGTGACAGAACACTGGAACAGGCTGCCCAGGGGGGTTGTGGAGTCTCCCTCTTTGTACATATTAAAATCCAGCCTGGACGCATTCCTCTGTGATCTGGTATAGTAGATCCTGCTCTGGCAGGGCAGTTGGAGTAGATAATCTTTTGAAGTCCCTTCCAGCCCCTGACATTCTGTGACTCTATGACAGACAAAGGAGATCACACGAGCCAGCCAGGTGAGTCGGGGAGAGGAATATTGCAATGTGAACCCCACAGATATTGTAACCACTCCACTGAGTTACAAAACAAAGTAAATCAATGAGCCAATCCAAAAGGAGATGCCAGCTCAGCAGGCTGGTGGGGCAGGGTCTGGCTCATGGGAACATGCAGCTATTGAAATGCAGCACGTGGAGTGAAGCAACTTTCCTTATTTAAAATTTCTGAGGCTTTATAGACTAAATCTATCCACTGCTCCACCTCAGCAAGAGTGAAAATGCAGCACATTCAAGAAAGATCTTCCTGGCTGGAGAACAGCCAGGAAGAAAGGGACCTAGGAGTACTGGTAGATAGTAGGCTGAGCATGAGCCAGCAGTGTGCTCAGGTGGCCAGGAGAGCCAATGGCATCCTGACTTGTATAGAATCATAGAATCAACCAGGTTGGAAGAGACCTCCAAGATCACCCAGTCCAACCTATCCTCCAGCCCTATCCAGTCAACTAGACCATGTATCAGGAACAGTGTGGCTAGTAAGACAAGGGAGGTTATTCTGCCCCTGTACTCAATACTGGTCAGGCCACCAGTGTGTCCAGTTCTGGGCCCCTCAATTCAAGAGAGATGTTGAGGTGCTGGAACGTGTCCAGAGAAGGGCAACAAAGCTGGTGAGAGGCCTGGAACACAAACCCTATGAGGAGAGGCTGAGGGAGCTGGGGGTGTGCAGCCTGGAGAAGAGGAGGCTCAGGGGGGACCTCATTGCTGTCTCCAACTGCCTGAAGGGAGGCTGTAGCCAGGTGGGGGTTGGTCTCTTCTCCCAGGCAACCAGTAACAGAACAAGGGGACACAGTCTCAAGTTGTGCTGGGGGAAGTACAGGCTGGATGTTAGGAGGAAGTTGTTGGCAGAGAGAGTGATTGGCATTGGAATGGGCTGCCCAGGGAGGTGGTGGAGTCACCGTCCCTGGAGGTGTTCAAGAAAAGCCTGGCTGAGGCACTTAGTGCCATGGTCTAGTTGACAGGACAGGTCTGGGTGCTAGGTTAGACTGGCTGATCTTGGAGGTCTCTTCCAACCAGGTTGATTCTATGAAATCTTTCTTCTTGTGAGCATGCAAATGGTGTCCCCAGGTGAGAGAGCAATACGCTAGACACAGCTGCACACCATTCTTCACTGATGCTGAACCTCCTCCCTCTCACAGAATCAAAGAATCATTTAGTTCCAGCCACTCTGCCATGGGCAGGGACACCTTCCACTAGAACAGGTTGATCAAGATCCCATCCAACCTGGACTTGAACTTTTTTAGGGAGGGAGTATCCACAGCTTCTCTGGGCAACCTGTTCTATTATCTCACTGTCCTCACAGTGCAGAATTTCTTCCTAATATCTAATCTAAATCTACCTTCTTGAGTTTGAAACTGTTACCCCCCATACTATAACTACACCGACAGGCTTCCAGAGAGTAACTGTCACAACTCCACCACAAAACTCCAACAAATCTTTCATTACATCTTCCATTTCTTATTTCACATGTGAATACAGAGCAATATGTGTCTATTAAAATACTCAGAATCTGCAGAACAAATAAGGACCTTTAGAGAGAGCCTGAATCTGAGCTCAGCTGCCTTGGTTGACATATGAACACTAGGGTTGGCCTGCTCTTGGACATAGATGTCATTCCAGTAGAGCAGGCTCAGGCAGTTGCATGGGGAGCTTTTGGGACCACAAAGTTGATTTTCTGACCTTGAGGAGAGCCTGGAAACTCCAGAGTACACATATAGGCATACCACTGACCAACTCATCACCCTGGCACAAGTGAAACAGGGCCACAGCCTCTTGCAGACCTAGATGGGGCTCCTTACTCCTCCTCACAGCTTGGGCAGCTCCTCTAGCTGGAGGGAGCAGAGGGTTGTAGACCTTTATAGCATTGCCCATGTAAGGATGCCTGATGTAGACTCTCCACAAGCAGTGGAAAGCAACAATATTGCCTTCATGCCCCACCAGCTGGGGATTGTTTTTAAGACAGCTGCATGCTAGCAAAGGAAATTTCATTATGCCTCCCTTCCCCACACACATGGGGCACAGGACACAAGGCAGCCCTCTTTTTTTTAGCTGGCAGAGAACACAACACAGTCCTTCTTCCATCAGCAGTTCACAGTGGTCCCTGGAGTTAGACTGAGCTTTGAAGCAATTGCACAGGGGTTCAGGTCTGCCAAAGAGACCCTTTGCAGGGCTTCAGATGGCTTTTCCTCTCTTGCTTGGGCAGATCTCCCACTAACCAAACGGAGGGGCAAAAGCAGACATGCGGAAATTCCCAAGAGCCAAGGGAAATAGAAGGGTGGAACAACGGCCCTGAGAGTGGGCCAAAAGCAGGGATGGGTAGCAGTGAATGTTGGTGCTTAGTCAGCACAAGTTCTTATTTACCCAAATTCAGATCATTTAAATAGACATCTTTCCAATGGGGGCAGAATACCCAAACATCTTAAACACCACTGCTGTTTGGGAGCTGTTGGGAAAGAGAAGTGTGCGTTTGGGGTGTGTTTTTTGCCCGCAAAGAAGATTTGTTAGTTCTTGAAAGTGGTGATTTGGGAGAAACTAGCAATGGTGCAAAGTCATTAGAGATGGAGGTCAGAGATGTTGTAGAGATTGAACTTGTTACAGGAATATTTTATAGCCCACCTGACCAAAACTGAACAACTGGACTGTGAAATGATTGAGCAAATAAAAAGAAGCCATAAAAATGCTGGAGTGATAGTAATGGAAGATTTTTAACTACCAGAGCAGAGGCTGGAGTCCATTAAGTGCATGAAATAAGGCTGGAGGTATGTGAGAATGTGTGGCTTAGAGTGGATATTTTTTAAAGCACTCATTAAATGCCCTAGCAGCAGTTATCTGGGTATTAAATAACACAGAGAATAAATACATCTGCCCCAGCACCACTAAACTGGGTATTATTAGGAGCTGGATGTAAAGGACTGTACATAAGAACTGCAGGAAAACAAACTCCACCTGAGCCCCTGGGAACATATCTGGCCACCACCTCCAGGACCCTTCTCCACAACCAGTGGTACATGAGCATCTTTCTGGGAGGGCTGCTGAGAACCAGTGGGACATGCCATAACATTTGGGCTGGAGACAGAGATGGAGGACATCAGCAATACCTCCTGAGGCAACTAAGGAAATGGGATGGAAATTTTTCATTTAATTACTTTTTGCATATTTTTTACTGTTAAACATTTCACACCTATTGTGGATGTTCTGATTTGCCATGTCAGGATGTACCAGAAAAGAAATGAGCTACACTGAGACACTGATGTTATTTTTAATTCTTAGGGTGGTAAGCAGTGACGTAAGGACTCAGGATCTGCTTCTGCAAGGCCAATGCTGACAAACTATTCTCAGTGTCTGACCAGTCTTCCACCTCGTCACCTCCAACACTCTGGAAAACAATTCCCAGCAAAATTTTCAGTTCTGCCTAGCAAACAACTGTTTTATATGCTGGAGTTCTCAGTGACTCATCATTCTGGATTTGTGAAAGTTGGGGAATTGATGATACTTCATCTTAAAAAAAAATATTCTGCTGTTTTTTTTGGGGGGGGACATTTGTAAATGAAATTTACTTGATGTAAAATGCCAGTCTTATTTAAGACTCAATTCCCTACTGAGATCTTGGGAATAGAGGTATTTTCACCTGAAAGGTAGGGAAACATTTTGAGTAATCAGAGGTGGAATTATTTTAAACATCTGTGAGATATACAAGGCTCTCAGCATGCGTTACTGCTTCCATGTGATGCCTGGCAAATGTTACAGGCACCACTCCTCCTGACTTACACTTTCATTAAAAGAGAAAAGAGGAAAGAAAACCTGGAGGTTTTGAGGGCAGATTCCATGCTGTGCTAGCACAGGACTTTGCCCTGCTTTGGCATGCTGCAGGAATGGCTGCACATCCAGCATTGCAGCCCTGGGAATGGATTGGATGCAGGAAGTATTTCTTGGGATTAAGGAAAAGCACTAGAAGGAGTATATTCCAGGAATGGAAGGAGGCCTGCAGGAGAGCTGGAGAGAGACTTTTTACAAAGGCATAGAGTGACAGGATGAATTTCTTCCCCATGAAGGTGGTAAGGCACTGGAACAGGTTGCCCAGAGAAACTGTGGAGGCTTCAGTCCTGGAAGGTTGGACAGGGCCTTGGAACCTGGCTTTGCAGGAGGTGTCCCTGCCCATGGCAGGGGAGTTTGAACTAGATGATCTTTAAGGTCCTTTCCAATCCAAAACACAGCGTGATTCTATGATTCTATTCTCAATGGTACCCTAAAGTTTTGCTGCCTTGAATGTCTGGTCCCAGAACCAGTTGCCTCTTGATAGTCACCCCAGAAACACTGGGGGTATTTCCCACACCTTCCCTACACACTCCTCAGCAAGTGTTTGGCTTTCCAACCATGGCAAGAGAACAAAAATCCATCATGTAAAGAGCAAAAGGAACACTGTGATGGGACGAGGCTGGTAAGTCTCTTCTTAACACCAAATAATCTGATAAAGCAATGTTTTATGAACAGTTCTTCTCCCTTCTGCTTCTCCAGCCAAAAGGCACATCAGGTCTCTGAAGGCTGGGAATTCAATTGTTATCAGAAAATTTATTAATGGTCACTTTATATCTATTTATTTCTGTGTTAGCATTGTCCTTTAGCTCTTTTCCCCAACTTACATTCGTTGCCTTGACATTTATCAGTGAACAAACACATTCTATCTCAGTATTTATTTTGCTGGCCTGAACAATCCAGCTTTTTTGTCCTCTCCTGAAATCTCAGCTCCCAGAGCTGCAGATAGTCACTTCTCCCTGAGTGGATCCCAAACGGAATAATGCACAGCGGCTCAGCAGAAGCAGCAGGATTCTCACAGACAGGAACAACCTCACTATACTACTTGAAACACTTCCATAATATCACATCACAGCTCAAAATCCTCTGGGATTGCCAAGTGTGGCCAGATTGTTCATTCACCTGTGTATCACAGAATCACAGAATGTCAGGGTCTGGAAGGGACCTTGAAAATTCATCTAGTCCAACCCCTCTGCCAGAGCAGGATCACCTGTACCAGATCACACAGGAACACATCCAGGTGGGTCTTGAATATCTCCAGAGGAAGAATACACAACTCCCCTGGGCAGCCTGCTCCAGTGTTCTGTCACTCTCACAGGGAAAAAAATTCCTCTTCACGTTTACATGGATCTTTGAATGCCTCATCTTCCACCCCTTGCTCCTTGTCCTGTCACTGGGCATCACCAAGATGAGCCTGGCTCCATCCTCTTGGCACTCACACTCTTTACATATTTATAAACATGAAGGAGGTCACCCCTGAGTCTCCTCTTCTCCAAGCTAAAAAGCCCCATCTCCCTCAGTCTCTCCTCATAAGGAAGATGTTTCACACCCTTAATCATGTTTGTGTCTCTGCACTGCACTCTTTCAAGCAGTTCCCTGAGGTCTTTCTTGAACTGAGTGGCCCAGAACTGGACACAACATTCCAGATGTGGCCTCCCCAGGGCAGAGTAGATGGGGAGGAGAACCTAGCCTGTGAACGTCATCTTATGACAGCAGTTGTCACTATGTCCTTAAGGACTCAATCTTATCGTTTTCTACAGTTCTGGTCCCAAAACCCATGTACACAAGACAGCAACTCCTGTATAGATGGTGTTTTTAATTCTGTGCTATCTGCAAACTCAGTCAGCATGGTTCTGCTCCCCAAGGCCATTGCTGGGAATATTATACAACATAGTATGAAGACCGGTCTGTAGGGAATGCCACTGATGATCTCTTTCTAACATGATGTCCTCTCTGGTAATACAATCTGCTCTCATTTCCACCTATTGCTCACTCCTTATCAACCTCTCACATTTTCTACTAATCTCCACTGCCTCCATTTTAACTATAATTTCCCATGTGGTGCCATATCAAGTGCTCTGCTGAAGTTCATGAAGATGCAACCTACTGCATTTACTTTGTCAAGAAAATCAGTTTTCTATCAAAGAAAGGTATCAGATTAGTGTGGACAAAACAAATGTATGCTATTCTGTTTTCCACCCTATCTCTTTTGCAAAGGATTGAATTAATTTAATTAAAGCTTTTAATTATTGTTTCTCCCCAAACATTCTCTGAAGTCTTGCACATTGTTGAAATCATACAGTCACAGAACGGTGAGGGTCAGAAAGGACCTCTGGGGATGCTTTAGTCCAATTCCCCAGTGAAAGCAGAGTCACTCAGAGCAGGTTGTCCAGGATTAAAAGGTCCAGGTGGGTCTGTTTGGAGAGACCACAGAGGCAACCCAAACAGACTGCTGTTGTCTGTCCAGCTTGTGTGATGTTGAGGAACATGCTTTAGTGGTGACTTGGCACTGCTGGGTTAAGGGTTGGACTTGATGATTCAAAAGGCCTCTTCCAGCCCAAATGAATCTGTGATTCTATGATATCTTTAGGACCTAGTAGTTTACAAAAACAACTGCTGCATCCCTTGCCTGTGCATCCATTCCCATCCAGAAAGGAATTGGTGATAAGTGAGACATGGTTTAGCACCACACTTGGTAGAGTTAGATAATGGTTGGACTTGATGATCTTAAAAGTCTATTCCAACCAAAACGATCCTATGACCCTAAGAGTAATTTCTATAACCATCTGCCTTGTTTGATAAGGTCCTGCCATGTGTGAGTACATGGGAAAGCAGAGTTGACCTCTATGCCTATGATCACACAACTAAACAGTAAAAAGGGTTCCTGTCACTGGAACCAGTGTACAGGTTTCATTGCTTGCCCAGAGTGTTTGGTACTTTCCCTGACATTTTAAGACACTTTCAAGGCTGTTTTTGAGGCAAATTCAGAAAGCCAAGCAATACTTTACTTGGACTTTATGCACATTCCTAACAGCTCTTGCTGAAATCCATCGTATTGATGAGACTCAGAACACTGTGCAGTAAAAAAAGCAGAATTAGCACTTCAAGTTTCAATAATGGGATGAAGTAGCATTAGGAAAAGAAAAGGAGGGGGGAGGGAAATTAGCTCATCCACCGAAATCACTGTAGCACTGTAACAGACACTGCTGAGAACAGAATAATGAAGGGTAGCCAGGATTGCAGAGCTACAAAAGATTTCATTCTCTAATTGTCAAAAAGCATTAAACATCAACTATTTATTGTGCAGGAGAGGAAGGGAGGGGGACGGACACACAGACTTCAGTGCATCCCTTCACCAGAGGTTGTCCCTAATTGTCATGCATAGATTGCAACCAGAGGTTACTGAGCGAAATTTGTTTGCATTTATTAATCAAAAGGAGTCAAAGGCACACAAAGATATCATCAAGGCTCCCTTGTGCTCGGGGAGGCTGACAACTGAAATTCTTGATGAAGTGTTTGCAGAATGTTTGCAATCTGTTCAGAGCCTTTTTACTTTGCAGGTGCAAACCTTTCTATCTGTTACATCAAAGAAACAATTGAAAATTAAACACAGTAAACATCGCTGCACAGGTTTTAATCTCCCATTTCTACAGGACAAAGGGAGTGGTGTAATTAATTTCAAAGCAGTGTTTGAGTTCTTTCAATATTCATTTGCGCACATTAGCATGTCATTAGCTATGTTTTAAACACTGATCCTTATTTCCTTCTCCCACACACCTTTCTTTTAGCCCCTTTGTTAAGAAAAAATAATAAATAAATGGGAAAGTTGTACTTCCTGGGAGATGCCTTTCATGCTAAAGCATCCACCCATGGATAATTACCTTGCTCAATGAAATAGATTGGGGGAATAATGTATGGCTTTTGAGGTAAAGCAGAGGCAGCAGAAAATAGATGAAGAGAGATAATTCTTTTCAGAGATGTTAAGAACTTGCAGGGGCACAGACACTCTCACTGAGTTGTGCTATCATGCCTCGTGAATAATGTATTTTATTATATCCATTGTGGTTATCTTTTAATATGTTAATAACACTTCTAACACTTTTTCCTCCACCCCCCCCTTGTTCTTTTCTGTAGTTTAAAAATCTCTTTCTTTTATTAAGATGTAACAAACGGAGATGCAATCGATAGATACGTATTCTGGTGGTGACTAACTAGCAAAAAGATTTTCTTGTAAGTTTAATTTTAAACACAGCTCTGTTTGAACAATGTCTACAGGGTAATTTCAGCCATCTATCCACAGCATTTCCTGTAGCATTTCCGAGCTGACTCCTAATAACATCCTCCCCCTTAGGTATATTAATTTTATACATCCTGAACAGGAGATTGAACAGTCCTCAAGCAGCCACGCAAGGTCACTGACATGAACAAAAATAGAACCTTTCATTGTGCTTTTATCAAGTCAGGCTGGTGCTTGTATCAGTCCGTGTGGGCCTGAGCAGCACGGAGATTCGCTGGAGTTTCAGATGCAATTGTTTTCAAGAACCATTCAGCTCAGTTTGGATTGAAAATATTACTTAGGAAACAATGAGCCTTTCAGACGCTTTGGCTGTCTTTCAGCTAAAGCATATAATTTTGGTGTTGGGAGTGAGGTATGAAAAGTGCCATAAATGTACACAGACTGTCTGTCAGTCACAGGGGGAGGGTAGCAAAATGCAAGCCGGCCTGTCCTACAAGGACCACGGATGTGCTTATGCTGCCCCTCTTAACTATGGGCAACAAGGCACTAAGTGCCTTAGCAGGAATTTTTCCTGATGGAAAACAATCAACCAGACCAAAGCCTGCATGCTCCAGCATGGCACAGGAGCCATGGGTCGGTTTGGCTAGGAAAGACCTTTAGGATCAGAGTCCAACCATTCTCTAACTCTACCAAGTCTGGTGCTCAATCATGCTCCTCAGCACCACATCTCTATGGTTTTTAAACTCCTATGGAGATGGGGATTCAACCATCTCACTGGGGAGCCTGTTCCAGTGTTTGAGAACCCTTTCAGTGAAGAAGTTTCTTACCATCCTAAACCTTCTCTGGCACAACTTGAGGCCATTTCCTCTTCTCCCATCACTTGCTATTAGGAAGAAGAGACTGACACCTACCTCACTACAACCTCCTCTCAGGTAGTTGTAGAGAGTAAGAAGGTCTCCCCTCACCATCCTTTTCTTCAGACTGAACAACCCCAGTTCTCTCGTCTGCTTCTCAGAAGACTTGTGCTCTAGACCCTTCACCAGCTTTGTTGCTGGTGTGTTCCAGCACCGTCATGTCTTTCTTGTAGTGAGAGTCCCAAAACTGAACACAGTACTCAAGCTGTGATGCCCTTGCTGGGCGCACAGTTCCCTGGTCCTGCTGATCACACTACTCCTGATACAGGCCAGGATGCTGTTTGCCTCGTTGGGCACCCAAGTACACTCCTGGCTTACGTTCAGCCAAATAGCCTGTCAAATCTAGTGGCAGCTCCCTTGACAGCTGCAGCCACACAAGCTGGACAGACAACAGCACCACACCTGTCCTCTCCTCACCAACCTCTTCTAGCTGAGAATCAGCCTGAGCTTTGAATCTCCGCTTCATCTGTGACTTGAAACAAAATGCTCAGCAAGAGCCCTTAGCACAGGGACATGTCATGATGTCTCCAGAAAGGCAGACAAACAGATTTACCTATTCCTTCCTACTTGCATCGCAGCTTTATTCCACCCTCCCCAGAGCTGACCAAGAGTTTGTCACCAGGAATAGTCCTAGTGCAGCAGAAAGGGTGACTTACTGGACCTTCTCTTATGAATCAATCCTTTGCATTTATGCAAAGATATGATCCATGCACCATTAGAGAGCTTCTCAGTGTCACCTATGTTGGTGATGACTCAAAGCAATACCATGTAGCACTGACCCCACAGCCTGACCACAGCTCTTGGTGTCGTAGGTTTTTGTTTAGGAGTGTGACAGACTAGGATTATCTTACTTCTTTTCTAAGGAAAAGGGCAGCAAAATAACAATGCTCTCGCTGAATTGGAGAAGAAAATACAGAAAGGTTGCATTTTAAAACGTGCAGGAAAAGATACAGCATACATGAATCCTTAACATCTAACACAGACATAGGATGCCTGAGAATTCCCCCAAACTCTTCCTCCCAAGCAAACCAAAACCTACCAATACCCCATTGCTCATTTTCTCCCATGCCCCATTATCTCCCAATCAGGCCCCAAACAGGCTGGACTCACTGTGGCCTGTGGCTTTGAAGGCCACAGTCTAGAGGGTAGACCTTCATAGTTACCAGATAAGGATCTCTCTGGAGAGCTGAAAAGGCAGGGAGAAAAGAGAGCAAATTGACCTTGCTGCCTACTTTTAAAATGCTTGCAAGATCATGGGATTGAATAACAAAATTACAGTATCTGGGGAGCCCAGTCCATCCCCTGTGATGGACCTTGGTCTTTGTAGTTTAAGGAAATCTGGGCTAACCTGGAACCCCTTGAACCATGACACATGGGCAGGTGATAACACAGGTGACAAGGCAGGCAGTGGCAGTTAGTGAGTGGTTAGTGAGCTGGCAAATTTCCCTGGGGCAGTCAAGTAAAGAGGTGGGTACTTCATAATTACTTAATTACCTGAACATCTTCATTCTCGTCTCAGGCTTTTCAGCAAGAACAAGTAAATACATGCAAAAATGCTAATTAAGCCTGGCTGGAACAAGAGGAGGGACTCAATTGTCATCTGCACCATAAGAATATCAAACTATTCAGAGGGAGGAAGAAGGGAATAAAGGTTTAACAAGACAAAAATACCTTCCTGAGTAACCCTGAGTTTTGTTAAATGCTGCAAGTATTCCCACCCTTACTGACACACATGTAGCATAATTAAATGAGCAAATGGTCCCCTAACAGTCAACTCCCTGTCTCACAAACCACAGCAAGAATTTTACTTCAAATATACATATTCCTAGGTACAATGGAGCCCAACTGACTGTTCTAGTTTAGCTTCCCAGTCACAAAGCCCAGTGGAACAAATAATGTTAATAAGATGCCTCCCCTCTCCCCCTCTTTGAATGAAAATAAGGCAGAAAGAGTGAAAGGGGTAAAACACCCAAAGAAAACAGTCCTGCACTGATTTTGGAAGTTAAAAGAAAAAAAATCTTCAACAATAAATAACAGATATTTAAGGTAAAGGGGAGTTACAAAGGTATAAGGGAAGGAAGACAGATACGAATATACATACAAAAGCAGACTGAGGGCAATGGATTGCCTGGATGGAGGTGGATTGCAGGAGGCAGCTGGCCATGTGGCTAAGCAGGACCAGCTGCAGCAACAAGGTGCTGGCCGGGTGAAGCAGGAGGCAGAGCCAGAGAAAACAGCAAGTTCACACACACAGACACAGAGGGCTTAAGCTCTAACACTGACTCAGTACCAGGGATGTAATCACACAGAGGTCAATCTAAAGCCGTGCTGCAATGAATTTTTCAGTCATTCTCTCTGCTTCTACCTATAACCTTGTTGAGTTTGCTTCAGCAATGTGCAAAACCAAGGACAACAGGCTATACAGGCAAAACTTCGAGTTGGTTCTTATTTTTCTCTGAATTGTTGTGCCTAAACCTCTAAGTGGGATCACCCAGCTGCTCAGAGCACCATTGGGAGCCCACAGACCTAGGCTGTCCTTGTAGCAGTGTCATCCCATGCAGCTGCACATGAAGGAGAGCAGAATTCGCCCTAAGGTTTCTTTTGTACCAGATTCCATGCAATCAAACAGCAGCTGGCTTCAAATGTGATTCCTGCTGAAATCACAGACATGACTCATCTGAGCAACAACTTCTCTGTGCATAAATCGTGTCCAAAACTCAGGTGTGTTTGGGACCTTTGCACAGAGGTGTGCTTGTGTAGGGCATTTGTCAGCAGGAAACATGAATCATAGAATCAACCAGGTTGGAAGAGACCTCCAAGATCATCCAGTCCAACCTAGCACCCAGCCCTAGCCAGTCAACTAGACCATGGCACTAAGTGCCTCAGCCAGGCTTTTCTTGAACACCTCCAGGGATGGTGACTCCACCACCTCTCTGGGCAGACTCTATGAAGAGTCATAGAATCTCAGACTGATTTGGATTGCAAGAGACCTTAAAGATCATCTGTTCCCAACCCCCATACTATGGGCAGGGACACCTCCTACTAGACCAGGTTGCTCAAGGCACCATCCAGCCTGGATTTGAACACTTCCAGGCTCGGAGCCTCCAGAACCTCTCTGGACAATATGTTCCAGTGCCTCATCACTCTTGTGGGGAAGAATTTCTTCTTAATATCTAACCTAAATTGAACTTCAACTTACAGTTTGAGGCCATAACCCCTTGTCCTGCCACTCCATGCCTTTCAACAAAGTCCCTCTCCAGCTCTCCTGTAGCCCCCTTCAAATACTGGAAGGCTGCTTTGAGGTGTCCCTGGAGCCTTATTTTCATCAGGCTGAACAACCCCAGCTGTCTCAGAAATTTGCAAGTCTGTGTGTATACAAAGATTCACAAATAGGTGTATTCACTTATGCATATTATCTAACAGAATGGACTTTTCCCATTCAGGGTCAGCACACATTTCCCAGACACATTTGTTTCTCCTGATGTTAGAGAATTTAATTACAAACCCTCAATTTTCCTACATTCAATTCATTTTCATTCAGAGTGGAAGCGAATGAAATTTTCTTCTTTTTCTTTGGTTTTTGTTTTGTTTGGATTTTCTCTTTTACTCTCAATGAGATGCCACTCTGATGAAACAAAATTAAATATGAAATACTTCTGAGAGAAACATTAAGTTCCTTCCAAACAAAAGGATTGCTTTAGGTCAGCGTTTTAATTGTGTGAGGATACACAAAGCCATCTTAACGAGTGTTTCACATGGCCACACTCTCTGTGAGTCCAGCTCTAAATTCCTGGTAAGAATCTTCTATTTTAATTTACAGAAAGAGCTGAAGAAAACAACAAAACAGAAGCCAGATCTCCTGCTGTAAAGAAAATCACTGAAGTACAAACCACTTCTGGAGGTGCCTGGAGGTGCCCCAAGCAATTCCCCTCCCTCCTGCCCAACTCCTTTGTCCGTCAGTGGGATGGCATCAGCTGCCTGCTGCTTGGCTATGTGTTGAAAAGGACAGGTTTATCTGCCAGTAGCATGGCAGCATTACAGTTACTGGTTAATCACAGAATCATGAAGTGGCAGGGGCAGGAAGGAACCTCCGGGGATCATCTAGTCCAACCCTCCTGCTAAATCAGGGTCACCCACAGCAGGTTATCCAGGATCACAATGTCCAGGAGGATTTGGAATCTCTCCAGAAAAGGAGACTCCACAGCTTTTCTAGGCAGCCTTCTCCAGGGCTCTGGCACTGTGAAAGTGATTTTTTTCCCTTATGTTTAGGTGAAACTTCTTGTGTTCTAGTTATCCTGTCTGCTAGCCTAGCAAGAGGACACAGTCTCAAACTGCACCAAGGCAGGTTTAGGCTGGATGTTAGGAAGAAGTGCTGCACAGAAAGAGTGATTGGCATTGGAATGGGCTGCCGGGGAGGTGGTGGAGTCACCATCCCTGGCGGTGTTTAAAAGCAGACTGGATGAGGCACTTAGTGTCATGGTTTAGTTAATTAGAAGGGTTAGGTGATAGGTTGGGCATGATGATCTCAGAAGTCTTTTCCAACCTGGTTAATTCTGTGATTCTGTGAACTGATGGTTTTGGGAACAGACAGGATCCATTTTGGCTTGTGAGTCCTTCTGCCACTCCTCACAGCTTGAGATCTGCCCCCTGCTTCAATAAGCATTAACAAAGTGACAGTGCACAGAATGGCTGAGCTAACCCAAGAGCCAGTCTCACCTCTGCATGATGGGAGACATAACAGATTTACTCCAGCTTTTTTTCTGATAATCTAACAAATTGCTACGGCTTGAGATGAGAACCCTTGAGCAACAAATAAGCAAGAAAGAACACTGTGGCCAGAAGCACAGAGGGGAGATGCAGCCATCTCTTTTCTGATGACAGTGAGATATTCATCTGGCTTACCAACTATAATTTCAATCAGCACCACACATAGCTGATTTTCACATCCCAAACTGTCCTGTCAGGGACACGTTATGCTCCTACCCTTACTGTCATCACCTCTCACATTTATTTGGCCATGACACCAGGCACAGCTACAAACTTACTCTTGAAGCCAGTTTCCCCAAACAATACAGCAATATCCCCCTATTCTCACTTGGGGCTTTTGGGTAACAATTTGGTGAGTAATTCCTGCTGCCCTCCAGAAACATATCCCTCAGCTGGAGCTTCTGCATTTCTGAAATTTCCAAACTCTTTCAAATATTTCTCTCTTTCCTTTTCCTGGTTTCCCACCAAACACACCATGAAGCAGACAGTCCCTCAAGGTGTTCAAGAAATGTGGCACTCTGGGACATGATTGAATCGCCATAGTAGTCTTAGATTGATGGTTGGACACAGTGGTCTTAGAAGCTGTTTCCAAGTGAAACAATTCTATGGCTGTATTCTGGTTTACACCATCACCATGTCCCATATACTTCCCCCAGCATCCCTGCTCTAGCAGCTCCTCCCACCAAACGCATGAATTCAAGTAACACAGCCAATTACCAAAGGCTTTGTTCTCTCCAAAAAGGGTCTGTTTCAGTGTGTTATTTCATTTTGTTTCATCTAGCAGTTTCAGATTACTTTGATTACTTATCTGAAGAATAACAAAAAAGCTTCTTACCAAGGCTTTAAAAAATAATACACCTTGACATGGTTATTTAAGATTGGAAAGTTGAGGGAGGAGGAAATAACTATTTTCAAAAGAAACTGAGCAAAGCCTCTTACCATACACATGCAAGAGAAACAGGAGCTACTCCAGAAAAAAAAAAAATCCCATCATTGAGACTGAGTTTAAAGGAGCTCCAGGCTTGTAACTAAAATTAAAATATGAAGAAGAACATCTGATGATAAATAAACTCAGAGACACTGCACAGCAATTAAACTCAATCTGCTGAGAGGAGAAGCCATGGAAGTGCAATAAGATGCTCCAGAAGTTTATAAAATGGGCCATCAATCTAATTAATCCAAGCAGTAGAGACAACCCAGCCTGAATGCAAAGCACTCCTGCTCCCTAGTTCCTCAGTCCCAGAGCCACTTAACCCAAGAATGTTGTTGGAGAAAATCCTCAGGTGTTGTGGCACACCTACAGCAGTAGGTAAAGGAAGGCTGGAGAACTTGAAACAAATTTGCTTCTGATGTTAATATAAGGCAAGGACAATTTCTGTGAAGGCCATAGGGTGTAAAATGATTATCGTTTTGGCCCTTGGCTGTCTGAACTGTGTGCAGACTCAGAAGTTCTTACACATTTGCTTTTTGGCATGATTATGCACCCCTAAGCTACACTCAGAGGACACAGCGCACACGGCAAGGTCAGCAGACTGCGCTGCACTCCTAGAGCGTGTCCTCACTCAGGCTCTCTTTTAGAAGGATATAAGCTGATTAATAAAGGAGGCATCACATTACTGCAAAATCTAGCTCAAATACAGATTCTCCTCTGAACCAGGGACTGCAATGAAGAAAAGCTGCAAAATCTAGCTCATATACAGGTTCTCCTCTGAACCAGGGACTGCAATGAAGAAAGCTGCAAAATTTAAGGGGACACAGTCTCAAGTTGTGCTGGAGGAAGTATAGGCTGGATGTTAGGAGAAAGTTCTTCACAGAGAGAGTGATTTCCCATTGGAATGGGCTGCCCAGGGAGGTGGTGGAGGCACCGTCCCTGGGGGTCTTCAAGAAAAGCCTGGATGAGGCACTTGGTGCCATGGTCTAGTTGACTGGCTAAGGCTGGGTGCTAGGTTGGACTGGCTGATCTTGGAGGTCTCTTCCAACCTAGTTGATTCTATGATTCTATGATTCTAGCTCACATACAAGTTGTCCTCTGAATCAGGGTCTGAAATGAAGAAAGCCGGGAAGGCAGACCAGGAGAGTCTGGGGAATAAGCTGAAATCAGCAAACATTTGGAAACAACAACTATCACTTTGATTAATCTCTAAACAGAGAGTTAAACTTTTGGAGCTTGCAGAGGTAACTCGCTCAGGCACCAAGTGCCTCCAGCAGCATTATTCCAAAGAACTGCTGAGCTGAGGGGCTGGCAGTGATGGGCTGTTATTTACAGCATGGCAGTCATCACATAAACCCCATGGTGGGACACCATTGTTGGTTGCTTTGTTAAGTTCCTTGGCATCCAACGTGAGGAAGGACATGAATAAATGACAGGACAATGCATAAGGAAAGGGAGCACACTGGAAGCAGTTTGCAGTTTATTTCTGAAAATCAGTAACTATTCCTATTCTCAGCCTTTATTACTACAAGATACAGTTATCTGTAAGTGATGGGATGCGGAATGGCTTCACGTTCTGTAACGCAATGATGTGTCACGTTGTCGTAGCATTAATCAGAGGATCTAATTTTATGCCCAGCCCAAACATGAACAAATCTTTTTTAAAGGTATTGATTTTATTGATTTGAAGACATATTGTAGCTCTTGGGACAAAGACAGAGGAAAGTTCCATGCAGAGGTTGTGCAGCAAACGAACAGGCGTAATTACTACCACCTTGTGTCTATAATGCACATTGGCTCTGCTGGAGCTCCACGTGAAGCCAGAAGTTCTGCTACTGATTTCCGCAGAAGCAGATTAGAGCTGGCTAAAGGCAATGGTAGAGAAATATTGATTATTAGATCCATTAAAGAAAGAAATGAGCAAGCGTGAAGTGTTACAAGCCACTCTGAGGTGAAAGCTGAAAATAAATGTGAACTGGGGCTTAAAGTAATGACTTTGGTTACTGAGATCACCGAGGACCCTGTGAGGCACCCAGGATCAGTCACTCAACATAGGTCTGAAATTCCATGTGCCCACAAGTGGAATAAACATTTATTTTGTTGTTGGTGTTTTTGCTTTTCATTAACTTTTTCAGATAAGGATTTTTGTTTACTACTTGATTATGCAATGTCCCACACTATGACTTCAGTCTATCTGATGTGCCCAGGGATCACTGTTGATGATAGATAAAGAACACAAACTGATTGTCCCTTAAAGTTCACTTTAAACGGCTCCTCTTAAAAATCATGTATCCAAAATAATAGGTTAAGATAAAAGGTACATCCCTAACTTTCTGCAGAAGGTGAAGTGAAGCCAAAGAAAAGAATTATTTCCTAAAATTCTTAAGTTGAGGGCCACAATCAAAAACTTCAAAATCTGTCTATGCAGATTTTTCCAGCTGAGCTCAAGCACCTCACCCTAAGTCCAATGCAGCACACATCCTGGGAATATAACATAGTAACTGTAGGAAAAAAATGACTGAGAAGCACTGCTTGGCTTTAGAAGGAAGAGTGATGGGAGAGTGGATTAGGTTAGAGCACACCACAGACTTTCTGAGAAGTCTTTTCACCCTGTGTGAATGTTTAATTAATCTCTAAGTAATTGGACAGAGACAGGGCTTTAGGTAGCACACCCGCACAGCATGGTGGGTGTTGGAGATTATCTATTCCAAGCCTCCTACTAAAGCAGGGTTATCCACAGCAAGTTGTCCAGGATCACAATGTCCAGGCAGGTTTGGAATCTCTCCAGAGGAAACTCCACAACTTCTTTGGACAGCCTGCTCCCGTGCCAGCACCTTCACAGGAAAGAATTTTTCTTTTATCTTTAGATTGAACCTTCTGGGTTCCAGTTCATCCCCATTGCCATTTGTACTGTCACTGGGCACTGCTGAGAAGAATCTGGTCCCACAGTCTTGGCAAACATGGTACCACTATGCCATAAAGCCACCCATGTTTTAAAATATTTCCTGCAGTGTGGAATGCTACAGGACAGACTGTCATGCCCACAAATGCTCCAAAGGTTTATTGTGAAGAAGTGGTTGGTTCAAATTTAATTCATCATGCTGCTTGTATCTCTGATTTCCTAAGTGTCCTAACTGGAAGATCTCTGGATGATCCAGTTCCTGCCACAAGGGAACTTCCCATCAAATCACCAAATATTGCTGGGAAAAGAAAACCACTACCACCATTTCTTGAAACTTCTCCTGGATTTTGACAGTTGTCCCACACTAAATTCAGACAATTTATTTAATAGCAAACTACTTCCAGCTTTCACTGGAAAATGATTTTGTATTTCCAGTTCAGATCAGAAGGCACTATTAGAAGATGTTAACTGCATTTTTCTCTTTTTGCTGAACTGGCAAATACCTCTTTCCTACTCTTCTCCGGTGTTCCTGCCAGAACACACCAGCACTCTGCCATGCTCCATGATTGCCTCCCTAGACAAACAGGCTTTCCTCTCTAAATTGTTCTCCTGGGTATCTGAGGCCAAAACTCTCTTATCTCACAAATATTAAGAAAGCTTCATGGAAATATTAGTGAGGATGATAATAGAATGAACTTCAGGAGGAACATGATGAGTATTACAGAGAGAAATCTCCTTAGCTTTATTAGAGGAAATCACTTGCAATAGATTTGTGGCATAATCCCTCTTGCTGTTTTCTAATACTGGTAGGAAGTACTGAACACATCCTTCACATCCTCGAGAAGACTTTTGTGAGACTCCCTTGTCTTACAATGCCCTGAAATGGCTCCTGCTGTGGGTTCCCTCTGTGGTCTCTCCAAACAGACTGCTTCATTTCTGACTGTGCTGCTACAGGGTACAACAAGATAGTAAACTGCATGAGCAATTGTTTTGTTGTTTACATGTTTTGTTTTCTTATTTAAAATGGCACAGATTTAAATGCAATTAAAAAAATCTCAAAGTTTTTCCAGATTCACTACAAAAGATCATGCCTATGTGGGATACTTCTCTCCTACAACTACCTGAAAGGAGTTTGTAGTGAAGTGGGGATCAGTTTCTTCTCCCTAGTATCAGGTGATAGAATGAGACAGAATAGCCTGAAATTGTGCCATGGGAGGTTCTGGTTGGATATTAGGAAATATTTCTTTACTGACAGAGTGGTCAGGCATTGGAACAGGCTGTCCAGAGGGGTGGGGGAGTCCTGTTCCTTAAGGTGTTCAAGAATGCGTGGACATGGTACTTTGGGATATGGTTTAATGGCCATGGTGGTGTTAGGCCAATGGTTGATGATCTTAAGAGGTCTTTCCAACTGGAACAATTCTATGTTTCTACCTCAAGGACTGCTCCAAACCACAGTCCTGGCTGACATCATGCAAATGGCATCTTTTCCATCTACTTGCTCTTTCTCATTGACTACCAGGTTTTCAAACTTACTCTACCTTCATCCTTTTTAACAGATCTCATTTGCCTAATGCATTGTGATCTTCTTCTTGTTCCCTCTTACACCAAGGTCAGAAAGAGAGTGCCACCTCTCTTGGAGAGCACTGCTACCAGAAAGACTTCCTTGATATTCACCCATTGCTCAGTTGACACAGTCCACGCAGGGCTTTTCTGAGGTCTGTGTGGTACGTGCTGTGCACAACCAGTGACCGTTTTCCAATTCTTAATGTTGCAGAGGAATTTCTGCAGCAGCATCTCTGATGTTTCAGAAAACCTGATGCAAAAGGGCTGGCTTGGGGCCGTACACTGAGCAGGATGAAAGGCAGGCAGGGAATCACAGAGGCAGGCGTTGCGTGTAACCTGGCTAGCAGAGGTAGAGAACAAGTGGGGTGTAATAAGATTATTACAGTGAGAAGTTATTCTGTTGAGATAAGGAAGAATTTTAATGACTTTTGTAGAAGGTATCAAGCCATCGTTAGCCAATCAGTCTGACTTTCTGAAACAGCTGATTTTGCATGTGTGGGATTGCTTTGCTTAGAGGCTCCTGGACAGCTCCATGATGCCATGTGACTGAAAGGGGAGATAAATCTCTCAATCTCTATTTTAATTTCAATACAACTGCCTTATTACAGCGCTATGTGAGGAATATGCATGGTACTTCCCAAGGGGGTTTGCTTTCCCCAATAGCAAATGTCTCACTCACCATTTGGGCAGAATGGTTCTCTTGCTAAATTGCTCACAAAGCAAGCTGTTATAGAATAGAGGGACCCTGTGGGTATGATTGAAATTTATATGCAAGGAACAATCAAGAATGCCAAGTGCACTGGATAAACTGTAGGTAGGTGGCAGAAGGCAGATAAGCAGCCTAGGAGGTTTAAGTTACAGAATCTTAAGCCATAGCAAGATTCATTCTATAATTTACATTACAACCCGTTTCATTTGTAGAATGAATAATGGAAAGCTCCCACAGATAAGTATTCGAGGTCCAATCCTGGAAGGTGTTGAGCACACAGCTCCCGCTGAAGTCAGTGTTCAAGTCAAGCTCTTTAAAATGTATCTCTCTGCAGCACAGGGGAGTGAACTTGGGTAACAGCCACTGCAGATAACTGAGCCTGAGAAGCAGGGCTTTCACCACACTGCTCACCTTATCTAACGTGTTTCCTTGCTTTAAAAGAATGCTGCATTTTAAAGACGTCCATCACCTCACCAAAAAAGGATGGAGTGAGTGATTTATTTACTTTAAAAACAGCAATAAAACCACTTAAGTGTTGCAATAGAAAACTATCAATTTTCCTTTCACCGTGTAGTCAGGCAAGGAACTGTGCACATCCATATTCACACATTAATATCTCTGTTCAGGTCTAATTCCAGATCAGCAAATCTGCAGCCTTCCCTCCTTTCCAAGATGCCAGTCCTTCACACGTAGAAGGACAAGAGCACTGAAAAACTGATGCACCACAGACATTATCAGTCTGGTTGGTGCCTGCCAGCCTCAGCAGTCACTTCTCTATCTCCTGTAACCAAAGGTAATACTTGTCCATGGCTCTATGGTTCTATGGGTTCTAGGTGCACAGTATTAGCTTCTATCTGCATTAACAGTTTATTTTGATTTGCTACATCTGTTTTTCAGCAAGTTAAGCTGACAAACCTCTAATTTCATGCAGCTTCAGTATTCTCCTAATGATTTGACCTAACTGTCCCCGAAGCATAGAATCATCAAATTATAGAACTGTTAAGATTGGAAGACACCTTTGAGATAATCAAGTCCAACAACTCACCTAGACCTTGCAAAACCACAACAATATTGAAGCCAATACTACTAAACCACAGCCCTAAGTGCTAAAGCCATGTGTCTTTTTAATACCTCCAGGAATGGTGACTTCAGAAAGTATGCAAAATTGTTTACCTATAAAAGATGAAAGAAGGTGAGCAGTGAGTTGTAAGAGTCTCCTCAAAGTCACAATAATTTAGAGTCGAGTTCTGCTTTAAAAGAGTCACCAAAGTTTTGAGTAAATGCAGATGAGGTCTGATTCCAACTCATATGTTAAGGAAAAAATATACGGAAAAACTTCTTTCCTGTGAGGGTGTCGGAGCCCTGGAGCAGGCTGCCCAGAGAGGCTGTGGAGTCTCCTCCTCTGGAGAGATTACAAACCCATCTGGACATTGTGAGCAATCTGCTGTGGGTGACCCTGTTCTCAGTAGGGCAGCTGGACTAGACGATTTCCAGAGGTCCCTTCCAATCTGCACCATACTGGGATTCTGTTATTAAATAAAGTATTTATAAGCAGAGTATGGGAAGCAGAATGTGTTCTTAATAAATAATCATTAAATGATGTCATTTGAATGAAACACTGCCGTTTCCTTCAAATATGCATTAGCATCATAAAAAACCAAACCAACCAACAAACCCCCAAACAAACGCTTGAGAGAGATCAAAACTCCCGAAGCACAATGCATTATGCATTTTGTATTTAACATTTACCCTGTGGAGCAGCCAGCAATGTTTGGAAGAAAACATTCCCTTTAAATCAGGAAGATAGTCAGGAGCTGGAATCGCTCTCTGCCATCTGCGAGCTGCTGCAGCCCCTAAAGAAGGGGACATCCGAGGAGCTGGAGGCAGAGGGATGACTTGTAGTGGAGGGGCCGTTACCCAGGGCAGAACAAAGGCAGTGGGAGATGCGGCAGGGAGCGAGCGGCAGCCGCAGCGCTGGGCGAGCGCGGGTGTGAGCACAGTCCATAAAGCCACAATGAATGGTAATGACAGGCAATAAAATACCCTCTTAAAAACCCAGTAAAGGATAAAGGCTGTAGACTGCAGCATTGACTGGCAGTGCTGGGACTGCAAAACATCAGCAGATTAGCATGAAGCACGGCAAGAAAGTACAACTAAAAATTATTCAGTCGTACCAAATGCTTGCAGCAAATCTAGGCCAAGCAAGCAATCAAAATCCAAGGGAAACAAGGTATATGTAATCCCACAGTAAAAAAAGATTGAGCAACAGTACGTTGCCAAGACATTTTAATACTCCTTTAGCCCACAGTTTTTGAAAACCATTAATAGAGCTATAAAAAGTGAGGAAAGCTGCACAATACAGCTCCAAGCAACACGGGGGTGTAATTCTACATTGCCGTAGCACCAGTGTTAATATAATTTCTCTCCTGTTACACAAGAAGCCCAGCAAGAGCATCATAAAATGCAATATGTGTTTTCTCTACTAGCTTAAGTGTCTTTTAGCATAATTATTCCTGATGCTTCAGTTATGGGAAGCAACGTTCCCAATCTAAGCAGCTAGAAGGTATTTATTTGCCCTTAAGGTGCAATTACATCCTGGAAAATAGCTCTTTTTTAATTCAATGATCTACTTCTTCTGCCTGTTAAGGGTCATAGACTGCTAAGACCACAGTCCTTGTGATTATCACAAAATCACAGCATGGTGGGGGTTGAAAGGGACCTCTGGAGACATCTGGTCAAATCCCTCTGCTAAAACACAGTCACCCACAGCAGGTTGCATGGGATCATGACCAGGCAGGTTTAGAATCTCTCCAGAGAAAGAGACTCCAGAAACTCTGTCCTTTAAAAAGCTCAAATTCTATATGCTGAGATGTTATTTGTTTGTTTAACCCTTCTGCTTTTAATCTAGACTGTGATTTTTTGCAGTTCAGGCAGCCCTGGGAGGGTGAGCGATTTCTACTGTGGCACGTGGAAAATCTTCAAATCATAACTTATAATTCCAAACACTAAACCTTTGTGCTGAGGATGCTCAAGGCATAAAGGCTGCCAAGTGTCTTTCTCTGCTGAATTCACAGAGCAACCAGTTATGGTAAAAAAACCTCAAACCAACCAGTTATGGTAAAAAATCCTCAAACCAACCTTTTATTTATTTTTAAATTTCAGTAAGTTCAAAGCTTTGCCAGTTGTGATTCCTCCCATGGAATCTCTCTGAGGAGAGTCAAAACTTCCCATGCAGTGAGCCTGGTTCTCCTGGGACACATCTGCCAGCCAGGCAGCACAGCTGCCTAGCCACTGCTCAACAGGGACAGTGCTTCTTCCGCTGGAACAGTTACTGTCTTTCCAAAACAGCAAGTTTTAGCAAAAAAAACCCTCTCTTCTGTGTGTCTGAGAGCTTTGGGAGGCAGACTCCAGCCTCTGCAGAAAGAGCCTTCCTGCTGGTGTTGATTTGGTCAACAGAGGAGCCCAGGGAGACCACACTCTCCAGGGCTTTGCATGTGTGCTAGTTTGAAGCAGGCTAGAATGTTTTGGTGACAAGGATTAGATCACAGGCTGTGAAGAACAAGCGGTGATGATGTCTACTTCACTCATAGGCTTGCTGAGAAATACAAGAACAAGAATCCAAAAATAGATAAGGCATTGCTTCTTCTTCTTGGGGTATTGACTGAGCTGCATTTCTCTCTAGCCTCTCTGCCATCTCCCTGATTAATCCACTTTGCTTCCTAACCCCCTAGCCAAACCTCCATTCTTCCTTGGGACTGGGGTAAGGTTGAGAGGGGTGGGAGAAGATGGAAGGGCAATTGGGAGCCTCTCCTGGGGACTCAGGTTTCTGGGAGGGCTGTTGTGTTTCTGTATTACCTTTTACCTTGTGTATTTCTGCATATAACTGTATATACTGTAAATATCTGTCTGTACATTGTGCTAAGCTGTAAATATAAGCTTCATTCGAATTTCCAGAGCCAGCTGAGTCTGGTCTGAGTGATTTCCAAAGTGTGGAAACACCCAAACCATCACAACATGGCCCAAGTGTACTCAATTCTAGCAACACAGAGTAAAGAATAATAGAAGCTAGCACTTTTTCACTTGAGGAGAAAAATGTGACTATGTAAATGGCATTACAGTGGTACTACAAATTTGAGTTCACAGAAATTGGTCTAAGTTATATATATACAAATATATATATATATATATATATATACATATACATATATATATATACACCCCCTAAGTTATAATGTATAAAACATATAGATAGATAGATACACACCCTAAGTCATACCTGAAAAAATAATTTCATGAAGTAGAATAACCTGTCAAATGCTGAAAATCATGACTGGAAACAGAAATCAACATTCACATCTCTCTGTTGATGTTTACATGAAACAGAGGCAATGGTACCAACTTGCAAACATAAAATTACTCTTCCAGAAAAAAACAAAACCAAACCAAAACCAACCTGCACAAATGTTGCTATTTATTTAACACTTCTGACTCAGGTGTGTATGGTCCTACTTCCAGTTGCAACCATAAATCACATTTTGTAGTCAAACACATTTTCTATCAAAACACAATGATGAGGCACAAATTTCCTTAGTGTCCAGGCCAACTTCTAGTTCAGGGAGCCCCAAATCCTACATATAAAGGTGGAGGGGTAAAGGTGTTTTAGTGCAGCTGGAAAGAGGTAGGACTTCCTTCTGGATTCCTATGAGTCAATGAAGGTCTTCTGGCATGTAAAATCCAGGATGATGATAAATATAAGGCAAGAGCTGATTTTATTAAATGATTAAATATTTGAGCTTTTCCTCTAAAACCTCATGCTTTGGTGAGAGGATTTTAAGGGAATACATGCAAATGAAAATAATATTAAAATAATTCCTTAGCCTACTGCAACCATGTGTAGTTATTTAATAGTATTAAATAGCAAAGCCTTTTGTACTTCAATATCTAGCTTAGTTTTTTCTTTATGAAAAAAACAAAACCTCTGGTTTTATATAACTGGGTGAAAATCACTGTGCACTAAGGAAGAGAATTTGCACCTCTCAGCTAGAGTCAAAACCAGAAACGATGGATCTGGTCCAAAGAGCTGTGGGCAGGGAAAGATGGAAACAGGGTCCTCTTGTTTGGTCTCCAACTGCCCCATGGCTTGGCCTTGTGGAAAAGACACACAGGGATTGTATGAACTTGGGGAAGTGCAAAGGGCACGTTACCAGAGTGCTGGGGGGCTGGAAAGGCCTTTCAGTGGCTCTTGCTGCTCATTTCTGGAGTTTGAGCACAAGCTGAAATGGAGCTCAAAGGAAAACCTCCCACCACCAGAGTGAGCTCAGTGCTCATGACAGTGCCCCACATGGGTGTTTCCTCCCAGTTGTTATCAGCCAGGGTAGTTGTGGGCACCCCAAAAAGCCTCTTCCTGTGTCTTGCAGGGAGGGTAGGAATAAACATGTGCACAATGAAAAATCCACGTGCTTCTTAACTCAGTTTTGAGGAGCAGCTCAACACTGCCTTCAAAAACCTCCACTTGGCAGCCACAGTTATTCCCAAACTTTGGGTAACGAGCAGAAAAAAGGAGTTTTTCACAGCAAACCCAGGAGTTTCAGTGGTCAAAAGAAAGCATTCAGGTTGTTAGTTTTGAAAGGCACATGGATAATAGGCAAGAGCATGAGTGGGGTGCTCTGTCCCTGACACTAACTGATCACACTTGTGGAGCACTTCAGTGATGCACTTATTTCATGCTTTACCTTAAAGTGCTATATTCTAACCCCAGAGGAAATGTGCAGCAGCTTTCTGGCTCCTGCTGTGTAACTGTGGGTATGTTCAGTCTTTTAAATGGCAGTCACTGCAAGCAAGGAGTGTTATTTTTGTGTGGAAAGGCTTTCTGGCACAGTACTGACGATCAATGAGGGAAAACCAGAGAATTAAAAGAAGGAATGAAGCCTTCCTTCATCAGACATCTTCCTACTCTTACCTCTTGCAATAGGGACACATAACTATAGAAATGAAATCTGGGGCGGGAGATGTTGGTCAAAGAATAGAGTGCAAATAATATGAAACCAGGACTCAAGTTAAAAACTTGTAACTGGGATGGTTTTTGCATGCACATGGAGTTCTGGGCATGGTTATGAACACATTTACACAATTTCCAAGAAAACAAAGAAGTTGGGAACTGAAAAAAGAACCCACTCCTTTTTCCTATTCAGTGTCTATGAATGAAGTTGGGAATTTGCTCTCTACCTTATTCATTAAAGTAGAAACTGCCATCACTTTAATGAGCAGCCTGAGGGTGGACAAAGTGCCTTGAATAGCTACGTACCATAGAGAACTTGGCATCCTCACTGAAACATAACGTGGGATTGCAATTGTGGGACTTTTTTTCAGTGAATACGAAGTGATCAAAGATAACATTGCCCCCAAAAGAATTAAAACTGTGCAACATTGCATCAAGTTACAGCCAATGTCAATCATTACATGCCTGGGTGCACAGGATCTTTTAAATAATGTTATGGACATGCTGTGGCATTCAAAATATTCACTGAATTTCAAATTAAAATGCAAAAGCATGTTCCCCACTCATCTGACCAGAATAGTGAACTCTAAGCACATCTTTGCAAATATTGCTCTAATGCTACATCATTTACTGTCAGCTGAAAGACAAGCTGATTTTATGCAGGGCTGGATCAGGGGAGGACAGTCACTTTAAATGGATTCCAAAAAAAGTTACCTTCGCCTTTGGCTGCGGGAGATGAGAAACTAGCAAAAATGGAATGACAAAAGGCTGAGGAAGGAGAGGGCTAATTGCAGACTGATCACCTTTCCTACTGAGAAAGAAAAAAAACCCTTCTCACAATGCCCAACTTGAACGCATCATTGTGTGGATGAGAGTTTCTGGCATATAATGCCAGCCTGAGCTACTTGCTGGAAAGAGTGTTGCTTTATTTACATGCTAAAGGGAACCACCTCCCAGCTTTGGGCTGATGATAAGCAGCCATGGTGTGGATGAAAGAGAAAGGGAACAGTACACCATTCTGCGAAAGGAGAGAGTGGGAGGGAATGGAGTCAAGACAGACATCAAAGGAAATATTTATAAAATGCTACTAGAGTGGGGTGAAATGCAGGAGTCTTTTTCAAACCTATCAAGGAGCACAAAACCATTTCAGTTTTTAAAAAGGTCAATGGGGAAATAGCAGAGAAAAACTTTACTCCGAGCCCAGGAATAGCAAGAGAAATACTGGAGCATTTAACTCCCAAACCTCTATGTTTAGAACATCGTGCCACTCAGTCTGCAGGTGGAGAGGTAAAAAAAAAAAAAAAAAAAAAAAAGGACCTCTAGATAAGTATAGAAACAATCTAAGAGTGAGATAATACATATACTGTACACTGCAACTAAGTGGAGGATGAAGCAAGCAAATTTAGATCAAATGAAAACACGATCAAGTACTTACTGCCAGCTACAAAGTTAACTCTGCATAAACTGATCCCATTTTGCTCTGATTTCCAGGACTGCAAGCTCATGGATTTGCACAAAGTAGAGCTTAGCCCAGGATCTGGCTCAGAAGCTGACAGAAATTATCTAAATCTTGAATAATCTCCTGGCAGTTCAAGGCAGGTTCTCATGTTGGAGCCCCCTGTCAAGCTTTGATGGCCAGGGTCCATCCTGGGGATCCCACTGCCTGACTTACAGAACTTTCCACCATCCTCTGAGTATGGGGATCATCACCTTTTCTTTTCAAACACCCATACCACTCTCAAATCTATGAGTAATATGCAGCCTAATTTTCCTAAATGAATTGTAATTACAGTAATTCATGCCTATAGCTCATGCCCATTTGTGGGAGGTTTTTGCTGTGAGAGGCTTTGTATCATCTTCTCCACAGGTCTATGGTTTGAGAACTGATCTCATGGAGCTCTTCTACATCAGCTCGTACTGGGTATGCTTTTTAATTACCTAATTTCATAATTTATCTTTTTGTGAACACAACTGCATTTCATTGCAGAGGCTGGTTGCTCAATGTCTAGAATATGTATGAGTTTGCTCTTTGTTTTAATTGTTTGTATGACAGGGTTCAGTTCCAAATGTTTGTGGAAATGAAAAGTATATCACAGACTTACATGATTTAATTTAAGGAAAATGCTTAATTTAACATTCTCATAAATAAGAAATGGAGCAATAGGAACAAAAGGGTTTTAAATGAGCAAACTGTAGAACTGCTTATTTGAAGTGGTGAGGAAACATAGTCTAATGAGCTGAGCACTGGACAGGGAGTCACAAACCTTCAATATTTATTCCAGATTAGACACTACTTCAGCCTTTTGTCTCGAGCAAGCTATCAAACCCGTCCAAGGTTATCCAGTTCTCTGCCTGACAATACTTAAAAGACCAAAATTCACTATGTGTCTTGACTGTTTAACTTTATGCCACATTCAACATCAACATTATTTTCAGCCTTAGAAAAACAGGAAATATAATGGGCTGAAATTTCAGATACCACTTTTACCCAGGCACAGGCTAAGCATTGGTCCACCCTCCTGTGCCTATCACAGAATCAGAGGATTGTTTCATTTGGAAAAAGATCTTTAAGATCCTTGAGTTTAACCTGTGTCAGGACGACCCTGTTTGTGCATTCACAAAGGAAAGTCAAGCTTCATCAGCAGAAGACGTAGCTCAGCTAGGGTCCATGCAGGGCAATGACATGCTGGTTTTAGAGCAAAATTGGGCCAGGTCTATATTCTGCACCTAGTGACAGGATTCCCAGAGATGCCTCAGGGCTTTGCATGAGTGTGCATTATCTTCCTCCCAGTCACTGCTGGAAATTTCAGCTGGACAGTGATATATATAAAATCACGTAATCATTTAGATTGGAAAAGATCTTCAAGATAATGGAGTCCAATTATGAAGCAATAACAAAACACAGAGTGAAGGAATATTTCAAGCAGAGATGAAAACATGGTAGCACAAGCAGGAACAAAATAACCCCAAAGACTGGGTCATTAATACAAAGATCAGCAAGCTTTTAGGAGCAGTGTCAGACTGCATTTCTCTTCTTTCAATCAGAGGTTATGTGCACTGGCAGGGATTTGGTGGGAGACAGAAGACAAGGCCTTTCGAAGAAACAAGATACTGCACATTAGCTGCTTGGCAACGTCCAGCTCCCGTGGGAGGAGACAAGGGCTGTCCACCCCACTCCAGTCTTAAGTCACTGGGAAATGGGAGCTGTGATCCGCAACCTCCTCCAGATGCTGCACTTACCAAACCTCAGCCTGTGTGGACCTGCTGCCCACCACTTGCCCCACACCCATACACCCTTCTCAGCACCTGCACCCTCCTGTTAAAGGACTAAAATACATATTTGATGTTCAAGTTACCAAAGCAATGATAAAACACCCTCCAACCATGAAATCTACTCCTCTACACATTCAGAAAGGATGAGCCCAGCTTAGGTGGACTAGATCCCAAGATACTCAGCTGTGCACAGAGGCTTTTCCAAGGGGACAGTGCAGAATGTTGCAGAAGCAGCTGGAAGATCACAGGAAAGCCTCCTGAACCTTTTCCTTTCACTCTACCTTTGACAGCAAATACAGACCACACCCAGTCAGATATTATTTTTACATTTCTTTGTTCTACATTATGAAGAGTAAACTGAATCCTACAAATGAAGCAACATGAGCTCCTTTATTCCCAATGAACAATGGGGTTTACATTTAAGTGCCTATGTGACTACACCTCAGGTCACAATTTAATCTCTCTTTAATTTAATGCCCAATTTAATCTCAATACGACAGCTCACAATTAAGAGAATGCATGTGGAGCCACTTACTGCTGGATGGTACTGGTCATATATTGATGTCAGATACAGCTCTGTCTTTTCTACAGATCATGAAACTTCAGAGCAAAGGATTGCCCAGTTCAGAGCAATGTCTGCTGTTCTCTACAGTTTTCAAGATTGGGACTTCAATGAGACACGACTGAGTGCCTGCTTGTATGTGTCACAAAATCCTTGTGGTTTTGATAACTGAATTAGCAAAATAGAATCATGGAACTGTTTGGTTGAAAAAGATTATCAAGTCCAACTTGTTAACACTGCCAAGCCCACCACATTCTGTGGTGGGCATTTTCAATGCATTCCTTCAGGTATTACAGACTTTTTTCCCTGTGTTTAAATCTCTACCAAAAAAGCTGAGTCTGTGTCAAGGGCTAGGCCTGCGTTGGTCACTAGATGAGCTCTCCATGAATGCTTCTGCCTCCCGTAAAGGAAGAGAAAGGGAAGAAGAGAGAGAAACTGGTGCACTGACAAAGAAACTACAGCAGCTGAAATGGAAATAAGAACAAAGATATACAAACCAATGTGGAACCCAACACCTGAGGGCAATGATATTACCATCACTACTGATGCTGTGGGCAGGCACTGTGGAAGTCACAGAGTGAACACTGTGATAGATTGCATCCTGATTCAGGAGCTGGATTCTGGAACTCAGATTACAATTGGAGGCAGAACAGAGTCCTACTTGGACTTGACCCTGATGATCCCTCTGTTTTATCCTGAAGATGACAGCTATGGAATGGAATTCCTTGTTAGTCATTTTAGGAACACCTAAACACTTGTCTCACCCACTCCTTCCAACACGTGCCGCCTTTTACTTCCTTCACTCCAATGCAGCACACAAGATTTAGCAGTGCCCTTGGTCTGCATCCCAGCCCTTGGCAGTAACTTTGACCATCAGCTTTCTCATGGACACATGGAGCCCCTGGCTCTGCAAACCTGCTCTGAACTTCAGAAAGTGCCACAATGATCAGAGGCTGAGCTGAGAAGTCAAAGCACTGAACTGAACTCATTGTGGTCTAGTTCAAACTGGGACAGTTTGTAATTTGCCCTTTATACATACTTATCTTCCACAAAATTTGTTGTTTTGTGACATACTCTAAACATATAAATAACCAGGAGCCAGAGGTCCCAAGCACCAGCACGTCCTGTGCAGCACCTTGGCAGAACATGGAACAGACACCTGGGCTCAGATCTTGAATCCATCATTGCTCTGCTTCCCACTTTGAGCTACTGCAAATGCACCATTTCCAGAATAAATCACAGAAGCACAGAATGGTACAGATTGGAAGGGATCTACAGAGATTATCTAGATCAACCCCCCTGCTAAAGCAAGGTCATCCACAGTAGGTTGCCCAGGATAACAATGTCCAGGTGAGTTTGGAGTCTTTTCAGAGGAGACTCCACAGCTTCTCTGGGCAAGCTGCCCCAGGGCTTGAGCACCCTCCTAGGAAAGAACTGAGGAAACCGAGAAAAACCATTTTCCCCAGGTTATGTACTTAGGGAAGGCTTTGTATAAAAGCAGGATGGGCTCTGCTCCGTGTTAGCCACATTTGCTGATCTCCATCGGTTTAAGCATTTCATGGACTCAAACTCCAGCATGTGCTTGATACAACCCAACTGCAGTGAGATTATTTCCAACACACAAGTTTGCACGGACCTTATTTGTCATGTTCCAGCATTTCTCAGTGCAAATCTCAAAAACTGAAAATAAAATTACACCACGTTTTAAAAATCACACCCTGAGTGGTTTTATATAGTAAACTATTTATTTTACAACAAGATTAAATATTGCACCTCACTGCAATGTTTTCTCTTAGCAGAGAGTGCTCAGATGGAAAATTTCATACGTTTCAACTGATTTTTTGCCTGGCTGGCTTTCACATATTTTTCTAAAACCTAGTTGTGTCAAATGATTTATTCTCCCCTAACAATACAGCACAAGTAGCTAGGAAGATGCAAGCACTGAAATGGTTGACGGCAGTTGGCCAATTAAGTGCTCTACAGTACTCTGATTTTTTGTGTGCTTGCACATACTAATCCGTTTTTTAATGTATTGAGGCTCTATCCAACAGAAAGAATGAGCTAACTGCACAGCACACCACATGAGGAGCTGGAAAACGTACAGAAACCCGCTCGTATCCAGGGGAGGCTTAGCCAAGTGTGAATTAGGAAACATATCTAAGAAGGAGCAAAAGTAAAGGGAAGGGAAGGAAGCCTGGCTGGAGCCATAGCGTGTCCTAGGGAGCAGGGGCAGGTGCTGTCTGCACTTGCTGGAGAAGGGCACCAGACCCCAGCCAGGAAAGGTGTGTTGCTTGGCCACCATTTCATCAACTAATGAGGGGTGACCCACGGGAAGCCTCCCTGTTTGCCTGCAGCACATCGTTAGAGGAGGTAGATAATGTTGCTGCTGTGTCTCTACACTGAGCAAGGAAGCTCTGCCCAGCACAGCTGTGCTTGCTGCAGACTCCTCTGGTGGTGCTGCTTCTACTGCCTCATTTATCTCCACCACAGGAACTCCCGGGTAGTACGAGTCCACAAACCTCTGCTTCAGAATCTTTGTCCCAAGCATAATTTTTGGTCCCAATAAAAAAGAGACAACATAAAGTGCGATGAACTCTTTTAATCTATATTGAAGAAGTTTATTCTATTATAAAGAGGTGGTAAGAAAGGTGATGTTTGCTTTCAAATATGGTGCAGAAGTAGTAAGAAGTGACACATTTCTACAGTAGTGGAGTAGTGATAGCAGCAGACTTCTGTAAACTTGAAATCTGCTAAAAGCAAAAAGAAATGTCTAGTTTTATGTGGAATTGCTTTTCAAAACCCTTAAACAGGTCTAGATAAGGGCAATGAAGCTGGTGAGGGGTCTGGACAACAGGTCTGGTGAGGGAACTGAGATTGGTATGGAGAAGTGGAGGCTTAGGGCAGACACACCTGAGGGCTGAGGGCTCTCTACAGCTCCCTGAAAGGAGGTTGGAGTGAGGTGAGGGTTGATCTCTCTCCCCTCAACAAATTATAGGATCAGAAGAAATGGGCTCAAGTTGCCATAGGGAAAGTTTAGGTTGGATATTAGAAGAAACTTCTTCACTGAAAAGTTTCTCAAACACTGGACCGGGTCCCCAGGGAGGTGGTTGAATGCTCATCCCTGAAGGTATTTAAAAGAGGCAGAGCTGTGGTGATGAAGGGCATGGTTTGGCACCAGCCTTGGCAGATTTAGATAATGGTTGTACTTGATCTGAAACGTCTTTTCCATACAAAATGATTCTGTTATCAAAATAAAGTCAACACTCAAAGTTTTAAAAAAGGCTTCCACTGAATCACACTTTGCTGCCTCTGCTGCCTTTTCTTCAGCCTTATGCCTATCAATTACTCCCCCCAAAATAGGTAGGTTTCTAGGAAGCAAAAACAAACCTCTAAATTTCAATTATATATATAAAAAACCCACAGGATTTTAAACTTTCCTGTCTTCTGTCTGATTCCAATTTCTCATTAGGGAAGAGAAAAGTACAGAGAAGACACTAAACCTCTAAAGGCCAGTGAGGATGACAAAATTCTGTGAAGAATGCTGAAGGGATTTACAATCCAGACTGGATTTATTTATTACATGCTAGTTTATGTAATTCCTCTCCTGGTGAAGATATCACTGCCTTCAGCACTGGGTGTTGATGACACGAGCGTTACCACTAGCACTGCACATCAAAACATCACTATAATTTCTCTCCCAGATCTATACCAGTCACAACAGGTTGCTGTGATTTTTCCAGACACAAACCTGCAAGAAAACTTTTTTTTTTCTTATTAGACAGCTGGAGTAAAAACAAGAGACAGCCAGAATGAAGAGCCACTCCTGGCAATTTCAATGACAGGCTCTTAATTATAAGTTGCAGGAGTAGGGGTCGTCTCCTCTGAGGCCAGGACATTGAAATGTCTTCCTCTGGGTTGCACCATTTTAAGAAAATGAATTTGCTTACTTAGGACTTTAAATAACAAAACAATGCATCAAACAGAGTTGCTACATTTTTTTGAAGGTATAATTTTTTTGCAAATTACAACTGAAGCTTTGACATTTTTAGAAGTCTGAATTCTAGCTACAATGTGTAAAAACTAAGAGACATGTATTAGCATTTAGGAGCTGTGCATAAAATAATGTCATTCCATCATACTGCTGCTGACATGAGTGCTGATGCACCTACAGGGAAATGGCTTGCCAGCTTTTGCCAGGCTCAGCTGACTTAGGCACTGGAATGGGCTGCCTGGGGAGGTGGTGGAGTCGTCGTCCCTGGGGCAGTTCAAGGCAAGGTTGGATGTGGCACTTGGTGCCATGGTCTAGCCTTGGGCACTGTGGTAAAGGGTTGGACTTGATGATCTGTGAGGTCTCTTCCAACCTTGGTGATACTGTGATACTGTGATACTGTGATACTGTGACTTCCTTCTTCCTTAAGAAAAGACTGGATGAGGCACTTAGTGCCATGGTCTAGTTGACTGGCTAGGGCTGGGTGCTAGGTTGGACTGGATGATCTTGGAGGTCTCTTCCAACCTGGTTGAGTCTATGATTCTATGATTCATTGTGAGCTGGAGGGCATGCCAAGTGAAAGCCTTGATTGTTACATGTGGAAGCTGCACAGCGACAATCTACCATTTTCACCTAGTTCTAGTAAAAGAGAAGGTCAACTCAAAGAGATGCACAAAGTGATACCCTCTTCAGACTGTCCATTCTGAAGAGGTGTACATAGAATTGTTACAATCACAGAATCATAGAATAGTGTGGGCTGAAAGAGATCTTTAAGATCAAGTCCAACTGTTAACCTGGCACTACCAAGTCACCACTAAACCACATCCCTCCTGGCTCCAATCTGCTTTCAGAGCATTTTAGAGAGTGAGAAGGTCTTCCTTGAATCTCCTTTCCTCCAGGCTAAAGAACTCCTATTTCCTCAACCAAGCCTCATGAACTCTTGTTCGGATTCTCCTCTTCCACAACCCCACTACACTCCCAAAGAGAAGTGATGTTCCCAGCATTGCTGATGGACTCAGAGCACAGGCCCCTCACCAGTTTTCAGCCTGGTCCTTGTTTGAGCAGGTCTCCTTTTGTAAAATAGGAGAAAAACAAGAGCAGACATTTTAGCACTGATGTTGGACTACAGCTCAAGAGCAAGGAGGACAACCTGTGTGCTCAGGGGTCCTCATGAAAACAAATTTTCAATACATTTCACTCATTTTTTTCTGCTTGTGAATTGTCCACTCACCTCACTTGCATTCATTACTTGAACTATAACTGGTTGCTAGACCAAGGCATGGCTTCTCTACTTCTGGGTAGAGATTTATTAGGATTACAGCTGTGTCTGAGCAGCATGATGTATGCTAGTCAATGAAGGAGAGATTAGAAATATAGGCTTTGTATAGCAAGCATAGTACACAAATATTTTCAGTTAGTACAATCATACGGCCTCCCTTTTTGAACATAATTCAGCCAAAATTACATGTATGGAAAAAAATAGAGTTGCTAAGGATGATTTACTAATTGTAGGTGACATGCCTGAAGGCAGACTGGAAATGGAACTCAGATGGATGGATACCAAGGAGGATTAAGCCAATAATGGCAATGCTCAGTGTGGCTTCTTAGGTACAAACACCTCCATCATATGAAATTATTTTCACAGATGATGTTTATACAACAGTAGGAACTGTCATAGAATCATAGAATCAACCAGGCTGGAAGAGACCTCCAAGGTCATCCAGTCTGACCTATCACCTAGCACTGTCCAGTCATCTAGACCATGGCACTAAATGCCTCATCCAGTCTTTTCTTGAACGCCTCCAGGGACAGTGACTCCATCACCTCCCTGTCCTATAGTTTAATACTTAAACATTACAGAAATTGGAGTGCTGGAGGGATAAAACTTTTGTGCTTACTCAGGGCTTCCTGCAAAATTCTATCATATAAAAATGGGACACCTAAGTGCTCTGGTCCTAAGTCTGGTCACACAGGTGATCAAGTAATTTGATTGGGGAACTTCCTCTTTTCTTAAGTTGTGCTAGATAGGGATCAGCATCAGCTAGCTGGTCCAAAATCAGGGCAAGACCAGCCCCTTTCCATATGAAAAAGGAAAACAAGGAAGGAGCTGAGGTAAGTGTGGAAAACTCCAGAAGAGATCAGTCTTTTGTAACCTGAAAATAAAACAAATGTCAGGGTTTTGTTTTGTTGTTTTTTTTTTTTTTTAATCTAGGAGATTTAAAACTTTCTGTCACAGGATTTTATTTATTTTACGATTTATGAGTACTGGGAAGAAGTGTTTTGAATTGGGCTGGCTTATCCATTAACTGGCCTTGCTGGTATTTCTTGCATTTCCCCTGTATCAGCTACTGCCAGAGACAGGATGTTGGAATAAACTGGCCATACTCTGGACTATCAAGACAGCTCTTGTGTTTGTTCAAAGATGAGAAAATCCTCTTAATCAAAGTGAGAGGACAGAGCACATGGTCAAAAAGCACACAAGTAATTTCAGGGACTAGATCTATCTGTGGGGGTCAAAAAAGAGACCTTAACATAAAGAGGTAGATTTCAGGTAACTTTGGATATATGTACGCCTGACCTCTGTCTGGCATGGTGTGGTATAGGCTGTGGGGCTCAGTAATGGGTCAAGAGGCAGTGGGCACAAACTGGAACAAAGAAAGTTCCATCTGAAAATTAGGAAAATTTTGTTTCCTGTGTGCTTGCTGGAGCCCTGGAGCAGGCTGTCCAGAGAGGTTGTGGACTCTGCTTCTCTGAAGACATTCCAAACCCACCTGGACATTGTGATCCTGGGCAACCTGCTCTGGGTGACTGCTTCAGCAGGAGTTTAGGACTACAGGATCTTCAGTATTCCTTCCAACCCCCATCATTCTGTGATTCTGTGATTACAGCACAGTGGAGACCTCAGCAGTCTGTCCTACCAGCCCCTGCCACAACTTGATTTCTGAACAATCTTTCTTCTAACAAGAACAAGGAAAGACCAAAGAGAAATTTCATATTAGTCATTAAACCTGAAAGGAAATTCACACTCTTTGATCCATCCGGGAACATGTGCTGGACCATTTCCTTGCAATTAACCTACTTTGCTGAGGCAGAGGTGGAAGAAAAGCTACAGATGCTGTTAGACAAAGACCTGCTCCCTGTTACTCTTGCAGATGGTGGAAACAGAATCCTCTTTCTTTTTTACACTATCAATTAAGCAATGTTGCCAAACCCACATCAGTTTCTCAGTCAAACATTTCATTTCTCAGCAGTCTGTGCGAAGTTTGAAAGCTACAGTATGTTCTGCCAGCGTCCTCCAGAAAGCTGCTTTGCATTGTTTTGCTTAAATGGCTACACAAAAGTGCTGTCAACTGAGGCTTTTCTGTTTATGTCTTTTGACTATTTTTAAAACATATCTAATAAAAAACCCCAAACCTTTTGGAATTGAAAGAACTGATTTCGGCTTGGTTTATCGGTTCTTTCTACATTCTTTTTGATAGACACTGGATTTTCCTCTCTGCTATTCACCGGGCAAACATATTCAATATTGAATAGACCTTTTTGGCAGTTTTGAACTTGTTCCATAAGATCCTGAATGCACTGATTCATTAGGACTTACAAAGTTCCTACAAGATAAAAAGAAGAAAAAGTTTAGCCTGCCTGGAGAATCGGTTTGCATCAGGATAATTCAAAACTTGTGCTCCTTCATCTGTATGATTTCCCAAAGCCAGCAAGAACGCTTTCAGGAATGATTGGCCTAGCTTACTCACAGAGATACAACAAACACTGTCTAGAAGTCAAGAAAATCTAATTATGTGCAATATTATAAAGATGAGGGTCAAAATGCTCATCCCTGAAAAACTAAAGTCCACTGATTCTCCTATTTTAATGAGTATTGATGAGAACCCAGCACTGAACACAGCCATCAGACACACGCACTGCACTTCAATACTACAGCTGCAGATTCTTTATTTGCTGTTATTTGAGTTTTGCAGCAGCCTGGGGATATTTTCTTCCTTGAGCATCCCCTCCACTCTCCCAATGCCATTTCCCTGAAACTTACTGCATGGCAGTCATACTGCTGCTGGTTTAAAACTGCTCCTGTTTTCCCACTTCAGGGGACAATTTCAGCCAGATCTTTGCTTTGGAAAAGCAGATGTGAATCTGTGTGAATTAATAAATTACGATGGTGATGATTACAGTGATGTGTGAGAAGTCCAAACATGGAGGCAGCTATTCTCAGTTGTTCACCCACACAGGCAGTGGTGGTTACATTTTCCATTCTGTGGCCAGTGTAAACGAAAGAAAGGAATCAGCAGTTCCCAATGTGCTGTCCACAAATCCACTGGAGTCTGTCGACTTCTAATTCCCATACCAAGCAGTTAAATCTATGGTCACTGAGTTTAAATTCAATGCAAGAGCCCACATGTTCTAGTGGGAATGTTTTTTGCTAGCCCACAATCAAAAAAAGGATGAAAACTACTGAATGCTAACAGCACTTCCAAGTAGAGCATTAGATCTCTCACATATATCCTCCCAGAAAGAAAATCCCATAGAAAGCCCTAGGAATGAAATCTATAGAATTGTAATACAGCTCCATGGAGTTTCCTCTGAAGGCCTATAGAATTGAGTACAGCAGGGAGTCCTTTTCAAAGCCCTTTCCGCAGACAACTTGCAGAAGGATATAATTCTAATGAATGGGGTTTCAAAAAAAAGTCATAGAATGACAATAATCTTCTATTAAATTATTTTCCATAGAGGTATTGACAGGGGTAGCTATTAACATTATTTTATAAAGCTGGAGAGATATTGATCAGCAGATCCATTCTGCCCCTCTGACACAAGGAACTCAGACAATTTATGTCGCTATTCATTGCCAGGCAGAGGGATTTGTCCTTTCTTTTTCAGCAACATCTGGAGTCCCATGAATAATTACTCTAATTAAAGCAAGAGAGTATTTTATATGCCCCCCATGGCAAGTACTTTGCCTTCCTTCTATCTGGCAACTCCACTTTTGCTTCTGTATAAATACAGCAGTGCTTAGTGGCTATTGGATGTTTTCATGGGTATTTTTATGATTTAGTATACTATCTCCCTTGGGGATTCCCAGCTCTTGGACTTTGTTTGAGCTATCTCAGGTCACATGGAAAGGCCCAGTCTGGATTGGTTCAGTGATGAACAAGGGATTGGCTGCATAGCTGCAAGAAGTCTGGGGAAAGCCCAGCTCCTTGCATAGCAATGCACAGAGGCAACCAAAAGGAAAAAGGAGAGGGAACATCCCTTTTTTTGGAGATGGCAGAGGGAAGCAGCATGGCTGAGGAAATCCCTCTGGGAATTCTCTGAGGGAAGGTTTGCACTCCTCTAAAACTTGGTCTACAGGGAAATTGCGATAACAGCAAGTATTCAGGGATAACAAGAGATCAGTCTATCTCCCCAGCACCAAGGAGGCAGAGGGATTCCAAAGCAGGAGCACCAACAAGTTCAGAAGGTGTGGGAAGACCTAATTGGGACTGCAGAAAATTAAAGCCGAGTGCTCTGCAATGGAAGCTGGCCAGCCCCACAGCAGCATAGTGCCAGAAGACATCCACCCTGAGATGGATCTTCTGCTTTTGTTAATTAAGTAAACCTCAAGCTTTTCTTCTAAGACCTTATTGTCTTGTAGCAAAAATGAAGACCTCTCTCTTTTTCATTTAATCTTTTTTTCTCTGCCCTTTGCAATTATCCAATTTACAGAATTAATTCTACCTCTTCCTTTACTTTCAAGGGTACAGTGATAGCTGTAATCTTCTGAAGGACCATACCTTTGCATGGGGCAGAAGAAGATACCTATGGGATGGGTAACAAAGGAAAGAGGGAGAAGAGGGGAGAGTACAGGCTCTAAATTGCTTTGAAAGCAAATGCAGGCCCTCAAAGATAGATTCAGAACATGGGATGAGAAAGCAGAACCTTGTTGGATTATATGTGCTTACAAAAAACCAGATATATCTACATATCTTCATTACAGCCAGGGATACCTGATAGATTTATCTCACTTTGCTATTTAGAAAAACAAAAACATTTAAAAAGATTCCCTTCATATACTCCAGGAACAATAAACCAGGAGTTCACTTAGTCTGGCCTTGGTTAAGTTAATTGAGGGACACAGAAAAGTGAAAAATTGCTGTATCATTTTGTAAGAGCATGGTTTTGTTTGTGAGGAGTTATTGCTGCAGGGCTAGATCAAAAGGATTGATGAAGACTGCAGCAAGAAAGGTAAGAGCAGTCCAGATGAGCAACCTCTGAAAGAAGAACACCATGTAATTGAGGCACAAGGATTGACTCCAAAGTACCAGGCACTGATGACAAGGTTATTTGCCAAAATGGACAGCCTTGAGATCAAAAGACACTGATTCGCTGAAAAATTGCTTTGACAGAAGGGATAGGAGGAACGTGCACAGCTGGTGCAGGCTTACTCAGGGCTTTCTAATGGAGTAGCTGCTGTGCCCCTGTGGACTTGCTGTTGTGCTCTGAAGGCACCTGCACATAGTTGAGTGCAAGGTTTGCCAGGTGCAGGTTCAGCGGGCAGCAGGAATAGCCAGGAAAGGAGTCAGCAAAAACAGGTTTTGCACTGGAAATCCAGATTCATAATGACTTTCCCAGGCAGGCAGGCTTGAAGAGACTGAAAATAAAGGTCTACAATAAACAAGCTGTCACTTTGTCCCCAAGAGAGTGGAATCTGAGGCTGAGACTACATAACAGCCTGAGGAAACCGCCAAGCTCAAGTAAGGTAAGGTTTGTTGGACCAAAACGTGAAGGAGACAAGCACACAGAGAGACTTTCCAGTTCCAGAAACTCTTCCTGCTCTGACCATCTCCCCTTCCAGTTGAGAAGCATGGTGGAAAGAGACCCCACATGCCTTGTAGTGTGGGGTTTTATGAACTGAATAAAAAATCCTGCAGAAATCATGATGTCTATTTGGTTTTGACTATTTTCTCTCAATTTTATCCTTATCATCCTACTTCTAAAGCTTTCACATAGTCAGGTAGCAGAGTCTGTCTTGTAAGGATCTATCAGAGAAAAGTATAGACCTGGGGAAGGGTCAAGGTGTTTCTGTCTTTGATGATCCAAATACATCTGGAAATAATTTATTTTCTTTTATTTCTTCTTGTCTCCTCAGGTGTCCTTCATTTTTGTCTTATTTCTCTCTCTTCAGTAAATAGGTTGGACTGGATGATCTTGGAGGTCTCTTCCAACCTGGTTGATTCTATGATTCTATGATTGGCTTAGTGCAGGAAAGTGAAATGTTAATGTGACCAAAAGTGCAAGTCAAGCAGCACGAGCACAGGGGAGCCTGATTTTCTGTTTTTTAAGGAAAAATGTCTGTGTTTTATATGTTAAATCCTCGACGCACAGAACTCAGTGGTAAACATCCTAATGTCTTCCTAATGTCCTAAAGTGACTTCCCTGGGAGTAGGTTTTGGCCTGGCAGGAGTGGACAGTAGCTTAGCCTGCCACCTCCCTTCCCAGGGCAGCAGTAATCACAATAAGTCATTTGCAGTTCTAAGCCTTTGATGCACGACTGCTGAGAAAGAAGATTTGTGAAAGCTGTGACAAACTTACAACCCAGCTTTCAGAAAAGGAGGAAAAAAATCTGTTACTGGAAAATTTGCCAATTCTTCCCCTCTAGCCCTTAATGCACAGCAATCCATTTGACCATATCATTATTACTTGAGGAAAAGGAGTTGGTAGGAGAAGTGTGATTTATGGGGATGAACAATGAAACAGATGAGAAATACAGAGGAACTATTAGAAGAAAAACACAAAAATAAGCTAGAAACATTGCTGTGCACTGCAGTCAAACCCAGATTGAAGTACTAAAGGAAAAATGAGATGCTCAAGCACACAGATTATGCCACCACTGTTTCTTTTGTTGGAGCAGGAAGAAACTTGGCAATCAAGATTATCTGATAATTACCTTTCTTAATGCATTAAATTCACTCAGCTTCACCTTCAGTCATTTAGCTGCGGAAAATAATGGCATACATCCTCCTCTTTAATGGTTAAAGTCTATTACCAAGAAATCTATTACATGTGGTGTCAACTAGAAACCCACACAATAAAGCATCTTTAAAAGATGTGCTGATAGGAAAGAATGGTCTTTGGAAACAGAAAGAACAGTTGTTTGCATAAAAATATTCTAACTTGCAGGCTTTATTAATACTAATGAAAGTTTGATTGTCTTTGCTAATTACCTCCCCACCCTCCTCAGCTGCAGAGCAACCCTTCTCCTGCCAGCATCTCAGGATACATTAGACCTCATTAAACATCATTATTAAGTCAACATTTCATTTAAAAGAGATTAATTTTTAAGGTATGCTAGTGCCTGAAAGGGAATCTGTAAAGTTGCACAGCTGTTGAGGAACACATTCCCTTCCTGCCTCATCAGTAGTTTATCCAGATAAGTCCAACTGAGGCTTTGAGCTATTTGATAGGACTTTTCAAAGTGGCCAGTGCTTTCCTCATAAGATGTACAAACTAGTCCTGGGTCAGTAGAAAGCAGAACAGACACCATCTTCCCAGTTAGTTTGGGGGCCCTCACTACAAGAAAGACATTGAGGTGCTGGAATGGGTCCTGAGAAGGGCAACGAAGCTGGTAAAGGGTCTGGAGAACAGGTCTGGTGAGGAGCAACTGAGGGAAATGTGATTGTTCAGTGTGGAGAAAAGAAGGCTGAGGGGAGACCTTCTCTTTCTCTCCAACTCCCTGAAAGGAGGTTGGAGAGAGGTAGGGGATTGATCTCCCTTATATAATAGAATAAGAGTAAATTGACTTAAAATGCATCAGCGGAGGTTTATGCTGGGTATTAGAAGAAACTTCTTCACTGAAAGGGTTCTCAAATACTGAACAGGTTCCCCAGAGAAGTGGTTGAACCTACATCTCTTGAGGTGTTTAAAAGAGGCACAGATGTGGTGCTGAGTGGCATGGTTTAGCAGAAGCTTTGCTAGATTTAGAGAACGGTTAGGCTTAATGATCTGTCACTGGCTTTGTCCTAAGTTGACTCTTCAGCAAAGTCCATGAGCACATATGGAAATGTTACAACTTTGCTGAATTCTTGTAGAAGTTGATGAGATTTGGGCAAGATCTTTGTGCATAAGTCCTAAAATGTACACTGCAACCACCAACAGAACAAGGGGGCACAGTCTCAAGTTGTGCTGGGGGAAGTACAGGCTGGATGTTAGGAGGAAGTTCTTCCCAGAGAGAGTGATTGGCATTGGAATGGGCTGCCCAGGGAGGTGGTGGAGTCACCATCCCTGGGGGTGTTCAAGAAAAGCCTGGCTGAGGCACTTAGTGCCATGGTCTAGTTGACTGGCTAGAGCTGGGTGCTAGGTTGGACTGGATGATCTTGGAGGTCTCTTCCAACCTGGTTGATTCTATCATTCTATGAAAGGGTTCTTGTTTGTTGGGTTTTTCCATGTGGAAATGCTTCATTAGAAACACAGGTGCATTCACTGGACTGTATTTTGTTTCTCAATTTAAAAAGCCAATTGAAAAATAGTGATACAAAGTAAAACAATTACTTGCTGCTTAATTGGTTTTACTAAGAGTCATTTTCAATTAATATATGGGTTTTGGGAATCCATTAATTTATTTTAATTACACTATACAAATATTTATATGTTAAGAAAGAACCCATAGAATGAATGCAGGAAAGGAATAAAGCTATTGTCAGTTTCTGAACATCACAGTATGTTGCCTGTGAAATGGATAGCTTCTGTCACTGTCCTAATTGTGTCTGTCCTGCCTTGAGCTAGAACACAACTAATTCTGTTCAGTGATTTGACTTCTCAGAATCATGGTAAGGAATCAGGGAATTATCTTCATGGGCAAAGACCATAAAGATCACCAAGTCCAACCATTAACCCAGCACTGCCAGGTCACTGCTAAACCATATCCCTCAGCACCACATCTACATGATTTAGAAACCCCCCCAGGGATGGAGACTCCACCCACCACTGCCCTGGGCAGCCTGCTCCAGGGCTTGACAGCCCTTTCGGGGGAAGAAATGGTTTCTCACATCCAAATTCAACCTCAGCTCAGTCTTTGCTCAGTGAAGCACTTTCTGAAGTTCAGGGCCAGTTTGCATAACCACTAGCAGTGAAAAAGCTGATGGTCAAAGTTGCTGCCAAGGGTTGAGGTGCAGACCAAGGGCACTGCTAAATCTTGTGTGCTACGTTGGAGTGCAGTAAGAGATGGCACCTGCACCTGGCTGGGGATAGAGTGGCTGGAGAGCAGTCAGCAACAGAGGTGCCTGGGTGCACTGTCTGACAGCTGACTGAGCATGAGCCAGAAGTGCGCCCAGGTGGCCAAGAAGGCAAATGGCATGCTGGCCTGTATCAGGAATAGTGTGGCCAGCAGGACCAGGGAAGTCATTCTTCCCCTGTACTCAGCACTGGTTAGGCCACACCTTGAGTGCTGCATTCAGTTCTGGGCCCCTCAATTTAAGAAAGATGTCCAGAGAGGGCAACAAGGCTGGTGAGGGGGCTGGAGCAGAGCCCTATGAAGAGTGGCTGAGGGAGCTGGGGTTGTTCAGCCTGGAGAAGTGCAGGCTGATAGGAGAGTTTATTGCTCTACAACTACCTGAAATGAGGTTGTAACTAGGTGGGGGTTGGTCCCTTCTCTGAGGCACCCAGTGATAGAACAAGAGGACACAGTTTCAAACTGTGCCAGGGCAGGTTTAGGCTGGACACTAGGAAGAAGTTCTTCACAGAAAGAGTGATTGGCATTGGAATGGGCTGCCCAGGGAGGTGGTGGAGTTACCATCCCTGGAGGTGTTTAAGAGGAATCTGGGTGAGGCACTTAGTGCCATGGTTTAGTTAATTAGAAGAGTTAGGTGATAGGTTGGATTTGATGATCTTACAGGCCTTTTCCAGCTTGGGTGATTCTGTGATTCTGCAGGGAGGAACAGACAGGCCAGGTGACCCTAAACTGTCCAACAAGGGATTTCATCCTATGGATTTAATCTCCAGATTAAAACTGAAGTCAAGTCTCTTTTTCAGTGGCTCGTGTCCTAGGAGGATCTTCTCCATTCTGCCTCTAATTCAAATCCATAAACTCCAGAATTCTGCTCCTGAATCCAGTTCCTGTCTGCCACTGAGTCCACTCTGGGACATCCCCAGTGCCTGCCCACAGCATCATTGGTGATAATGGTGACATCACTGCCATCAGTGCTTGGGTTCCATACTGGTTTGTATCTATTTGTCTCTATTTCATCAAATTGTTCTTATTTCCATTCCAGCGTGTTTAGTTTCTTTGCCAGTTCATCAGTCTCTCTGTTTTCTTCTCCTTTTCCCTTTGGGAAGTCAGAGGGGTTCATGGAGAGCATCTGTCACTCCTCTAGTGGCCAGCCCAGTCCTAACCTTTGACAGTGTCAGTTATTAATGACTGGCCTTTAAAATAAGATTTTCTCTTCTTTTATATGATATAATTTTGGATATTTGCTGTAGAGACTAACACTGACCTGTGACTCAGAGTGTAGCTTTACCACAGTCAACTCTACAATGTATGTTTCCATGGTCAACACTTACAATTACAAATTACCCCTGGGATGGTGGTGAGCAGACTTGACAAACATGTGCCAGAAACATTTTGTTGCTCCACTTGAAAAAGGAAAACTTGACCCAGAGAGGCTGCTTATCAGCAGTGCTAGTGCAGCATTTTGGCTACAGAAACATCCCAGTAGCTTTCCTTGAGCTCACAGGTTGTGCTGGCAACCAGAAGCCATTTTTATCACACAGATACTTGCAGTTTACGATCACACATTATCTGCATATGTAGCAGCATTATCCCCCTCTTGTGCAGGATTCATGGAGAATGCCATTAAGTCGGTCCTTCAGCTCTCTCAGGTAAAACGACCACATTTAAAGCCTGATTCTGTGTACATTAGTTACTTAAGCAGAGTCCCTTGAGTTTACCGCAGGAGAAAGCCAACTCAGATTTGGTCATTAAATTTAGATTCTTTTCACTCATCTCATTCACACAGTCAAAAAAAGGTATTTGTATCATTTTTCTTTTCAATGGGTGGAATAAAATTAGCTGCATAGCAAGTGTCCTCGATCACAAACTATATAAAGCACAGTGTTTATTTTCAATTCCAAATGCACAAAGAAGGATGACGGTGGATGGGAAAACAAACTTGCAAAGAAAAGAGAAACAGGCCAATTTTCAACACAGAGTCCAGTACTAGGCTGCATCCAAAGCAGCTCCCTGGGTAGCCTGTTCCAGTGCTCAAGAACCCTTTCAGTGCTGAAGTTTATTATAATATCCAACCTAAACCTCCTCTGGTGACTCCATTTCCTCTTGTCCTGTGACTTGTTACCAGGGAGAAGAGACCAACTCACACCTCATTTACCACCTCTTTCCAGGGAGTTGTAGAGAGCCAGGTGGTCTCCCCCCAGCCTTCTTTTCTCCAGACTAAACAACCCCAGTTTCCTCAGCTGCTCCTCACAAGACCTTCACAAGCATCACTGCCCTTGGACCTGCTCCAGCACTTCCATGTCTTTCTTGTATTGAGGGGCCTGAAACTGAACCCACTATTGAAGGTGTGGCCTCACCAGTGCAGAGTACAGAGGAATCACTTCTTTGGTCCTGCTGGTCACACTATTCCTGATACACAATTTTAACCATTACATATCGAAATAAGAGTGCTTTAACTCTTTATATCCGTGCAACATTGTATGAGATCTTCTATAAGCCTTTAGTTCAACCAATCCGGTTTTAAAATCAGCTTCTTAAATAAGCCTTTCACCACCATCACCACGACCTCCTCAGATCAGCTGTGCTCTTTTATCCTTTATTTATGCTTTGTTTAGAATTGCCAGCGTTGATCAAACCGTGCGCAGTCGCTTTGCACCTTTCAGAAGATGTGCGCACACTAAACATATTGGCAATATTTATTTGTTCTGCCATCTGTCCCACTCTCCCCACACTTTCAACAGTTTGGCCTAGAGAGGGCCAAAAATCACCTGAGCATCATAAAACAAGTCCCCGTCTGTCAGCAAAACACATTGAGACCACAGCTGCTGTCCTGCTGCCTGATTTAATGAGGTTCCCAAAGTATGCGGACAAGTATTCGGGCTCTTGGTTGCTATGGCGATGGGAGCGGGAGCTTTGAGCGGGTGTCAGCAGCATCCCGATCAATATGAATCAGCTCACGGCCCATCAGACGTGGCGATGTGGTGGCCTAGGCGATGGAGACGTGCCACAGCACGTCCTCTTCGCTTGCACCGGCAGGTTGGAGCATGAGAAGAGAGTGAGCAGCACATTGCCAGCTCTGCCCCACCAGACCCGTCTGTGGCTCAGGATGAGGCACCTACCAAAAGAACAGAACTGCACAGAAACAGATGTGTTGTAGTTCTCTCTGATTGCTTAGTGTCTCATTATTTTGCAAGCATAGTGTTTCATACTTCCCCTCTGAACTCAGGTGCCAGGAGGAACTTGGTCAATACCATGTTCCCCAAAGAAAAAGGATTCTTCCATGGTTGACTCAAACATGGAATCATAGAATAATTTAGGCTAGGAAAGACCTTTAAGATCACTGACTCCAGCCATTAACCCAACACTAGCACGTCCCTCAGCAGCACATCTATATCTCTTTTAAATTTCTCCAGGGACGGTGACTCCCCAACACTGCCCTGGGCAGCCTGTTCCAAGGCCAGTGAGGGGCTCGAAACTGAACTCAATATTTGAGGTGTAGCCTCACCAGTGCTGAGTGCAGGGTGACAACCACTGCCCTAGTCCTGTTGACCATACTATTACTGTTACATCTTTGAATTTCCCATCACTTTTCACATCATGTTACTATAGAATCACAGAATGCTTTAGGTTGGAATGGACCTTAAGGATCATCTAATTCCAACCTCCCTGGCATGGGCAGGGTAACCTTCCACTAGACCAGGTTGCTCAAAGTCCCATTCATCCTGGCTTTAAATAATTGCAGGGACGAGGCATTCACCACCTTGCTGGGCACTACTATACTAGTAATACTTAACATCTACATTTTTGAGGCCAAATGTTTTTTTATCTGAGTTAATTAATTTGTTTTCACAAGACACACATTCACGTGCAATCTGTGATTCATATAGATGTTTCCTCACTCAGAAAAAAAACTGGAAACCAGAGTAGCAATCTACAGGGAGCAAACATGTCATGACAAATAATTCAGGTAGGATTCTCCCACATTTCCACCACAGCAGACAAGGGCAGATTTTTTTGCATGTTTTAAGAGATAAAATATTTAGGTGTATAAGTGTTCTCTTGTGTAGAAACACAAAAGGGGTAATTTAGCTATGTAAGCATACCCAGAGCCCTCAAACCCGAATGAAAGGTTGACTCAACCACTCCTTCCAAAACAATAAACCCTGACAGTTAAACATATTTTAATGACTGGTTCAAATCTCAGTTTACCACCTGATAGCCTTTCAAGATTATTTTTCAGATCCAAAGGAAGCCGCTTCTTGCTCCTTTCCCACCTCTTCTGATAGGAGCATTCAGACATTATCTTCCAGCCCAGAATATTAAAGACCAAACTGCACCATATCAGACGGATTAGTCACACATGTTTACACGGCACTGGCCATTCAACCTAGCTTGTCCTCAGATGGATCTTAACAATAAAGCAAACAGCTACACTGTGTAACAACCAAAGTGAGTAATCAAGAGCTGTGAACAAAGACAGAGAGGAAATTAAAGGGCTTGGTGTTTAAGTAGCAGGAAAAGCAGCATAAGATGTTGTCAAATTTGGCACCAACTGACATTGCAGAGAGCATCACATTAAATCTTAAATATTTTGTATGAGGTAGGTGGAAAAGCACACCACCATAATGTCAAAATTTTAATCCCTCTGAGGAACACTTTAGAAAATAAGACACACATTTCAAGCAGAGAAATTCCTCAAATAACCTACTCCTCTCCATATGGAAAAGCATCAATTATCAGACCTGTTCTTGACATGGTATTTTGTCATTCATTAAATTCTCTACACCCAGAGAGAGAAAGCAAATTCCAAAGGAATGCACATGGGGAGCAGAGACTTCCTTCTGTAAGAACTAATAACATCACTTTTGCTACAGTTCTGAGCAGATGTTACAGCTTAAGATGCTCGCCAAAATGAAGCTCTCAGTGCTGAGCCCTTAGGAATTACGCTGCAGAAGCTATGCACTCCGGCCAGCATGGTACATGTCACTTCGTGGTATGTCACTCATCGAAGTTGGGTAATGGTGCAATCACGGCAAACAAAGCCGACACACTCTCCTTTACAGCTAGCAATCTCCTTCGTGTAGCACAACGATGTGATAGGTATCCTCAGGGACTTCTTACAGCCTGGATTTCCTCACCATAGTGTTAATGTCGTCAAAGATGGGGCATTGCTCTGTAAACTTTCATGTCCAATTTCCCGGTGGCAGCTTGGGTGGTCAACCAACTTGTCTACGACTTGTAGTATTGTTTCAGTTCAAGGAATCTGTGCCTTGGAGCCAACTCAAAACATGCTGATCTACACAACAAAATGCACTGCTCTGCTGGTGCTAGCTGCCAGTCCCGGTTAGTCCTACCAGTCATAGCACACGGAGATAAAAGGCAAAGGCACATCTAAAGTCCCTCCAGTGAGGAGTGAAGCATTTCAGCAGTGTGCCACGGTGACGCATCTCATATTAGCACAATTGTTCTTTGGCAACAAGATACTTCTGGAATAGCATTTCAACTAGCACTCTTCAGTCAAATTTGGCTTCATGGCATCTTTGTGACATCTTTGGCTTCCTTCAAGTCATTGGCATGGATGAAGTTAGAAAAAAGAACCTGCAATTCACTTGAAACAGTGCTGAGGGCTGGTAATATCTCACCCTGGAATCACACAGGCTTCAGTGACTGGTCATGAAACACTACGCTCCATATAAAACATCACCCCACTGTGCCCCCATGGACAGGGAGCAATGGGCACAAACTGAAACACAGGAGGCTCCATCTGAGCATGGGGAAATAACTTTGCAGTGAAGGTCATCAAGCAGTGGTCCAGGTTGTCTAGAGAGGTTGCAGAGTCTTCTTCTCTGGAGAGAATACAAACCTTCCTGAACATTGCAATTCAGTGCAGCTTGCTCTGGCTTTTCAGAGGCATTGGACTAGATGATCTCCAACCTCTACTGTTCTGTGATTCTAGAATCCTGTGATTCTACATCCAACTCAGGCACAGGATCTACTTCCACCACACAAAGTCAAGACTGCCCACTCAATAGGATATTCATAGCACTCATTGCCCAACTTATCAAACCTGTACTGGTTTTACCAAACAGCTCGGGGTAGTATTTTTGTGATGGCAAATCCTCATTTAAACAAGAAGTAAAACTAAGGGAGTCAATCTTTTTACACTGCAAAGGAAAAAAAAGTTGAAAAGTCTGTTTCATTGAATGGAGGGGACTAGAGGACTTGGTCTGAGATTCAGAATAGCCCTAAAGGAGTAGGTAGCACATTCCTAACAACAATTGACTCAGCTGCCCACGAGATGCCACATGAAGAATCGTGATGTTCTCTGAGACATTCAGCATACAAATAGGAGCAGACAGACATGAAGAAAAGCATCATCAACTGATCTGCTCATTGTATTTCATATGCACTGAGTCTTTCCTTCCTCTGAGTAACCTCTCACCTGATTTATACTTTTCAAATCGACCAGATCTGAGAATCCACTGGGAGGGCAGCAGAAACTTCCTGTCGTAGTGCACTATGATGAACGAATCAAAGTCACCTCTGAAAACTTAATGCTGTTATCTCCACTGACACCACTAGATAACACTCTTTGACTTGATAGTATAATCCTATTCAGTTATTTCCACTGTGGTAACTTCTACCCAAAGCATTTTTCTAAAGTTGAATGGTCCAGAAAACTGGTCTGAAATTATTTTTCCTTTCTGTTTCATGGAAAAAAACAGAAACTTCTAAAGCAGTTTTTCAATGGTGGCTCTTACAATCTACAGACTCCAGTAAATGAGAGCTCTGTTGCATCTTCTGCACAGACACAATTCTGACTTCTCTCCCAGCTTGGATATTAAAATTTAACTTCAAATCCCTTCATGAAATGGGTGTTTATTCTTGGATTTTTTTTATTTGCAATTTCTGGTGTAGTGTGATTCATTTTATGTTTACTTTCCCCCACCATAGCCATAATCTCTTCTTTCAGAATAGTGAAGTGTGCACTCATTTGCTTTTATTTTGCTTCATACACTCATTGCTTCTCATAACAGAGCCTCAAAGAGCTCCCATTCTGCCCAAAAAAATCACATGGAGGCTATAGTTGCTATAAAATATGATGAAATTAGGTAAGTGATATGATTCCCCAGACACCCATCGCTGGCATTGGTCTCCGTGACTCTGTATCACGGGGAAGCATCGGTCCATAATAAGACCATATACAGCTGGGAGTGATGTGATCAGAGCATGTCCTGCTGAATTACTCATTCTTAGGAAGTCCATGAATATCACCTTTAAATCTAAAAATTTAATCTATTTGAGAAAGAGACTTAGAACAGGAAGGGGAAAAGAAAACTCTGATTTCTTGAGCCAAGCTCTCAAGATACCAATGACTGTGCACTTGTTTATAATCTCTGCTAATTTACTGGTTGGCCTAGAGACACACTTTGATCTTTGGGAAGATCTACTCTATCTCTCTGCTCTGCAAGAGGTGCTAAATATCATAACCCCTTAGAATCAAGCAGTCTAAATAACATAGTCATAGCATTTAGCCCCAGTTCATCAAGGAAGATGCCTCCTTTCACTCTGCATTCATTGCATGTGTATTCATGACCAGCATGGGAAGGCTTGGCAACCTGCAACAGGTTTTGCAGTAGATGTTCTTTCCCTTCAAGCACATGGGCTGTGTGACCACCTAGCTGTATAGAGTCCAGGATTGAACTCTGATGAGAAGTAAAGGCAGTTTGCTTCACAAAGCTGGCTGTTTGGCAGTCAAGCTGCTGTTACTAGAGCAGATTTCTGCTAGTCATATGTATTAACTTAGAGCATTATTGAAAGAAGCATGCAACTGCCCATGACATTCTTCTGTGTGGGTGTGTATTTAAACTTCACATTGACTCTGATGTTTTCTAGATTGTATCATGGGCCTTACTAGGGGGAATGGAGCAAAGATGGAGATGGGTAGGTTCAGGCTGGATGTGAGGAGGAAGTTCTTCACCATGAGAGTGGTGAGACCTTGAAATGGGTTGCCCAGGGAGGTGGTTGAGGTTCCATCCCTGGAGATGTTTAAGGCCAGGCTGGATGGGGCTCTGGCCAGCCTGATCTAGGGTAGGATGTCCCTGCCCATGTTAGGGGGGTTGGAATTAGATCATCCTTGTGGTTCCTTCCAACCCTGACTGATTCTATGATTCTGTGTGAGGAAAGATGAATCCTTTTCACTTCACAGAGATTCAGAAGGCAAGTAAAATGTCCACCTTGCTTCATCTTGTCTCTCTTCAGAGCAGATCTTCTTCTTGGCTACAAAATAAGGCAAAACCCACACTTGAGGCCACACCTTGAGTACTGTGTTCAGTTTTGGGGCCCCCATTATAATAAAAACATTAAGGTGCTGAAGTTGATCCAGAAAAGGGCAATGAAGCTGGTGAAGGGTCTGGATAATAGGTCATGTGAGGAGGGGCCATTTTCTTTCATCCTGTCACTTGTTACTTGGCAGAAGAGACCAACTCCCATGTCACTCTAGCCTCCTTTCAGGTAGTTGTAGAGAGTGAGAAGGTCTCCGAGCTTCTTTTTCACCAGACATTTCCCCCTGTTCCCTCAGATGTTCCTCATAAGATTTGTGCTCTTGACCTTGACCTCACAAGAGATCACTTCTTATTTCCTATCTATCATGAACTTGACACTCAGTGACCTCAGTGAAGCATGGAGACTTCTCCACTGCTCAGGATGGGAATACTCTGAAGTTTCTCTCAGAAGTAGAAGCAGGATGCTCTGCACTGCTGCAAAAAGCCAAGTCCAGAAAACACAAATGAAGCTCACAGGGCCCCAGAGGTGACAGATATTTTTGAGTATTTTGGACTAAATAATGAGTAAGGCTCCCAAACTCCCAGACAAACACTCTTAGGATTAGCCAAGATTCTGAATGTTGTAAGACTAAACCAATAAAAATCAAATCCAAATTTAATAGCATTATTTAGCATCTAGTACAGATAAGAGGAAAACTAATAAAGTAATTCAATAAGAGGAAAGTCCCCCTTTATAGCTTCTGAATCTACAGACCCCTTGCACAATTTCAGCATACCATGTATGGAGAACAGCAGCAGGAAAGGAATACAGCTGTTGGGGCAGCAGGAAATCCCTTGGGAAGCATTTTCCTTGTGTATCTAAATTTCTTTTTGGAGTAAAATGCATTAAATGCTTTCCTCACTTACACGAACAAGGTGAAAAGCACCACCAAGAGTCAAGACCTCTGCATTTACTTTCTGCGAGCCAAGGCCACTCTGGAAGGGCAATGTAATATGGAGGAGGATTAACAGCACATTGGTGTAAGCTTGGGTTTGTCACATCAAGATTGGCTTCCTAAACCAGCCTACCTGCCTGAGAATCATTTGCTTAACAAACAGCACAGTGCCTACATACAGCCTCCTGGTGGGAAGCTTTCAGCCATATCTCTGTCTGCAAGGACAGCAAATTGCGCACTTGTGAGCCAGTCAATACTGAATCAGAGAACAGAACTGTCACTGACTTTGGTTTGTGATGCTGCCGGTGTAGCTGAGTCAGTTTGTTCCTTCTGACGCAGCCCCTCTCTAGAGCCAGCAAAGAAATAACAGCAGCATGTGCCTCTGTACCTGTCCACGCTTGGTACATGACTGGGAGAGACAGCACATGCACAGCATGAGAAACAAAAGGACACACATCTGGGTGCCAAAGAGCATTTATGGCAGCAGTTGCTCAGGGAACTCTTTCCCACTGAGTAGCCAGCTACATAAGACTGGAAATATGACCCCAGAGCAGGCAGTTCCAACAGCAGATTAAATGTTAATGGAAAAAGTAGAACCAGAGTGGTATTTGGATGAAGAGATCTAGAAGCACAGATACACATCCTATGCCAGAACAGGCACATGTTCTTCAAGGAGTGAAGTAAAAGGAACTGAATTTTCACATGCAACCAAAGTCCAGAGGAGATAGTACAGACAGAGGAATTGTCATGAAGCACTTTGGAGCTTGGGGAGAAACAGGGAGGCTGTTGCATAAGTGAGGCCAGAAACAGCTGGCCTGCAGCTTTATTCCCCGTAAGTGAACTGGGTTTGAGAGGTCTGAGTGTTGCAGAGAGAGAACAAAAGGCAGAGTTGTGTCACCTACAAAAAGACAAGCTAATTGCATCAAGAGAGGTAAGCTCTACAGCACACACAACATGTCCTGAAGACTGAGCAACAGGATCTGTAGTAAAGGCTGATGCAGGATCCATCAAATCATGGAATTGTGTCAGCTGGAAGAGACTTCTAAGATCACTGAGGCCAACAATTAACCCAGCACTGCCAAGTCACCACTAAACCTCAGCACTGCATCTTCACGTCTTTTAAACACTTCCAGGGATGAGGACATCACTGCTTGGGTTTAAATGGGAAGAGAGGAGAATTAAACTAGATGTTAGGTAAAAGTTCTTTACAGTGAGGGTGGTGAAACACTGGAACAGGTTGCCCAGTGGATGCTCCCAGGAGGTGTTCAAGGCTAGACTGCATGAGGTGTTGAGTGACCTGTAGGAGGTGTTCTTGCCTACAGCAGGGAGTTGAAACCAGATGTTGTTTGATGTTCCTTCCAACCTAAACCATTCTATGATTCCCTGAGCAGCCTGTTCAAGAAGTTTTTCCTGTTGTCCAGACTAAACCTCCCCTTGTGCAACTTAACACTCTCTCCTCTTACCCAGGTTCTGGATCTTCCACTAGAGTCATAGAAAGATGACAGACTCTAGAATGGATGGACAGAACGTTTCCCTCCTAGACTCCTTTCAGGATCTGTCTCACACTTCTCTAGGCTTACACATTTCAGTGACTCTGTTACAATACAGGTAATTTCTCCTCTTTACAATAGCCTCTCCCTTGTCACAACTGTAAAGGTTTTACAGGAAGAAGCTTGATCAAGTCACAAAGCCCATAGGTGTAAGAAGCTTCCTCTCCCAAGAAGCATGAGATATGGAAACCATAGAAGTGTCTCTACTTGGCCCATCAGAAATGTAGTCCCATGGACTCCCCATTCCCCATCTGTGTCAGTGTTGAGCTATTTGGCAGCAGCAGAGGAAGCCACTCAGATCTACATATACTTTACAACACACACATACACACCTAAAAATTGTACAGGGTCACTACAGTCTACCCATATGGAAATTCATTCCACGTATGGAATAGCTCTTGCAGTTGTAAGATGGAAAAGGCAGATGGAAAGGACTGGCATGATTTCCCTGCAGGCTTTCTGCTTTCTTTTAAGTGCCTGTGACCAAAATGAATGTCCAAGCAGCTGAAGCTAATCACTGTCACTGTTTTCAATAAGTGAGCTATTCATATCCATTACAGATTACACCTCACATTCATTCTGAACCTTTCATCCTAAGAATGTAAGCACTCTGTACAAAACTGCAACACAGAAATGGGACCCAAACCACTAACTTCATTAGAATTAGTGATTAATATTACCCAGAAGCCAGCCTGAACACAAACACCAATGCACACAGTCATTTGCTCAGACAGAAATAGAGATGCTCTGTAATGTCTCTTTACAGCCAAAGACTGGAGGGAAGGGAAAACTCAGCGTTATCAACTAACAAGGAAGGGTATTTCAGTAGGTAACATATAGGTTTGGCTGCAGGAGGTATGCTCATGAGGTCCAGGAGAGGCATTGGAGGTATTATTTCTGCAGGTCAGCTTATTGAGATATTACTGTCACAAAATGATAGCCATTATACAGGCATCCTAATCATCACAGATACATGTCACAGGATCCCCAGCAATACTGGTAATATTGAATGTTCTTATCCTGGAGATTTGAGCACAAGGTCTGGCCAGAGCTGCAGCTGGGCCATGCCTCCCACATTACTGTGACTTAGGTGAGCCTGCTTTGGCAGGGGTGCTGCACTAGATGATTTTCAGTGGTCCTTCCCAAGCCCTGTGGTTCTATGATTCTGTGCCTGTGAGGAGCAGGGTAGAAGGAAATAAGGCAGAGAGCATATTCGGAGCAGAAAACCAGGGTACAGTAAGGGGGCCTTGCAGAGACTGTCTGGCTCTTTGCTGACCATGGGTTGGAAAAGAAAAAAAATTTACTGCTGCTTTTGGGGTCTCCATTACATTCTATCCCTGTTGGCCACACTTGCCATACTTTCTCCCCAGGGTCATGGTTTGCTTAGCAGCAGAAGCTGCTCTGGCTATCAGGAGTTTTGCTGTAGCAAAGCAGGGAGTGGCTAAGGGCCATGAACATCTCCCTTCTTGCAGTCTTCTGCTCCAGACAACTGCCTCATTTGCCTTTGTCTAGAGGGAACCCTACCTCAGTGTTATTTTCAAGATGTCACAACAATAATTTATTCAATACCAAAATACTCCTCAGTCTGATCAGTCTGACAGACATTAGAACATGGTATACTCCACTGCTCAGGCTACCCTGCCAGAAAGCCAAGGGAATGATGCTCAAATAACCAAAGTACTATGGATTGCAGTAATGAAACAGAGAACTTGATCCTGTAATTTGCCATGGACAAATGAGCAGGTTTTGTTCCATTCAGATCACATCTTTGTCAACCATGCATTTTGGGAAGGCTGAATATCCATGATTATGGGTGAGTCAAATTTAACTCATTATATCTATACCTATTGTATATGTCTATCTATTTATGAATGCATAGATATGTGTAACACTGTGGTTATTCAGTAAGATACTCAGACTCAAATGTGCTGGTATTTTCATATGCTAAATTACCATTTTGGGGGTGAAAATATAGAAACATAGAGCAAAGGTAACCTTGTTTGTGTTATGGAGTGAGCATACACATGGGAGATCACACCTCATTTGTCCTTCCTGTGGTTCCAGGGCCACCCTGTCCTTTTCTGCCTAAAGCCCTTTTCCCCCTCAAAGTATTTCAGTGTTTTTTGTCATCTCTTTCTCAACTTTGAAACTACTTTTTTTTGTTTGTTTTTAAATGAAAACTAGGACTAAAACTACTTCTATCCACAAGAAAATTTTCTGTGCCTCAGTGCTACCAGATACCAGAGTATTTGCAGTGAGCAGGAGGCAGAGAAAGTTCTGCCATGGTATCTCCATCACTGAGACAAGGGCTGTTGTCTCTGAAACTTCAAGACAACCTCACATCTCACTGCAGATATGTTCAGTGGGGAAGCCAAACACTCTTCAAAGAGTTCAAATTTTCTGGTTTTCATTGTATTAGATATTGCTATTGCCTATGTTAACAAATTCTCTATTTTTGTCTCACTGCACTATGCCCCTATTTTGGAATCTCACACATCTTTGGGGGGTGAAAATTAAATCCCCCACTTTAAAGCTGGGAGAGAGGAATTATATGACATTTGCTGGAACAGGTTTCACACCAAAATGGGAGTGTGGAACATACTTCCTCCTTATAATTACCAAGGAATTTGTGCAGAAGGAATCTGACACAATCAACACAAATATGAACAAGAAGAAACGTGTGTTAATGAAATACCATGTACTTGGAATCGATACAACTCATGGGAAGAGCACATATTTCTGGGAGCCGGAAACTCCAGATGCAGTCATGTTGGAAGTTGAGCAGAAATGGCCCAATCACTGAGCAAAATGTCCTGATATAAAGTGGAAATATACTGAATTAAGAAAACTTTTGGAAAACGATGCTAGGCATTCTTTTCCTAAATGGATAGTCATGTTTAATTAGATTTAAGAGAAAAAATGGCAAGAGTTCCTCATACAACAGAGCAGAGTGCTGTTAACTTTGGCTGCATCCTGAATTTTCAATGAGATTTCTACTATAAAAATTATTTTGCTGTTGAGAACATTGAGGAAGAATGTTGAGCCTTGTTGATCAAAGAATGCCCCCTTTCGGAACATCCCAGCTAAGTAGACTATAGGAACCACATCACAGCAGCTCAAAACACTACATTTGTGGATAAGCTTTTCTTTCCTGAAAAGAAAGAAAAAAGATTGTGCTGGGTAGATTGAAAATGGAGTTAATTTTATGGCTCCAACTAATGAATGTATTATATACGCACACTAATGTCAACTAGTACTATTTAGCATCTGTCAGCCTGTCAGTTGTTTGTGCCATTGGCTTTTCCTGACCAGTTTGATAATTCATTTCAACTATACTGACTCTTCAGCCTGGCATTGATCTTCATTGCAAAAGCAGCAGATAGTAAAAGTTAATGATCCAAGAAAGTTACTATTTTAAGCTGATGATGGACCAAACGATTTTTTCTAACCACAGAGTTAAGGGTTTTGCTTCACATCCCTCCAAAAACACAAAGGAAACATTTGCACCGGTCACATATCCTCAACCTCTCCAGTCCCTTCCACACCCTGATTGGGCAGCACCACCTAGATGTACTCAATGCTTGACAAGTTACCCCTCACATATGAAGTACAAGGTCGTTTCAACTCCAGCTTAATAACACCTGCTCTTCTGCAAGGGTTATCACAAGGGATTCATCCAGAATCTATATATAAATCCCATTGAGTTCAACTGTCAACCATGACCATAAAACTATGTCCTGAAGTAACACATGCACTACATGCAAGCAATGTATGTGTTTCATAACTGAATGAAAATCCAAGAAGAGTCTCGAGCACCTATACATCCCAAACCCTCTAAGCCATTCTGCAATCTCTCAAGAGTCTTTGACTCCCTCACCACAACCACTGCAGGAAAAGCAGAGCAGAGTGAGTAGCTCTTCCCCATTCAAGATCTTTACAAGTTAGCGGTTGTCCCATTTCTTCTCTCTTTTCAGTTTCCCTTACAGAACAGATGGGAGCTTTCTTGTCACAGTCTAGGCAAATACATTTCTTAGTGGAGTAAGTGCTCAACAAGAGGGGAGGGCAGCAAGGAGGAGGGCACTGGTAATCACCTCTACCCTTTATGAGGGAGAGAGTGACTGACAGATGAGCCAGGACTAAATCTCAGAATACAAATCCTGGAGCTTTGATCTTTAAACAATACAAAATCCCTCAGTAAAACTTAAATTCAAGACTTAAATTTTTGAGGAGCTCCTTAGGTCACTTCAGATTGGGGTGGGGGGGGTCTAATTTTGTAGCATTTCTCTTCGGCACTACTTTTCTTCTGCTGGGAAGAAAATCCAGATACTACTTTTAGACAAGAGAGTTAAGGACAGGAAGCAATATGCGCGTGTTCTAACAGCTGGAAAAGTTAAGCCTGGAATTAAACAATGTAAGTGGACAAGATAAAGCAGAGCTATTCTTTTTCATTTGCTTTTCTTCTTGGTTGTTTTCATTTTATTTTTTTTTCATGCCACAGTTAAAGCCTTTATTACAGCAGCACATTCCACCTCGAGCAACGGCTGTCCAATTGCATCTCCAAAGAAATATTGCAGAGACGCATTAAGAGTGGAATTAAGTAACTGGCACAATGCGTTGCCCTTGGTTTTTGAATTCTCATTGGCTTCCAGTATTTTCTCTCCCTCCCCTCGGTGGAACAAGATAATTAGACAGAAGCAAATAAGATGTACAGAGCTAGAAAACAGAAGAGCCTGACATGTGTAGTACATGCTGTCAGCCATATGGCATTCTATATATATTGTTACAGATGAAAATGGTGCCACACACTGCGCTGTACATTAACACTGGAATGGTATACAGTAATTCATGTGCATAAACCGATAGTATCCGCTGTGTTGGCTAATAGATTTGTGAAGTTTTCTCCACAGCATTTTATTTTAAATGACAGTGTTTTCTATTAATGGGTGGGCACTGTCAGTTTGCTGACCCTGGTCGGGAAGGATGTCTTTTTGTTCAAATGGCAGCCATCATTTCTGTGAAGTGATGCATGTAAAAAAGCCAGTAAATGCAATTCACCTCACACGCAGCTGTCACTCAATTTGACATCTACATGTTGGAGTATTTTCTCAAAGTTTTCTCCATGTGACCTGCAAGTTAAAGATCAGGGAGGTTACCTTCATCCAGCCCATCCACGTGTCAATCATCCCCACCTAAAAATGAAAGTTACAAATAAACTGCAGCTACTATTTATACTCTGCTGCCTGTCCCATCTTTTTCATGTCAATCTTGCCGTTTCTCATTATAGTTACATCATGGCCCTCCCTCCCCTTCTTCTTTGTCTGTCCCAGATTAAGTTTCTTTGTTTTTCTGCCGCTGTCCTTCTAAGCATGTAAAGTTCTTAAAGCCTGGGCTCTCTTTTTACCCTGTGGTAACTTTGAAAGCAAGCCTAGAAAGGTGTTAGTGGTCTGTTTACCAGCAATGCACAGCTACAAAACAAACACAAACTCCCTGCTCCACGGGGAAACACAAAACGGCAGCTCAAAAGTCATCTAAAGAGGAAGGATCCTTTCTGTGTGAAAGATGCAAAGCCTGTTAGAAGAAGCTGGGAGATCTGCCAAAATCAGAGTCACAGCATGGTGGAGGCTGGAAGGGACCTTCGGAGATCAACTAGTCCAACCCCCTTGCTAAACCAGTCACCCAGAGCAAATTGCCCAGAATCACAACGGCCAGGAGGGCTTGGAATCTCTCCACAGGGGAAGACTCTAGAATCTCCCTGGGCAGCCTGCTCCAGGGCTCCAGCACCCTCACAGGGAGCAAGTTTTTTCTCACATTTAGATGGAACCTCCTGGGTTCTAATTTGTGCCCCTTGTTCTATCACTGGGTACTGAAAAGAATCTGAACCCATTCTCTTGGCATCTACCTTTTAGGTATTGATCAGCATTGAGAAGATCCCCCCTCAGTTCTATCCAGTCTAAACAGTCCCAGGTCTTTTCATCTTTCCCTCCTCAGAGAGATGCTCCAGTCATTCATGTATTAGCTTTGCTGTCCATTACAGGTAGGGCATTTTATAGATGCTAAAAGTTGACTTGAACAGAATTGCACCAAGAAAATATTACTGGGGGAAAAAATACTGAAAACCATCGCTTCCAGCATTCAAACTCCTCCATCTACTTTAAAATCATGCTTCATAAAATCAGGACCCCTTCCTAGTTAACAAAGTCAACTGTTCCCCAACCTCTGAACACTGAAGAATAGCATGGAAATTTCCCAACAAATCTTGAATGATTTCAGCTAGAATACAGCTTGATGGGAAGATAAGAGGATACTCCTTTGCACCTAACATCTTAGAATCAAATTCCTTGTACTACCCAAGGAGATCTACAATTATCCCAGAAACAACAACCTATATGAGAAAGAAGGAAGAGCTAGGGAACAGCTTCTTCTCAATCACAATTGATTTTATTTACACTTTTTATGAGACATCTGTCTCAAGTTTCAAAATTGGGATTCATGGTTAAATCCCAGTTTAAGTTGGTAGACAAGGTGAATTGGGGTGAGGCAGACAAGTGCAGAGCCCTTTGTCCACACAGATAGCAAACTGACTCACAACCCTGTTCAGATATGGTACATGAGATTTTCCAGTCTTGGACATGTGCAGAGAATCCAGAGGGATGAGAATATTTCCTGCCTGTCTCCAAAGGAGTGTATTTTCAAGCACCATCTTGTGAGAAGTGCCACAGATAAAAATCTGGCAGACAAAACCAAGCTATTGCAATGCAAAGAGTAGAAAATACTTGTTTTCTCTTAAAACATTATGCCAGGGAGTCACTCTGACAGTCTTCTGCTCCATCAATATTCTGAACTTCTTACAAAGAAGAACTGGTGCTTAACAATAAAGAGACTCAGCAAATACATGAAAATATCTCCACATGTCTAAATCCACTTCCAAATATCTCAGTAGTTGAGTTATTTTGCCAGTCAAAGGCAGAAAGAAAAGGTTGAAACTAGGTCTGCTTCATTCTAGACAAACACTCTGACTCTTGAGTATAAGCAACTTCAGACCATCACTTCTCTAGTTTCTTCTTTAGTTTCAAAGATTTCATTTTAAAGGAGGGAGGGAGAGGGGAAACACTCAGGAAAACAAGAATGGTTCGATCAAACCTAGCATTTCCCACCACTGTTCTAATCTGGCTGCCAAATTTGAGGTGGGGGAGGAGGTCACCCACCCAGAAGCACAGTATGTTGAGTCTGCAAAGTGGTTGTGTTGTGGGTTCCCAGTAGATATGCTTCTTTGGGGCTGCCAGATGGAGCTCTGCACCCTCCATTCAAGACACTCAGCCCACATGCCAGGACTTACCCTGCAGCTGTATGTGGGCTCATGTCTGCTCTTAATAATCACTAATGGAAATATTTTGATCCTCTGTCTCAGAGCATCCCATAGAGAAGTTCTTCTAACTTGCCTTGTAGCTCAGAGCAAGAAACAGTGGCCAGAATTCTTCTCTGCCCTTTGGAAGTCCACTGTGGAGGTTTTGCTGATGCCCCTCATGTTTTCACCATATATTGAAAACTCTCTCATTTCATGGTCACTGGACCTCAGGCAGCCTCCGACCACCACATCTCCCACCAGCCCCTACTTGTGAACAGGAGGTCAGGCAGGGCTGCACCCCTGATTGGCTCATGTAACAGCTGAGATAAGAAGTTGTCCTCCAAACACTCTAGGCTGCCTCTTCTCTGCAGTGTTAAAGTCCCAGCAGATGTCTGGCAGGTTAAAGTTGCCCACGAGAACAAGGGGAAGTGATCCTGAGGCAGCCTCCAGCTGCTTAAAGAATAATAACCTCTTCTTCCTGGTTGGGTGATCTATAACAGACTCCAACCAGGATGTCAGTCTTGTTGGCCTTCCCCCTAATTCTTACCCATAGAAACTGAATTTGATAATCCTTAATCTCTACTTCCATGACATTCAGAGCATTGCTAATACATAGGGCCACACCTCCACCCCTTCTCCCTTGCCTGTCTCTCCTGAAGAGTCTGTAGCCATTGATACAGTGCTCCAATTGTGTGAGTCATCCCACCATCTTGATTTAGGAGACCCAGCATTTGAGCTCACATTTACAGCCCACACTGAAGGCCTGGGCTCCTTTGTGTTCACAGGAGAGCTTGGGCACAAAACTTGTGACATGATGACTGCCCTCATCGTTTTCTTGTGCCTCAGCTGGAGTACAGAGGAGAAGTAAAATATTGTGGTGAACTTTTAAACCAAAATAGCAATAGAGAGTTAGATAATTAAATGGGAAACCAGACCCAAATGTCAAATAAGGAGGGAGACATCAAAGAGAAACAGCAATCTCTGATAAAGATCAAGAGAGAAAACGAGAATTTTTATGGCATATGCTGACAAATGGCTGAAGTAAAATATAACAAAGTAACTTGGTTTAGCAATATTTCTACAGATTGTCTGAACTACACTGCTGCAGAGATCAAAGGATGGAGCTGGAAACAAAATACCGAAAGAAATGACACACTCCCCTTCTGCCTCCTCTCCCCCACCCCTTTTACATTCGTATTTCAAACCTAAGACTCAGAGGCTGAAAATGTGTAAGAGTTTCTGGAAAGGTCACTCCATCCACTGAAGAAGTGAGAACTTTTTATCTGAAGTTCCTTTCTAGTATCTTTTCTTATTTCTTTTTATCCCTTTTAGAAAGGTGTTCAGATGGCAGGTCCAGTCTGTCTTTAGCTCAAATCTTCTCTCAGCTGAGGACCAGATTGCTCTCCAGCATGCACAGTTCTCTTCTGCATTTCTCTGTGTGACCCAGTCACATGTCTTCAACAGATGGGGGTCTCTGTATCTTTCCCAACAATGCTCCCATTGTTGTTACTGAGAGTTTTCCTCCCACTTTGAGCCTAGTCCTTGTTATGTGCAGACTGATCCACTGTTTCTGATGACTGTACTCCTCTATCAACAGCTGCAATTTGTGTGCATCCTCTAAACCCAGAATAATCTCTTAATTTTGGCTTGCTTTCTTGACTTGCTCATCACGTTATTGCACACTCCAGCTAAATGTATTTGTCATTTGAGGCATTACAAACATTTTGTTGACAAAAAAAGCCATATGTAATTCATTTGAAGTTTCTTTGCAGTAATCACAAATGCATGAACTCAAGTTATTTTTTTGTGTGTGTGTTCATATTTTCCAATTAATTAAAACTTATAAACAGAATTTTCTGAGGAAACTCCCTGATTTTTCCATCCTACTTGAAAGCCAGCTTTCAGGATAGCCGCTTCTCTGTAATATCATGAAACTGGGTGTTAAAGATTATCTCTGACTATTTTCTCCTGCTGTAGGAGAACAAAGGCTTTTTTAATAAATAGAACTTGGATTCTTCCTCCTCAGTGAAGAATGATTGCACTCCAAAATAAGATAGGCAGGTCAAAATCTGGAGTATATGTCACATGCAGGACTGAACTCCATTCAGTGACCCTTTCTGGCTTAAAGGAAGCAACAGATTTGCTGGAAGCAGCATATGGGCCATCTATGTCCTGTAAACTGACTTTAAAAGAAATTGCAAATGTATGGAGGGCAAGGTTTAGCTCTTTGACAGAAGGAACAAATGTTGACTGATGAAATGGTTTAAGCCAGTTTAAATTTTCTACTTAAATAGAAAATTACTCTTCAGTGAGTTCTTGAAAGCTGGAGCAGGAGAAAACCCCGTTCTGTGCCAGTGAATGTGTGCAAAACGCTGAAAAGTCTCTGCTGGTGGAGCTTTTCTAATTTTCTGCTGGCTCTCAGTGTTTCACCCTGTCTGCATAGTCTGGTTCTAGAGAATGGCCACAAAGCTGGTCAGGGGTCCGTAGGGCAGGTCTTGTGCAGAATGACTGAGGGAACTGGGGTGGCTCAGCATGGAGGAGGCTGAGGGGAGACTTTTGAACTCTCTACATAATTAGCTGAAAGGAGGTTGGAGTCAGGTGTGGGTCAATCTCTTTTCTGTAGTAACAAGTGATGAGACAAGAGGAAACAGTTTCAAGTTGCACCAGAGGAGCAAATATTAAGAACAATTAAATATTAGGAACAAGTTAAATATTAGGAACAATTTCTTCCCCAAAAGGTCTGTCAAGCCCTGGAACAGGCTGCCCAGGACAGTGGTTGAGTTATTTCCCTTGGAAGGATTTAAAAGCTGTGTAAATGCCGTGCTTAGGGATACAATTTAGTGGTGAGCTGGTAGTGCTGTGTTAATGATTGGACTTCATGATATTAAAGGTCTCCTCCAGCTTAAACAATTCTATGATTCCAAATACCAGTTCCTACCACCAGTGACACAAGAGCTATAAGTTGAAGACAGATCAGAGGGCCAAACTCTGGGTAGCAGGAAGAGGATGTTTATTGCTGTCCAAGGCACCTCCGTTTGCAAAAGAGATGTATTATAAGCAACTCGGTGCAAGATTTTTACTAAAATAAATCTACTCACATGAAGGGGATTGTTCAGAACCATGAGCATTAACTGCTGTGGTTTAGAAAATGTATGCAGGGGAAAGAAGAAGCAAAGAAGTGAACCAGTGGAAATTCACTGTAATATTCACCAGTTCAGTCTTTATTATCAGATGCTAACAGAGATGAAGCACATTCAAGCTTGAATGCTTGCAGTGAACAAAGTTCAGCAAAATAAACTGTTGACTTTAAAAAGCTGTGTGTCTCCTATGTATAATATATGCTGACATTTGCTTCCTGATGAATCATCCTTTGCCATTCATTATACTCATCTGCTGTGTCTTCCCTCTGATATCTTTATATTTATAGTTCTGTGTCTTCTGGGTTGTTGTTTTTTGGGTTTTTATTGTCTCTTAGAGCTGAAAAAACAAACGAGGTGCCAGAAGAGATAACTGCTATTGGATATGGGAGGAGTGCTGGGATTTTGAGTTCTAGGCGAGTAGTTGGACTCCAAAATAGACAAAAGTCTTAATAACTAAAAAAAAAAAAGAAAAAAGGGAAAAAAAGAGAATGAAGAGAATTTATTCTGTGTTAAGAATCTTCATTCATGGTTGTGCACAGGGAGAGATTGTCAAACTATTGTTTATCTGTGGTTGCTGATGACAAGCAATCAGCATTCTTAGTTAGACAATGAAGCTTTTTATTTTAATTCCTTGTGACTTCAAGACAGAGTCTATCAAGTGGTTTTGGTTTCACACTTCACTACCATAGTTTATTTGGAAACAGAAGAGGCAGCATATAACGATAGGCAATGCTACAGGATACATCTGATGAAGGGGCAAAGCCAAAGCACCTGTCTGAAGCTCCAGAGACTTGATTTTGACGCTGAGCGTGGAGTTTAGTACATGTATTGTGTTAGGGAAGGAGAAGTGATGGGAAATTGATGCTCAGTGGTAGTAATTAATGATAGTAATTAAGTTTCCAGATTATAAGGCAAGTGCAACCTGCTCTAGGTAAACCTGCTCTGACAGGGGCCTTGGCCTAGATGATCTCCAGAGGTCTCTTTCAACTGATATCATTCGGTGATGATGAAGTGTTGATTGTTGCAGATGAAAGAATAAACTGGCACTGTATCCATCTGCGAGTTTGCTGCCTGAAGCTCTAACAAGTTCAAAACTTCATAAACAACTTTTTTCTATTCTCCTTTTCTACCCAAAACAACTAAAAGTAAGCAAACAAAGCTGACAGAGATGCTGATCACAGTTCCACCAGCAGCACATAACCTTAATATAAAAGTGAATATTAAACCTGCATGAGTGCACTGCAGACTACAGATAAATCTTGTTTTCTGACCAAACTGATCACAAATTCATGTCCTATCTACAAACTTCCTCCTTCATCATTGATAATAGTGGAGACTCAGTTTTAACTGAGTTTTAACATTGTACTCTGAAAATTAAACTATTCTGGTTGTTAATTTCAGGCAGAAAGAAGGAAGATTTTAAAGCAGCTTTGTTTCACATGCTGGCTGTTCTTTGACAATAAGGGATTTGTGATTCCTTTTACAGTTCTTCAATCTCTGAGACTGTATTTGCAAGAATTAGATGAAGATCCAGAAAGGTAAAACACTTGAAATTGAGCAGCACTAAGTAGAAATTGAGTAGCTCTAAACAAAATAGATGAGGGAGAAAGGAAAGTAAAGTAATGAATTGACTTCTGGTGATCAGTAGGCCTGAGCTCGGTCTTAGTTGTTGCCTAGAGCTGGACTCTTTTCAGTGGTTCGCAGTGGTAGGACAGGGAGAAACAGGCATAAACCAGGACACAGGAAGTTTGCTGTGAGGATGACAGAGCCCTGAAGCAGGCTGCCCAGCAAAGTTGTGGAGTCTCTTTCTCTGAGATTCCAAACCCACCTGAACATTGTGATGCTGGGCAGCCTGCTCAGAGTGACCCTGCTTTGGCAGGGTGGTTGGACTAAATGATCTCCAGAGGTCCCTTCTAATCCCTACTATGCTGGGATTCCATGATGGTCTATCTGTCCTTGTTCAAAGTTTGCCTGGAAATTTCCAATATGATGGGCTGACCCTACCTGTACGTCATTATGTGCAGTGCTGGTCTCCTTCCCACAGAACAAGTTACAACAAGCCCAAACCTATTAATGATAATAGCAAAGGCAGGAACTGTGACTCCCACACGGAGGTTCCCATGCAGGAGTCTCCTCCCCAGATTGAAGGAGTGCTGGGCACAGAGCACAGCAGAGAGCAGAGGTTTGGTGCTACTGGATTTCTCCTATTACCTGGGTCAGTCAGAAATGTGCAGATGGAGAAAGGGAGAAGGAAAAACTGCAGGGGAAATATTTCATTTCAGTTTAGGCAATGCTTTTTCTGATTGATTCTCCCACTGAGCACCAACAGCTATGTTACAGCAGACATCCACTCACAGCAGCGTGCGGTGAGACCCATCTGGGCTGGCTTACTGTGCAGCTCTCCACCGTTTTCTTGGCATCTTATTACCCAAGGAGGCTGACTGTTTCTGCAGAGAGCCCCCCCCTGCCACTCCATCCCCAGGTCAGGCACACAGTCAAGGGAGAGGGGGCCTCCTCTACCTTTTATAGAGCTCGTGTCCATTCAAATCACGATAATAAGAAGTTATTCACTCTCATGCTCCAGGCTGTAAGATGATCAGTGACAGGTCTCAGAGAAGAATTTTCCCACAGAGCCATGCACAGAGGTGGTGAATAGTCTGTGAGTCTCTCCTTTGCCTGCTGCCTGTTTTCTCCAGTTTAAGGTGTTAACTGCTCTTAAGGACTGGTGAGCACACTGGATGGATCTACAGCCCATTCCAGTATGGGCACCAAAGCCATACACGAGGGATCACAACTGCTGCAACCTATTCCAAAGCAATGACTCTGTAAAGGAAGGCACAGAACATCTGGTACCTATTCACCACAGATTTGATACGCTCAGTCTATCAAAGACCTACGGCCAATCTCCAGCAACTGTTATCACTAACCAGTGAACAGCTTAGCACAGAGGACTTTGATGGATTTCTTCAGCAACGGCAAAAAGGAAACCCTTTGAAAACATCTATGAGTGCTCAGGGGTGACCTCATTGCTGCCTACAACTACCTGAAGGGACACTGTAGTCAGGTGGGAGGTTGGTCTCTTCTCCCAGGCAATCAGCAATAGAACAAGGGGACACAGTCTCAAGTTGTGCCGGGGAAAGTCTAGGCTGGATGTTAGGAGGAAGTTCTTCACAGAGAGAGTGATTTGCATTGGAATGGGCTGCCCAGGGAGGTGGTGGAGTCACCATCCCTGGAGGTGTTCAAGAAAAGCCTGTCTGAGGCACTTAGTGCCATGGTCTAATTGACTGGATAGGGCTGGGGGATAGGTTGGACTGAATGATCTTGGAGATCTCTTCCAACCTGGTTGATTCTATGATTCTATGATGTCACTACATAAAGGGTGTTGAGGTGCTGAAACAGATCCAGAGAAGGACAACAAAGATGATAAAGGGTCTGGAGAAAAGGTCTCGGTAAGGAGTGGCTGAGGCAACTGGGGTTGTCTAGCCTGGAGAAAAGGATGCTGAGGGAAGACCTTCTGGCTCTCTACAGCTCCCTGAAAGGATGATAGGTGTCGATCTCTTCTCCCAGGGAACAAGTGACAGAACAAGAGGTGCCTCAAGGTGCAGCAGGGGACATTAGGAACGATTTCTTCCCCAAAAGCCCTGGAACAGACTCCCCAGGGTGTGGTTGAATCATCATCCATAGAGTGATTTAAAAGACATGTAGATGTGGTGCTGAGGGACATGGCTTAGCAGCGGGACTTTGTAGTGCTGTGTTAATGGTTGAACTCGATGATCTTAAAAGTCTTTTCCAGCCTAAACAATTCTATGATTCTATGTGCACAATGTCCCCTTTCACCACACTCCATTGTAAATCAAATGTTAAGATACTAAGCTGGAAGTATTCAAAGCTTCTGAATCAGGTCTGTAAAAACACAGGACTGAATTTGAAGGTCTTTTATTTTTCTGTCTTTTATAGGCCTTTATGGTAGACCTTTCTCCACAGCCACAAAGACTTTATTTCCTTTTACGTTATTAAATAAAAGCTGAGAGTCTCAGAAAGAAGGCAGGAATCTGAAAATCTGGAATGTGAGCAATGCAGCAAATAGAGCAAGGGTTGCAATGAAATGTGTAAGTGCTGCCAGGACTGTGATTGTCTTTGAAGACATACTGGTAGGCTGCTATGTAATGAAGAGGGCACTGAGGCAAAGTCAAAGAACACATTCTCCATGGAAAGAAAAAACTGAAAAAAAATAACAATACAAATTTTAGGTCAAGAATTTAGTCTAAAAATACAGAAAATAGTTCACAAGGAGAAAAAGGCAAGAGATATTAAGAGGCAACCTACAGAGGAATGCAGCCTATAGTAGGATTATAGGCTTTTGACTCTAATTCTTACCATGAGTATGGATTAGTTTTGATTACACAACAGCTCGGTTACTATTAGTGACTTGCTCACTTGCCAGTGGCAATAAAAGCAATGCAAAATATATTTAGTTAATTTTGACACCAGAAGTGCAGCCACAGGGCAATTATTTAACCACAATTATGGGAAAATAGTCCCATTTTTTTTTGCTATCTTCCAGAAGTAGATGGAGTTCAATTGGCACTAATCAGATTGAGCCAAACAATCTTTCAGCAGAATCAAGCAAAGCCATTTCTGTACATACACTTCTCACGGGGGATTGCCTGAAACTTGAGATTTCCATCTGTCTACTGTCCTGGTAGGTTGCAAATTCAGCTACAATGCAAACACACACACACACACAAAACAACAGGAAGTTAACCCAAGGCACTCATTCTGTTCAAAGGCTTGCCATTCTTACTCACATGATAACCACCACAGAGCTCTGTTTTGCAAATGCTATGACAAGCACAAGTTGTGATCCTTCAATAAATCACAGAAAGGTCTGATTTTAGGGTAATTAGGATTTCATAACTTCCCAGAGTCATGACAATTCAATGTAGAATAGGTTTTAGGCTGTCTTTAGAGAATCCCCGCTCTGTACATCAAGGCAAACAGGCATTACATTTAAGACAGATCCCATTCAGCCTTTTTACTTTCAAACTGAGTGCCCAATTTACCAAGTTGTGGACTCCTGTTCCTGTTAGCATTCACTGGACTAGTTAATCTTGAACAGGAAAAATTAATAATGCTCCTTTCCCATCAATCTACAGCTCAAAGAAATCACTTGAGAGATGAGATCTGAATTTCCCTATTCAAAGTAGGAAATCAAACATCCATCTCTATTTGCGCAACACGTTACATTTACTTGTAGGAGTACTCTGATCACAGCGAGGCATTTTAGTATCCTGATCTCTTCCCTCTTTCTGGTGCCCCTCCCCACTTCCACAGCTACACTTATGTTTAGAAGTATCAGGTGTGAGTCACAGTTGGGGGTTTTCAGTCGGTCTTGTCAAATCTGACAGATCAAGGAGGATTCTCAGGCAATCAGCAAACACAAGCAAGAAACTAAAGTATTTAAAGTCTTGGGCAACTTCGGGTCTATGTAATCAGGAAGTGAAAGGTTTTGGGAACTCCATTTTGGAGCTTGTCAGTAAATTTTACTTGATATTTTGGTGTCTATGGGCATGGTGTGGCAGCCAGCTGAAGCATGTTTAGCACCATGATAGCTCTGAAAGGGGTGATCCTGACCTTTTAATCTCAAGTGTGTATCTGCAATGCTTTTTCTGTTACAGCTTTAGTGGTCCATGCAAGAAGCAAAACTTTCTTTTTCCTTTCTCAAATGAGTGTGCTTTCATTGTCACCAGTTTGCTGTTCTGAGCATTTGCATAATTACTTAAGCAACACTGTCATTGCTGGACAGACCAGGACCACAAGTCTGAGAAACCAGGAGACAGCCAAGACCCTCCTTTTGGCAGCATCGTGGCCTTAAACTTTAGTTCCCTTGTAAAACAAACTTTTAACTACTTTATGATATTGTCCCTGTTCCCATCAAAGATAACCAGGAAGACAAACACACACACAAAAGTCTCTCTTTGGAGGATTGGCTTTGCCTACCTCCATGTGTTACTCCATGTGGGCAGATCTTGGTGCCATTTTACGCCCAAAGGAATGAAGGCAGAGCTCTACATCAGGAAGGCAGAGGTGAAAACAGTATTGTGGCTTTTGCTTTTACTTAACTGCCCTCATTGCAAAAGAGAGGTGAAAGTCCACCTGCTCTGATAGGAGGTTTGTTCCAGCTGAGGTCTGATGTGACTTAAGTTGTATTAGTTTAAAAGTAGCATATCATGCTGTCTGCAGTAACAGTGGAAATCTGATGCAGGTGACACTGTAATCTACTGTTAATCTTCTACTTGATAAATACTTCCTTATTTCAAATCCAGACTCTTGGAGGCCTCTGGAAGAAACAGGATCCTGCTGATTAAGGACAATGTTAACATTTTCATTGGTTACCCGAGATTTTAGGGAAAAGGTTCAGATTCTGCATCAAAAGTTTAACTCTTTGAAGAGTTCTTTCTTTCTTCATTGTTTGTGTGGCGAAGATGGAGATATGCTGTTGAAGTTTTCAGAGAAAGAGCATTTGGGAAGATAGTTTGAAAGACATCCATTAACCTTATGTGATACAGCCTGGCATCACAGAATTGTAACTAATCACCTTTACAGAAAGCAGGGAAAAGGACTGTAGATCCCTTAAAGATCTGCTGACACCATAACCAAGTGAAAGGGAACAGGCATAGTGCCTTCTTTTTTTCCTGATACATTACTGCAGATTTATTAGTGGTTTGTTCATGTTGATTTAATTCCTTTTTTGTGGCCAGTAAAGGAAGTCTTTCCTTGAAGGCACCAAGGCTGATGTCTTTGGGATCTTAAATGATGGAACTAGTATATTGTTGAGTAACTTTTTGCAGCATTTTACTTATTAATTCACACGCATAGGTGTGATTATGATGATCAAATATACACTATGCTATGTTAAGTAAGGGTAGATACTTGTTCTGAAGTCTTTTCAGGTAGAAAAGCCTTTGGGAAATGTGTGACAAAGACTCATGCCCTAAGACAGTGTGTATAGCCACAGAAACTTCCCTTTGGTACCTCCGGAGGGCTGAGCTGCGTGGTCACTATTGCAAACGTTTACAGCAGCGCCATCTACTGCAAACACGGAGTCATACACTTGTTTTGCTTGGAACAGACAGAATTCGGCGTCCGTCAACCTAAGACCAGCACGGCCATTAAACCATGTCTGTGTGCCATGCCCACTCGTTTCTTGAACAGCTTTGTTCTGTACCACACTGTGTATTCCTTCCATATAACAAAAAAGACCAAGAAGGGGAAAGTTGTGACGAGTCGGAAGTCATATGCACTGCCTGCTGTTGTATGCGATGCTCAGAGGGGCCCTTGTGAACATAAAGATCTCTCTTCTTAGGCTGCTGCATGTGACTGGACTCTCTTGGCCCTTCAGGTCCTTCAGGACCAGAAAGGAAGAGAGAGGCAACAGCCACCTTGCCCTGCACTCAGAGTATGACAGAATCCTTGCTTTAACTCCAGACTGATGTGAGGAAGGTAGAGGTGGCATCTATATGCTCATGGAAGAAAAGAGTGGCAGCATCGGACATCCAGTCCAGCTCTTGGAATTAGTGCCTTGCAGGCTTGGTTCTTCAAGGGCTTGTGCTACAGCTTCCTCATAGTTAAACACAGTGCCCACTTTGCTTCAAAGTAATACTTGTAAAACACTGTAAGATCATAGACCTAAAAAACCCACAAGATCCCAAAAAAAATCTCTATGGAGAGATCTTAGGAATGAGCAGCAGACTTGGGTTCTGCTCTGCCCCCCCTAAACACACAGCTACTGAAATTCTGTGCCTAAACAACTGCCTTAAATAAAGGAGCAAAGGCAGTAGGCTGCAGATCCCCAAACAATGATCCTCAGAGCTTCACCATATAAGGCAGGTTACTAACAGTCTCTTATTCTACAGGATTGGTCTAAGAATTAAGATTAAGGAGTGTGGTTTGGAGATGTATTTAAAAAAACACATCTATCTACCTACTTATCTACCTACCTACCCATCTACCTATCTGGCATACACATAAACTTTTAAATGTATAACTATCATCTATTTCAAGGGTTCTAATTCTGCTGAAAATGAACTTGCATTCTTCTAGGACAGACTGTCCTCCACTTTGTCTAAAGCTGCACCATTAAATTCAAAGACAGGAAGGCTGCTCTTTAATGACATTCATCTATTTATATCTTGCTTCTTAAATAACTGGAGAAATTTCTGTTTGAAAAAGAGCAGAGTATTTGTAAATGCCTGCGAGCAGCACAATGCACAACTCTGTTCCATGCTTTTCAGAAGTGCCATCCTCTCAGGTGGAATTACTAGGATTAATTTCAGGACCATTAAAGGACAAAGCCCTTCACAAAAATGGAACCAGACCAATTTATCTCTGGCTTGCCAAGAAAGGCATTTAGGAAAAATCAGCTACTTTGCATTTAAGAACATGAGATAATTTAGTAATGTCAACACCCAGCAAAATGGACTGAAGTGCTAAAGCAACTGCTGCCACCATGTAATTAAGATCTGGGTCTTACAGGTTATAAAGCAGATACACCCAAATTCCACTGGGGTTGACTCTACTGCACTGTCTAATTATTTTTTTAAGGACAATGGCAAACCATGTCAGATATCTTGCTACTGATTTAACGACAGCAAGCTTCTAGGAGGCGATGTGTGTCTTTCAGTTAACTCTGAAATAGCAAACAGGGCACTTCAAGTAAGAAAAAGAATCCAGCTATGCACCTCTTCTCACACAAATACCTTGAAGCACATTGTAGTCCATAAATGACCAAAGAATCAATCTGAAGAAGCTTAAATATGCACTCACACAGGAAAATGTCATGTTAGTAGTATGGTTCTTTCACTAAACTTTTCACTAAACATTTGAAATCACAGAATCATAGAATGGTTTGGGTGGGAAGGGACCTTTAAAGGTCTAGTCCAACTCCTCTGCTGTCAGAAGGGATATCTGCAACTAGAGAAGATTGCTCAAACACCCAGACAACCTAACCTGGAATGGTTCCAGGGATAGGGCATCTATCACCTCTCTGGACAACCTCAGCCAATGTTTGACCACTCTCATTAAAAAGAAAAATAAAATCTTCCTTCTATTTAGGCTAAATCTCCCTCTTTTAGTTTAAAACCATCACCTTTTGTCCTGTCACAACAGGCCCTGCTAAAAAGCCTGTCCCCAGCTTTTTTTTCAGCCCTTTTAAGTACTGAAATGCCACAAGAAGGTCTCTCTGGAGCATTCTCTTCTCTGGGCTGGACAACACCAATTCTCTCAGCCTGGCCTCACAGCAGAGGGTTCCAGTTCCCCCATCATTTCTGTGGCCTCTTCTGTCCCCACTCCAACAGGTCAATGTCTCTCCTGTGCTGAGGACTCCAGAACTAGCTCCAGTCACTTCAGGTAAGGGTCTTGGCAGAGTAGAGCAGTGGGGCAGAATCTCCTCCCTCCACCTGCTGCCCACGCTGCTGGGGATAGAATCATAGAATCATAGAATCAACCAGGTTGGAAGAGACCTCCAAGATCATCGAGTCCAACCTATCACCCAGCCCTAGCCAGTCAACTAGACCATGGCACTGAGTGCCTCATCCAGTCTTTTCTTGAAGACCCCCAGGGACGGTGCCTCCACCACCTCCCTGGGCAGCCCATTCCAATGGGAAATCACTCTCTCTGTGAAAAACTTCTTCCTAACATCCAGCCTATACCTACCCTGGCACAACTTGAGACTGTGTCCCCTTGTTCTGGATGTGGTCCAGGACACCATTGAGTCTGGGCTGTGAGTACACATTGCTGGAGGATGTTCAGCTTTTCACCTACCAACATTCCCAAGCCCTTCTCTGCAGGGCTGCTCCCAATCCCTTCATCCCTCAGGCTCTAGTGATACCAAGGATTGCCCTGACTCAGATGGAAGACCTTGCACTTGGTCTTGTTCCATCTCTTGGTTTCACACAGACCACTTCTTGAGTTTGTCCAGGTCCCTCTGGATGAGAGAGTTGAATTTATTACTTGTTACTAAAATGTTTTGGGGAAGCTTTCCCCCATGGCTACAGCAATGTATGTTAGCTCTTCTGTTTTCCCTATACTCTTCCTAACACAGGTTGATCAGAATCAAGTGAAGTAAACCAGGTAACGCTGCACAGAGAATCAATGCAAGACATGATAATAGTTCAGTTTTCCTCTTACACACTTCTGAAAGCAGTTTTTTATTGAACTACTGAAAGGTAGACATCTGAAAGGTTATCCATTAATCTCCTTAGAGGGACTTCTGGATCTTTTCCTGAGGGTCTGGAATGAATTTAGACACTCTCTGTCTTATAGCCATGTAGTTACTTAGACTAATTCGTTTAAATATGCTTTAATGCAACTTTAACACCTGATTTAATTTCTTTTGTGATTTCAAAGACCCATGTATATTCGTTCCCTTGAAATTTCATCAACCTCCCTAGATTATCACTAAGGAGATGCAAATTTCATCTGTAAATTTAAGCATCTTTTTGTTCCCATCATATCCAGAGTGTTAAGAGACTGAATGAGATGTGCTATGAATCCTTAGAATACATTTCTGCTCATTTTTTTATCACACTGGAAGTTGACTGTTGATCTGATGGGTTTCACTGCTTGTTTTCCACATGAAAATGTAGTCACAGAAATGAAGAAAAATCAGCTGCTCTGACAATTTAGTTCTTTAACCAGTTTATCACAGACATTTGAAAGTCCAACTTTACTATCTTAACCACTGTAATGGTTTGAGCTAGACCAGAACTAATCTTTTTCAGTGATGTGTCTTCCCAGCTCAGTTTTGCTCAGTGGGGTGCTTTCTGAAGTTCAGGGCATATCTGCACAGCCAGAGGCTCCTTCTGGCAGTGAGATTGCTGATGGTCCAAGTTACTGCCAAGGGCTGGAGTGCACACCAAGGGCACTGCTAAATCTTGTGTCCCACATCGAAGTGCAGTACACCAGAAGTGTCTGAGGGGAGGAGTGGACAGGACAAGTGACCCTAAACTGACCAACAGGGGATTCCATCCCATTGACATCATCTTCAAGATAACACGGAAGGATCACCAGGGTCAAGCCTCTTCTCCAATGGTGAGTGTCCACAGGGGACTCTGTTCATTATGCCTTTGATCCTGATCTGTGTCTTCCTGCATCCAATTCCAGAATGCAGCTCCTGAATCCAGTTCCCATCTGCTGTTGAATCCAGTTCCAGAATGCAGCTCCTAAATCCAGACCCTGAATCCAGTTCCCATCTGCTGCTGAGTCCAATTTGGGACTTTTTTGGTGCCCATCCACAGCTTTGCTGGTGACAACGGTGATGTCATTGCCACCAGGGATTAGGTTTGATTTTGGTTTTTATCTATTTGTATCCATTTCATGCTATTGTTCTTCTTTCCATCCCAGCTGGTTTAGTTTCTTTCCCAGCCCATCAGCCTCCCTCCTTTATTCCCTTTCTTTCCCCTTTGGGAAGGCAGAGGGGTTCACAGAGAGCATCTGTCACTCATCTAGTGGCCAGCCCAGCCCTAACCCTTAACAGCTACTTAACCATAACAAAGAAATTCCACTAAACCAGGAAGACACAATTTTCACAGCAGCTATATTTTCCTTTTATGTCACACAGTGCAGTTATTATTATATCTGGTTGGAAGCAGGAATTTCCCCCAAGAATTTATTTAATTTTTAAAAAGACATAAATCCAAATCCCAAACATTTACTTCTCAACAGAGATGAGACCTTGATGATGCTGTTGGGAAGACTAGCAAGACCTGGTATTTTCCAATGGAAAACAAATTGCTACTGCACACACAGAGACAAAAGTTGGTCAAAAGTCCACAAAATAGGGGGGAAATCTTCATTAGCAGAAAATTTCACATCATTCCCACACATTAGATCTACTGATATCTCTATACCAAAGGCAGGCTTGATTAATCACTTGAGTGTTTGAAGGTACACAGAATTTCTACTGCATGACCATAACATTCATAAAGCTGGTGAAGGGTCTAAGGAACAAGTCATATGAGGAGCAGCTGAAGGAACTGGGATTGTTTAGTCTGGACAAAAGGAGAATGAGGGGAGACCTCACTGCTCTCTACAACTCCCTGAAAAGAGGTTGGAGTCAGATGAGTGTCAGTCTCTTCTCCCCAGTGTTAGGTGATAGAAAGAGAGGAAATGGCCTGAAATTGCGTTGTGACAGGCAAGGACTAGGTTGGATATTAGGAAAGAAATATTGACTGGAAGAGTGGTTAGGCATTGGAATAGGTTGCCCAGGAAGGTGGTAGGGGTGTGCAAGAGATATGTGGACATGGCACTTCAGTACAAGGTTTAATGGCCATGGTGCTCTTAGGTTGAAGGTTGGACTTGACGATCTTAAAGGTCTCTTCCAGCCTAAACAATTCTGTCATTCTATGAAGGTGGCATTGTCCCCAAAGGGTAGCAAACCCTGCGTGTTTTACTGAATAGTTCAAACATCAAAATGTTGAAGTCCATCTAGTTTAGCTTATCTGATATTTCCCAGGGTTATAGTTTATTTTAGCCACACCAATGCTGACATATCAATAACCAGTATTGCCTCTGCCCCTTCTCACTGCCACTCTTGCCTTTGGTGTATTTGAAATAATTTCTTCTTTATCTTTCATCTTCAGTTGTTTGCTCTTCAATTTCCATCTTAGTCTTGCTTGACTTTTTCCTGTAATAATTTGTTCTTTCTGTTGCACCTGTTTGGACAGGATTTCTATTTTCCATTTTTGGTTTCAATAACCTCTTAAACTTTACCAGCAGAAGCAAAATCTGCTATTCTGATTGAGCAATTAAGATTCTTTAGGCACGTTGATGAAAGGACACTGACAAGTGACTGAGCTATATATAATCATGGCCTTTTAGAAACTGTCACCAGAAAACCAGCAAAATAAATTCCCTAGTACCAGGTCTTTTAAAACCCCATTAGAAAGCAAAGTCTCTGAGATAGCCTAAACACCTCATCAGGTCAGCCAAGTTCTTTCCTGGTTTTATCTTCATGATGAGCTTCTCATTGCCACGTGAACTTTCCAGATGAGATTCACTCATCTGATTATTTCCCTGGGGGATGGGAAGAGTACAGTCCTAATTAGCAATCTACTTTGATATGAAATAAATATTAATTGGCTTTTTAATCTGAAGGTGTCTACAACCCTTGCCTCATACTATTAACAAGAACCACATTCTCTTCCCCTATTCTTCTTTTTAAATCTGAAATGTTTGTTTTCCTTTTACTATTAAAGAGGCCTTAAACTTGGCCAGGCAACATCTCACAGTTACAGGTTTGTATTGTGCTCTTATTGACAAAGCACTGGGGGTTTTCAGTTCCTTTCAAGGCAGTTTCAATGTAGTAACGCAACACTATGCCTCAGTCTATAAAACCAGGCTCTGTATTGTGGTTTTATGTCTTTGTTACCCATTAAGCTTTCCATGTTTCCACTAAAGAGAGAGCTTATTTAGCAATGATAAAAGCTCTGGTGAAAAACAGATGCAAAGCTATCAATCTACTTTTCTGATCAGCAATTCAGCAACCAAAAATTCGTCATATACTTCACAGTCTGCTTTCAGTACCCTGTGTGTGGTTCATTTCCTTGGTGAGTACATTTTGGGGGGGGGAGGGGGGGAAGAGAGGAAGTAGCTAATCAAGACTGTACCAATCCAAAGTATGAAGTGCATAAACAAAGCTCTGTAAGAAGAGACAGGAAAACTACGACAGATGTCAAGAGACATGAAAACTATGACAGATGTCTGTTATGTCACTTACAGGGTGACTCAAAAATGTTCAGACACTGTCATAATGAGGATTAACCAGTAAACAAAAAATGAAATAGTACCTTCCATTTTATATAAGTAATATTTAATCTCACACTTTGTGGTGAATGTGTTACTACTGAAACGGAAAAGAATCCTACTATCTCTAAACAGATGAAGCTTTTTCTTCTTTCTAGTTTAAAACAACCATAACACAGAATTATATTTAGTTCCTATTTTTCAGTTTTCTGATTGCTATAAAAATCTGTAGGATTATAGAATCATAGAAACATAGAATTGTTTAGGTTGGAAAAAACCTTTAAGATCACTGAATCAAACCACTAACCCAGTACTGCAAAGTCACCACTAAACCATGCTTCAGTAGTACATCTATATGGCTTTTAAATACCTCCAGGGATGGAGACTCCACCACTTTGCTCAACAGCCTGTTCCAGGGATTGACAACCTTTTCAGTACAGACATTTTTCTCAATGTCCAATTAAATTCCCCATGGCACAATCTGAGGTTGTTTCCTCTTGTCCTATCACTTGTTATGAGGGAGAACAACACCCACCTGGCTCCAACTTCCTTTCAGGGAGTTGCAGACAGTGAGGTCTTCCCTCAGCCTCCTTTTCTCCAGTGAACAATTCCAGTCCCCCCTGCTGCTCCTCACCAGATCTGCTCTCCAGACCCTTCACCAGCTTCACTGCCCTTTCCTGGACACATTCCAGCACCACAGTGCTCTTCCTGTAAGAAATTCTATTCCTAAAATAACAACCAAATGTAAACACTCACTGGAATTCCTTAGAAGTAGAGCAACAAGAGCAGATAGTAGATACAATGCCTATTTTTCTGGCATTTAAAATATCTTATTAAAATGTTTAAGAAATATGGACTTATCCCTGTGAAATACATATCTGGAATTAATCTATCAAGTGGCTGTCACTCCTGCTCAGTATTTCAGGGATAAAGTACCACTTAATCAGGAAGTCAGAGATATGACTTCCTAAGAAAGCAATTAGAAGTTATCAGTATAGGGGAATGATTAATACTAAGGATAGGAAAGGGGCCATGGGAGTCCTTGGCCTGAGGATCAGGGGTGAAAGAAGGAAAGCATACTGCAGAGGGAAAATGAAAGTTCTCATTTCCAGTCCTGTGCTGGTTTTCCTGTTTTTTTTTAATTTTCTGTGTCATGTTTACCTTTTAAAAACAGTGAAGATGTTTTCTTACAGAACATCCATGGAAATCATCTTCCAATAAGAACATCTGGAATACCGCATTAGCTTTTCAGCTTTCCCTCTTTAGTAAGACAGCAATGGCAACCTGGCAGAAATGAAGCAGGCATGAAAGCCTAGGGAGGATTTTTCTCCTTATTATCACACCATCACATCTGAAATAATTCCAGGATTCAAGCCAAGATCTTTGACACAAGTATTTGTACTGTCGAGCTCAAATACCAAACCAAAATGCAGTCAGGCTTTGTTTGCCCAGTCAGAAATCTTCCTGCAGGGCTTCTAGATTTATCTGTCTGCAGAATATGAAATAAAAAAAGAAATCCAAAGTTTTTCTGAATGGATACTGCTTCAGGACTGAGGGTGATCTGTAGACAGAGCATTTTGCAAAGCTTTCTATCCCTGACATGGTGGTCATTTCACTTGAACATTCTATTTCTGTAGCCAGGGGGGATTTTTAAGTTTGCTACAAGAACTGAACACATTCTTCAAAACAATACTGTGAGTCTCTCTTGTGAAAGCAAAGCTAATCAAATACAGCATCCTGTGCTGTTGATGTCAGCCAGCAAGCCATTCATGGCACTACCAGAGTCTTTGCTTTTAGGCCAACAGTTGTATTATGGACTGTTTTCTCCATCTGTTCTCAAAGCGAGTGCCAAGATGGTCAAGTTGTCAGAGAAGCCCACTGAAAATGGGATCAAAGAAGTGAGCTGAACTGCTGTGCCAGGACTGGAGTCTATGCAGAAACAAAATCTGTAGAAATAAAATACTTTAACAAATCTAGAACACATTTATAAGCTAATTCAATAGGAACAATCCTGGATGGATGTGGAGGCTTTCAAGCAGTGTTTGGAACTCAAAGGAATCGATGGAAGTTAAACAGTGAAAAGAACTGATCCTTTTACAAGGCAAAGTTAAAAGCAGAAATTGTGTGCTTATCAGTGTTGATAAGTAAACTTGTGATCTTAAAGGAGCTGGTGCTGGTTTACTGTTCCAGTGAAGACAGAAGCTGAATAATGTACTGAAAACAGCACCACAGGACCACCTGTAACGCAGTCTACTCTAGGTGCCTAAAGAGCCCCAAAAGCCCTATCCCAAAGCTCCCAAACATGTGGTTAAGGAGACATGTAATGTGATCAGAGAACACTCATTATTTGTTTGGAAAAGTATGTTAACCTCCCACAATTGCCTCCTTCTAACATGGCATTAAAAAAATCCTAACTACAGAAAGAAGAAAGTTGGAAGGAAAAGTATAAACAGGATGGCAAAAAGAGATGGCTCAAGCCTCTAAAGGTTGGAAGACAAGGAGAGAAATGAGAAAGGAGGGGATGACTGGCATGAATACAGTGCATAAAAGAGTAAGTAGAAAACCATTTTCCACAAAACTAAGCATGGGCTTTGGTGAAGATCTCTTCTAAGAGCAGCAAGACTTCTTATAGGCTCAAGAAAATGATGCTTAAATAAGCACCCAAAAAATGGAATTCAGGGAAGAATGATGAGATGGGCACCTATGTGGATGTGCATACATATCTTTGCTCTCTGTGTGTACTCATGTTGTAGAGGTTCCTTCTAAGTTTCAGGATGTGCTACCCTCTTCACCTGACCTGAAGAACACCACAGATCAAGCTCAGAGGGAAATACAGAGAGACAAAGCTTTGATGTGCTACGTCTAAGGAATTAGGAACAGAACATGTCCTGGCTAAGTTTTGCCTTCCTGGGGTGGGAGCAGTTAAAGCTATCAGAATATGTCTCATCTTCCTTTGAATCCAACTGCTTGCTAGAATGTCCATGACTAACCCAGCCTTACTGACCGTTATTCCAATGCCAAGGGAAGAAGCACCTCAACAGGAGAGGTGGTAGCCATACAAGGAGAGGAGGACCTTTTCTTTTGGGGAAATGTGGACACCACCACATCACTCCCACTTCACTGAAGATGGCAAGACAGCAAATCTAAATTTGTAGGGCTGCCCATCTCTCCCTCCCTTCATTACCTCTTACCACAGCAGGAGGGGCCAGTCTCTCTGAGCACAATCCAATTGTAACAGTGCTACTTAAAGTCCTCGAAGACTCTTGGACTACTGTGCCCAGAAAAAAAGTTTCAACTGGTTAAAAAGTTCTTTCAGGCAAGGATGGAAGTTTCCAGTGAGCTTTCTTCTCTAGTGATAGTCAGAAAAAGGGCTGTGGATTCAGAGCTTCCATTTCATGTAAAGCACCACATCTCCCTGGCTGACCAGAATAGGCTATTATTATTTGTGTATTAAAGTCTTGTGTTTTCCACCTATTGAGTGCATAAACAACAATTTAACCTTTATCCCAAGGCATGTATACCCTTCTGCTCCTAGAAAAATGAATTCATGTTTAGCAGTCAAATCAGTATCAACCTGACCTTTAAACACATCAGTGTTTCTTGGAAAAATATTATGGCTGAGATGCCTACTGTGGTAAACAATATTAGCTGCTCCAAGCCATTGTTGAGCCATGCTGTGTGGAGCCTTATCAAAATAAGAGGGTGGAAATCAGCAGGGACCACAGATCTTCTGACAAACTCCACAGGATATGAAGAACAATGTAAATGTAACAGTACTGGCAGATATATTTCTATATTACTGTTCCAGAGATAACAGCTAAGGTGAATCATTTCCCATCACCTACAGCACTGAATTATTTCAAATTCTGAAGGGACCATATTTATTTCATTGGTAGGTAGCAATTTACTTAGCTGAAGATCATTATATTTATGTGTCTGTGAAATCTTCACAATAATTATATATTTGAGCTGTCTCAGAAGTGCTATATATATTCTCATTAGTCATGTACTTCCAAGGATATTATCATTTTTTTTTTCCTTCAACAACCTTTGCAATCTGAGTGTGAAGTGCTGCACTGCACATGAACCTCTAGTCTTTGAGTTTTCTTAAACTCCAGTTTAATCAAACAGCAGGGTGGCCTATATTCAAATGCAAATGCTAAGCGTGCTATGAAATATCTTCATTTCCCTAAATGACTGCACTGTGCAGCTTATTTAAAACAGACCACACTGTGCAACAAACTGGGGAGGACATGGGAAAAAAAGTCCTCTGTTTGACATTACTTGGGCAAAACTTTTCCAAACAAGGTCATGAAAGTGTTTAGAGAAGGGTAAGGAGATAAAAGGAAGGGAGGGTGTGTGTGTGTGTGTGTCTTTTGGTTCCAATCCCATCTTTGCCAAGTAGTTAATTATACCTCTCCAGGGTGGAGCAAGGTCCATTTATTCTCTTCAATGCATTTCAGAAGTCTCATGGGAAAAAATATTTCCAAAACGCAAGTCTAAACATAAACAGCAGTCCCTGTAGCCAGGAATTAATATATCCAGTGAGTATCATCCCTCTGAGGAGCAGTACACACTGATGCTAAAACTTACAGTCCTGGATGAGAAGATCATGCATGAGAAGATGATGCTTTCTTTACTCTACAACCTGTTTCCTTCTGCAATATTCCTGCAAGATTATCAGGTAATTTCTGGTTTATTCCCTCCTTTTGAAATGCAGCAATGATAGGAGGTGCCAGGCTGACACTCCTGGAGACTCTAGCACCATAATTATGATTCATGTTAATACTCCACCCTTGTGCAGAAAGTCTGAGCCAGAGAAACCCAAGAGCTTTAAAAATATTAATCGCTCACATCACTACTCTCATTCTGTCAAGTTCCTTATTTATTTGAATACCTTCCACAAGCAATAAAGAAATGGCCTCAGCTGTATTTCTTCTACCATCCTTGCCAAAACCAGATAGATTCTCCTGGTCTGGCTGATGGATTTTACTTTTCCCTTTCTGGAAACAACTGAGTGCAACAAGATGTGAAGTAGAATTTGTGTGCACAATACATCAGATCACAATGATGCCTCATACTTAGCAAAATGAGAAATTACAGTTAAAATAAAGAATGACCATGTTGAGAAGACTCCACATTCTATCTTGTGCATGCAACATAGCGAGTGACAGAAGAGAAACACCCAGAGTCCTACTAGTAGAGCTCACTGCTGCCAGAGACCACCACTCTCTGATAAGCAGTGTGGTTAAGGTGCAGAGAGGTGGGAAAACACATATCAAGCACTGTGCAGCAGCAGTAAAGCAATTTAAGTGAAGAAGATCATGAGGTGTTCTGGCTTGAAATGTTACAAATGTCACTTCTTCTTCCCTTTCTTCATCTCAACATCTTCACCTTCTTCTTCATGTCCAGAAAAATTTTGTAAGGGTGATGGAGCCCTGGCACAGGCTGCCCAGAGATGTAGTGGAGTCTCCTTCACCAGAGATTTTTAAACCCCACCTGCGGATATGTTTCTGTGTGCCCTGCCCCAGGTGATGATGCTTTGGCAGAGGGGGTGGACTAGATGACCTCCAAAGGGCCCTACCAACCCCTATGACTCTATGAACATCTCCAGAGAGGGAGACTCCACAACCTCCCTGGGCAACTTGTTCCAGTGTTTCACCACCCTTACTGTAAAGAATTTCTTTTTACTATCCAGTCTAAATCCACCCTCCTCAAGCCTAAATCCATTCCCTCTTGCCCTATCACTACAACCCATTCCAAAATGTATCCCCTCCAGCTTTCTTGCAGGCTCCCTTCAGGTACTGAGGGACATCTACCATTCTTCTCCTATTTCCACCATTCTTCTCCTATTTCCACCAAAGGCATATCAAATGTTATTTCATGCTTTTACACAACATGGTTGTGAAAACAAGCATTGAGCACATGTACAGAAGCATGACTTGGCAAACAGAAACCTATCCACAGCAAATTAATAAGCCTCAAAGTCTCTCACAGTTTGAAACTGTGCTTCTCAATCTGTGATTGCTGATGCCTTTATTTCATTAGGATATAAAATAAACATCACACCTTTAAACTCTTCACATTTCTAATAAATCAGCACAGAGGGGATGGCTCTCACGAGAGGATCGTGCCTGTGGTTAGCCAAGTCCCACAGATACACAAGAGATGCAATTATGCTGGAATAGCCAATTCTACAGCTCTGACACGGCTTATTATTTGACTAGCAAACAAGGAACTTTTTCAACTTAATTGCAGCCTGGCTTTTCTCCCACTGATCTTCTTCATCCTTCTTTTCCTCCAACTTTCACCTTTGTAGAGCTTTGCCTTATTTTAATCCTTTTATTGTTGATGTTTCTAAGGTCTGTGTTTTGTACTTGCTATGGACATGCACTGCTTCAGAATGAGGTAGAGTGGTTGGTGCTAAGATTTACTCCATCACAGCTTACTTGTTAGAAATATGTGATTCAGATTAAAGGAATTTGCAACATTTACTTGAGCCATGAACCACGAGAGGTTTTTAACAGTAGCAGTGTAAGACTCTGAAACCTGAATGTGTCTCGGATGGTAATGTTCCTTGTATCATAATGCAGATATGTTTGCTAAGGAATTTGACACAGGACAGCACTAAGTATGCATCAGTAATAATATGCATCTACTGCTGGCATGTGAGAAGGGCTGAGTTTTGACTAAGGTATGAAGCAGGGCTCAAGTGCCCCAAACAGTGCCCTTGCTCCACGGAGCTGCAGGTACCTATGACTATCCCAGCCCCAGCAAGGATGCAGACTCCTACTGGCTAAACATAATTTCTTTGCTGCTGTAAGGTAACCCTTCGATCTCCTCAAACATCACAGACACCTGAGTTTCACTAATTAACAAGTGGCCCTGGCACACAGCCCAGGGACTCGGCTGCCCGTGCTCTGGTACCAGCTGGAAAGTGCATGGCACTACAACTGCTCTTGCAGGACTGGGCCTGCAAAGGTCAAGTAACTGCCAGCCTTTCAGATACACAAACTGCCTTTAAAGTCAACAAAGTAAACAAAAAATATTAAGGGATTCATCCAGCATTTATCTTTTAACTTGTTATCTCCGCTGTAGGAACTTTTTGCACTGCAATGCATAAAATATTAAAATTAAAAGGCTCAGGGACTTCTGAGAGGGGGGAAAAAAAGAGTAAAACTATTTAAGATTCCAAAACATTTCCTCCATATGAGGTGGATTTGCATAGTAGAATCAGAGACTGCTGATTATGCATGTTTATTGATTTTGGCTTTGTTTTGATTAATGACAAAACTACGATATGTCTTGTGAGGTAGGAAGGCTGGAGGGAGCTTAACACAATACAAATGGTTTGTACATTCAGAAATCCTATTTATGCAAAACAGAGGACATTCACATGCATTTTGCTCAAGCATGGTTGTAACAAAGCTCAGAAAACATTCTCTTTATACTCTGGGTAATTTGAGGAGGCATGTTTAATACCAAAATACTGCATAACAATTACTTTTTGCCTTCATTATGAATGACTTCCATTATATCACCTTGGACTAAAGAACAAGCTGAAATTCCCACTGTGTCTAATTTATTATTAGTGCCGAAGGTGTTGGTTTGTGTCAGAGCACATGGAGTATTTGCAGACGTGCATTGCCCAAATTCTACTGGGGGGGAGTTAAATGGGAGCAGAAAGAAGTAGGGAAGAAACAGCAAAACATAGCTGCCTTAAAGAGTTTTTGAATCTTCATTACAGAGCAATGTTGGCATAGAATCATAGAGTCACACGATGGTTTGGGTTGGAAGGAACCTTTGAAGGTCATTTAGTCCAACCCTGCTGCAGTCAGCAGGGACATCTGCACCTAGAGCAGGCTGCTCAGAGCCCCAAACAACCTGACCTGGAATACTTCCAGGGATGTGGCACCTACCACCTTTCTGGGCAACCTGGGCCAGTGTTTCACCACCCTCAGTGTAAAAAAAACCCTTTCTTCTTTCTAGTCTGAATACCCCTCTTTGAGCTTAAAAACATCATCCCTTGTTCTGTCACATCAAGCTCTGCAAAAGAGATTGTCCTCAGCTTTCTTAGAGACTCCCTTTAAGTACTGAAAGGCCACAATAAGGTCTCCCTAGAGTCTTCTTTTCTCTAGGCTAAGAACCCCAATTCTATCAGCCTGAACTCACAGGAGCGGTGCTACAATCCTCTTAGCTTACAGTCAGGAATATGCAAGAGAGGTTTTCATGATACAAAGAAAGCTGCAGATTCTTGTTACTAGAGAGCAAAGAAACATGAACATAGACTTCCTATGCATAGCATGCTACAGACATCAACAGCTGGGACAGACTCTATTCCTGTATGGGATGCCAGTGTTTGGATCATATACCGGGCAGTGGGCTCAGACTATTCTGAATTTACCTACTAAGACACCTGCACATGAAGATAAATAAAACGATCAGCTGGCTTGTGCTCTGGCATACGAAATCAGTCTTACAGATCTCAGCAGGATCTTTGCCTGTATGTCAGCTGCCTATTGCCTTCTGATACCTACTTTAGCAGTAAGATCAGAATCTAGATAGTTTAAATGAAAGAGTAACCAGAGAATAAGGGAGAGAATGGAGGCGATGAGGATCTTTCTCCTTAAGTTTTGGGGCATAGTTTTGGGACAGGCTTAAGCTGTGTGATAAAAGAAGGATATTGGACAAAACAGTCCACTTCTGCAAGAAAGGGCTGACTCATCAGCTAACAGTCCTTCTGACAACTTCTTTTTAGAGTACAGAAGAGATTGCCTTCTGTGGGTTGTTTGGGCTAGGGACAACAGAATACCACTCTTTCACATCATCCTCCCATGACCTTAGGATATTTGCTTCCACAGCAGTTTAGAGCTGCTTCATGCTGCAGAAAATCTGTCTGAATCTCTTCTGCAGGTGCTATGTGTATTTGGAGAGAGACTGAGCCAGTCTCAAGGGAAGAAGTTGGGTCAGCGGGACAGCAAGACAAGGTCAGGCTGCTACACAGTCATTCCTGTATCTGAAGGATTGGATTTGTCTTAGAAATTGTGCCTCTTAATGTCTTCACTGCTTTAACAAGGCCTCTTCTACTTCAGGGACTTCGTTATACGAGATAGATGAAATGTTCATCTTCTTCTTTCAGCACAGGATGCTGGAAATTTGTCTCCACTCACAGAAGAAATAGTTTTGCCCATCAAAAACCTTTGTGCTACAATTCTGACAGGAAAGTAGAATTCCCAGGTTGCAGGACAGCCTCTGCTTAATAACTCTGCAGGAGACCCCCTTTTGTGATGCTCAGAGGTCAGGAACAACAGAGCCAAAGGGACAGACGGAGGAGATCACAACTATTTTCCGAGACAGTGTTTCTGAATTTAACAGTCTATCAGTGAGGATCTCAGCACAAGCTCAGCATGCAGAAACTTGGCCTGTATCAGGGTCCCTCCCAATTACTCTACAAGAAGGGATCATCTAAGCCATGAAAAAAAGTACAGACACACATTTATTCTACTAGAAAGTTCCATTCATTTCGTCACCCACTTGAAAAGGCAAATAGGGACTGAATGGAATTTCAGATTTCACAAGGAATTATTTAACCCAGAGGTTAAGGCTCTTTTATATTTGAGCTTGAATTTAACTTGAAGCATAAAGAAAACTGGCATAATTAGCACATACTGAAAACCTGATGCTACAAAACGTTGACTTAATTATAAGTAGTAAAGAATTAATTTTGTTAAATTGCTGGATATTATCTGTGACTAAATACAAACTGTAGCCAGACTATGAGCTCTCAAAGGCAAAACAAAATAACTGTGGACTAAAAAATCTTTCAACTTCATAAGCATCAAAAAATAATGACTGGAAAAAAAGATATTTAAATTCATAAACCCACAGGACTTATTTCCATTTGTGTCTGAATCAAGTTGTTGTCTTTCTCTGACATGACTGAGAACTCACAGATACCAGTATAAATCTGGTAATTCAGATCACTACCGTGGATCTTAGACTAATGTAGCACTCACAGGTCAAAATGAAGCTGTTCGGCACATCTGCCCTCCTATGGCATCTGGCTGTATTGCAGGTTCCAAAATACTTAGAAGATTAAATGTTCATTTTACTCCAAATGATTGCGAGTGTCATTTAGAATCATAGAATTGCTTTGCTGGAAAACACTTCTAAGACCATGGAGTCCAGCTGTTGACCTAACACCACCGTGGCCATTAAACCATGTCCTGAAGTGCCACGTCCACACATTTCCCAAACACCTCCAGGGACACTAACTCCACCACCTCCGAGGGCAATCTATTTCGGTGCCTGACCAAGTGAAAACTGACACTACACACACACATAAAACCTTCACAGTAATGTTTAAGAGCTGACAATGCAGAGTTTAACACCAGTAACAAAACCAGAATTAGGTATTTTTATGAGAAACATTCTCCTTCTGTATTAAGTCCTTCCCTCATCAGTCCTCTTTTCCCCTCCCTTTTTTCTTGAAGTCTTTAAACCTGGTACTCAATTCCATCCATGAAATATTAGGCAATATGTTGATCATGCTGCTTTTTTAATTTCAACTCAACTGAAGAAGCATTGTTAAAAAGAATCTCTGTATCCTAGGGGAATCAGGAAATTAAACTTTATTTATGGGGCTATGGCTTTCCCATAAGTAGATAGAGCCATATACCATCTGATTGCCATCTGAGGGGAGGCACAGCTTGAAAAAGAGCCCTGCCAACGTGCCACTGGGCCATTGATTAATTAAGCAATAAGATGAGAAGGTCTGTCTCTCAGGGTCATTAATGCATGCCTAAAATGCCATTTGAGGCATGAATGTCTGCTTAGTATTATAGAGCCTGATCCCACAACAATTTACATCTGAGCACACTACTTGATACTTCTGTTGGTCTGTGCATGTGGCAGATACTCTCAATTTGTAGCTTTAGAATATACTGGACTATACTAACCAGGGCCTTTATTTTTGGAAGCGATGAGGGAGGGATAGAGGATGTTGATTTTAAATCTAAAAAGTCACCTTCTGTTTCAGAAACTCCATGCTTTGAGTCCTTTATCTCTCCTTTCACAGGCTATGGAAAGGGATTGTAAAAACATATCACAGTATCATCAGGGTTGGAAGAGACCTCACAGATCATCAAGTCCAACCCTTTACCACAGAGCTCAAGGCTAGACCATGGCACCAAGACACAGCCATCAGTCTAAACAGAAGGAAAAACTCTTTGCTGTGAAGGTTCCAGGGCAGTGGAACAGGCTGCACAGAGAGGTTGTGGAGTCTCCACTGGAGAGATTCCAAACCTGCCTGTTCATTGTGATCCTGAGCAACCAGCCCTGGGTGACCCTGCTTTAGCTGGGGGGCTGGACTAGATGATCTCTAGAGGTCTCTTCCAACCCCCACCATGCTAGGATTCTCTGATTAATTTCTTAAAATAATACAGTGGCAGCCAACTAGGTCTCTAATGAAACTCTAAATATGCCATAGCAAGTCTGTGTGCAAGGAAAGAAGTGCTTGTTACAGCAGAAGTTGAGGAGTCAGGACTCTTTCATCTTCTATTCATGGCTTGGTTGCTGACAGCGACCACCCTCAGTACAGCAAGCCACCAGTAAAGTAATCTGCAGAACGAGTACTACTACTTAAATACTTCATGGGACTTCTGTAAGGATTAATTCATTGCTATTAAGGTAGTGCTTTATGATCCTCATACCACTATTTGTACACATCCCACAGGAAGGGAAATTAAAAAAGTTACTTCTAAGATTCTCCTGATTTTCTGAACTGATTCACATAACCTGAAGAAACAATCACTGTATACTCCTGACAGAGCTGCTACATGTTGTATGAAACAGCGAAACGGTGGGCTTGAAAGCAAGCACAAGATTTTCTTCTGTTCTCTAGAGGTCTGGACACTCATCAGTGAGCAGGCAGACCTGAGTTTCAGTCCTTGCTTCCATTAATTATAGAGTCATAAAATCATAGAATGGTTCGGGTTGGAAGGGACCTTAAACATCATCTACTTCCAACTCCCCTAGCATTGGCAGGAACATCTTCCACTAGACCAGGTTGCTCAAGGCCTTGGTCAGCCTGGCCTTGAACACCCTGGGGAGGTTGGGGCATCCATGACCTCCCTGGGCAATTTGTTCCAGTGTGTCACCATCTTCACTGTAAAGAATTTCTTTCTATATAGCCACTCTAAATCTCCCCTCTTCCAACTCAAAACCATTCCTCCTTGTCCCATCACAACAAACCCTTGTAAAAAGCCCTCCCCAGCTTTCTTGTAGGCTCCCTTCAGGTACTGAAAGTCTGCTCCAAGGTGTCCCCAGAGCCTTCTCCAGGCCGAACAGCCCCAATTATTGTACTCTGTCCTCATAGGAGAGGTGCTCCATCCCTCTGATCATCTGCAGGGCCTTCTCTGGACCCACTCCAGCAGTCTTATGTCCTTCTTGTGCTGGGGTCACCAGAATTGTTTACTGCAAATTTGAAACATATAAAGAGTCTGACCCAGGTAACTCCATTTCTCTTGTGGGTGTCCTAATTCCTGGGCTAGACCATCATGAATACATGGAAGCTTTCTCTTGCTGATTTAATGAACATGAAAATATTCCAGGCACATGAGACAACTTCAGGAAGAAGAATGTGAAAACGTGTACCACTGTGTAATAAGCCATAACCCTATCCCTGAAATAATATAAGGAGAGCAAAAAATAGAACCTATTTCATATGGGTGTTGGAATAATCAAGCTCTTACATACAGACATGATAATAACAGCTCTTCATGTATCCTCTGAAGAATTTGATGTGTCTGAGCATCCTCCCAATTGAAAGCACAGTGGTGACATGAGAATAATTAATTTGTGGGCCTTCTGCCTGACACAGGTTTAAATTTGGTATTGTCAAGATGAAGGTGCTTCACACTTGTCCAGAAGTAGCATTTAAGTAGGATTTTAAGCACCCATGGTAGACTTTTGAGACTTGAGTGTCTTCAGCATCTGCCAACAGTTAACAGGAGTTCAAATACACATATCATAGAAGCATGGAATTGTTTTGATTGGAAAAGCCTTCTAAGAGCATTGAGTCCTACCATCAACCTAAGACTACTATGGTCATTAAACCGTGTCCCAAAGTGTCATGTCCACGTGTTTCTTGAACACCTACAGGGATGGTAACTCCACCACCTCCTTCAGCAGCCTGTTTCAATGCTTGACCACTCTTTGAACAGAGAAATTTTTCCTAATGTCCAATCATGCTTATGTATAAATTCTCATTACTCCTCCACAGCAACAAACTGCCTCCATTTGCTGGCATGGTTTATCAACACGCTATTTGTCAGGAAAAAAGCATAAATAGAGTGCACAGATGATGTGTGTCTCCTCTGAGACATCCAGGAGAGTTTTCTTCATGGGACCTCTTTGAAGTAAACAAGAAGAAGATAAAAATGGAGGATTTGACACTGGTTCCACCTTCAGTGTCCTCTCCACTTACAGAGATGCAAAACTAGCCTGATATGTTTGTGATGGGTCAGATAGATATCAGAAACTCAAGCATTTACAGATACTTGGACATTTTTTCCACTTAAGCCTACACATCCTCATAACATTGATACTGAAAGGTATGCATCATGCTCACAGTGATAATGTCGTCTTGCAGAGATGTTACTTCTAGAAATACTGCATCCATCTCTGGGTCCCTGAACACAAGAAGGACACTGAACTGCTGGAGTAGTCTCTGCAAATTCCATTTGACAATACCCTGTAAATTCCAGTTTCCACTTCTGCTATGTACAGAATCAGCTGCACAACTTCAAAAAGGAGAAAACACAAGCTTGCCCAGATGTTTGTGTGTTTTTTAAATACTGTTTTACAGATTGTCCAAACAGATGATTTCAGCCCACTGACAGAACAAGGCTTTGAGAATCACTCCCCACCATCAGAATGAGAGATTTTATTCCCTGAATATTGTAGGCTTTACCTGGCATACTGTGACAAACTTTGGGTTGCAGAGAAATAGAACAGGATCCAATAATATACAAGAAGGGTCAGAAACACAAGACTTGTGAGAAGACACTGAAGAAAATTGTTTCTTTGGTCTGGTAGAGCTGTGGCTAAGAGCAGTTTGTGAATACTTGCGGAATACTTACAAAGAGGATCCAGCCAAACTTTTTGGTAGTGCCCAGTGATGCACTAAAAGACAGCAGTCACAGAGCAGGATGGGAGTTTTGGAATGGTTATTAGCAAAATATTGACCTCTAGCACTGCACTCTACTGCTGGAACAGGTCAGGTGGAGAAGTTGTGCAAGCTCCCTCTTTAGAGGCTTTCTAGACACAGAAACAAACCTACATCTCAGCTGATTCTGTGCTGCCAAGGGTCAGGCATGAGCAAGAAGCTGGACTAGACATGTCCAGAGGTCCTCTCCGAGCAGCAATTACTTGGTCCTGTTTGGCTGAAACTTACATATTTCACATTGCAATTTTATGTACAACCTGTTTAAGAAATTATAATTTGGGATACTTTGCTTCCAGGTGAATATACTGAAGTGATCTGAGAAAAGCAAGCTGGCAACAGGCTTTTCACAAATGCCACACAGTTGCCTGCCTGAGTCATAAATTGGGTGCTTTAATGGATCACTCACACCCACTATTGCCATACATCCACATTAAGGTCAGTTAGGATTACTTCCCTGTTGAATAGACTTCCTTTTAATTAGATATTCCAGAGATAATGTTTTAACAGCTCGTTATTTCATTACTTCGTTGGAGAGGCAGGCATAAAGTAAGGGATGAGGCATCTCTATGTAGTCCTTTCTCACTCTAGAGAGGAACAGATCTCTGTGCTTGGCATCTACTACTCATTAGATAATGTAGCAGCAGCAGGGAGGAACAAGGAACAATTAAAAAAAAAGTTTGCTGACTGAGATTTAAAGTTGGAGATGCCTAATCCACTGTTGCTACTTAATTTCAGGAATTTTATGTCAACCACTGTATCCACATAAACATTTCTACTAGATACAGGCCTATATTTTTGATTCAGCATCAGCAACCATCAAATATTTTGCTCAACTAGTGAAAAGAGAAACCAACATAAGAGCATTTATAGAACCGTGATGTTATCTACACTTTACCACTGTCAATAAATCAGCACCAGTTCTGAGTTTAGACAGATCTATGGCAATACATGTACTATATAACTGTGCAGCCCAGGGAAGAAAAAGGGCTCATCTTCAGTGCAACATTTTTATCAAGTGATTCCACTTAGACTAACCTTGAAAGTACAGGCTAAAAACCAACATTCCAATTGCATGGAGTGATTACATTATGAACATGGAGTGATTAGATTAGCAGCAGACGACTTGGGAGTCAAGCTCCATGAGCAGCAGCACTCCCTCTCAATTCAACCCTCCCCACAGGCTTCAAGTATTTCTTTAGGCTTCTTTAGACACCAAGTAAACAAAATGCTGATTTTGAATCTTGCTTCTTAGCATACGACAACCACAGTTTGTCTATCAGGGTGCCATTGACTATTAAAACTATATCAAGGTCACAACATTTAAGAAATAAGACAGCTCTAAAAGCTGACCTGTAGCTTACCAGAAGGCCATGTGAACCAGAACTAGATGATCTCCACAGGTCCCATCTAACCCTTACTATGCTGGGATTCTGGAATTCTATATATTAATTCACATTTATTCAAACGAAAAACAATCATGTTTGGAACAAAATGTGAAGGAACAAAAGAAATGGGGGGGGGGGGGGGGAACAAAAATGGAATCTTTCTGTTGGTGTTTTAAGGCACAACAAACTAGAGCAATTTATTTCACCAGATCCAGTTGCAATGCTAGACCACAGATAAACATTACCAATGTAGCAAGAATGTGTTTCTTCTGATGGAGGCCCAAAATTGCTCTCTTGAGTATGCCAGACAGTATGGGGTACTTCATCTACCATGTGATTGGCACACACTTCAGAATTACTTTGGAGATGAAATTTTTGGCTAAAGCTCTGGAAATTGTGACTCTGGAGTTGTCAGGCTGTCTTTACTTTGAGAAAAAAATATTTTTAATAGCTCCATGTTTCTCAGCTTTTTATCTGTTTTAACACTGTCCATTAGTATTTTGCATTTCTACACGTTGTGCGGCACCCTGAGAACTTCAGTAGGAGGAACTTCATAAAAGAAAAATATAGTTTAGAATTCAGTTCCAGAATTCAGAATAGAATTCAGTTTCAGAATTCAGAATAGAATTATTCCATGTTTGGAGGAATAGCCTTTAAAAAAATCTACTCTGATGGCACACAAATAAAAAGCACAGGCAGTTGCTGATACAGAAATACAGAGCTGTTCACTGAGAAGCACAAATACTTTCTTAATATAGTTCAGTATCAAGGCAGGGAACTCTAAGGGGTTAGGGTTTACTTTTCCATTTATCTTGTAAACAAAGGAAATTATCCTATAAACATCTGCTTAAATTTTTAAAGTCAATATTATTTTGCATAGCAGTGAGCTTATTTCTAATGTATTTCAAGCTAGATAGTTTATTATTTTACTGATATTAATAGAAATTATGCAGGAGAGGGAAACACACTATTGGGAGGTCTGACTCTAATGCTTTCCATATTCTACAGTGAGTCAGGATCCTGGGAGCAGAGTGCTTAGATGATTGGGCCAGAATTCATTTCCTTACAGACATGTAACTGTAAAATTATGACTTCTTTTCAGATCAGGTCCACTTCAAACTCAAACTTTCATGCAGCTTCCCCTCTTACCTTGAGTTCTTTTCCCTTCACTGACACAAATGATGCACATGGATAGAGTCACATTGTATGAGTGCTGACACAGGCATGCAAACATTTCTTACAAGACCCATTCTTTCCTTCCTTACACCACTGCTGTGTTATAACCAAACATTACTAATTTTGCACAGCAATCTGTTATGCAGCTTCCTTTATCTGTTTTCACTAGTGAGTGGATAGTGACTTTTCTTCACAGCCATGAAACCCGTCAGTAAATTTCTCTCTTACCTGAGCTCCGTTTTGGCTCCTGTGTGGACAACTCTGAAGGATCCAGTTTCATCATACACTTCTGTCAACATAGACGCTGTCAGCTGCTTGAGATACAGTCATGCCACAGATTCTGAAGCTGAAGGAGCTTTTGTATCAGGACGAGGGTCAGTCAATATCAAACAACACAGGTACAATCAGTACCTCTGTTCTTCTAAGTGAGGTATTTCTAAAGAGATGTACAATCATGTTTTCCTTATAATGCTCCTCTTCATTAACTTTTTTATAGTAATGTGTCTTTAGAGTAACATGATAGCTCATTTCAATGAACTCTCAACTGTGCTACCACATTCACTTTACACAAATGTTTATTTCATTAGCCATTTGAGCAACAAGTAGTTCAGCTCTGGAGAAAATGCCCTGAGGAGGTGGCACTACAAAGATCTTCTTATAATCAAGGTGACTTGTTTGGCTGCAGCTTTTTTTCACTCTCAGGAGCATGTTTGCCACTGCACCATTTTTCTGAGTGGTGTTTTGGATACCGCCGATAAAACGGACCCTCAGCTTTTGGATTTTTCACAAATGATGTCTGATAAATGGTTAAGCCATCCTTGCTGCTAGGAACTGCTCCATGAGCCTGTAGCTGGAAGTTCTGTGAGCTCTGTTGCTGTCTTTCTGGTTTCACCTTCCTCCGACCCATACCCTAAATCAAAAAGTGGAAGGAAAAATCCCTGTAAACATATGACTTAGAATCACAGCTTCACAGATGAATCTTGCAACAGTCACTACCCCACAGGGAAGTTAACCAAGCTGTTACCACAGTGATTTCAAGAACTCAGGGTTGATCTCTAGCAAGTTAAAAATAATATTGTCAGACTTGCCTGTATGAATGCTTCTGGTTGCAGATATAATGGGAAATCTGTTGGCCTTCCACCTCTTAGTACTAATAAACCACTTACAGTTTGCATTTTTGTAGCATACTCTATACTCAAGGCTATGCAGCTGTACTGTGCTAAATGAAGCTTCAGAGTAACCCAAAGAAATAGGTTAATAATTTTATGCTTAGCCTTCAATAAAGAAACTGAGACAGACCATGAAATCTGAATCTTCAAAGCTATCCCTTGTGTGTCCAAACAGAGAGATGAGGCTTGATTTTCACACCCCATAGCTTGCAGAAAATTTATTTGGAATTATGGTTGATCAGTATCACTGAAACTATGAGATGCTGTACAAAGTGCACAGAAATGGAGAACACTCGGGGAATAATGAATAGCAAAAAATCAGGGCCAAAAGAGCTCAAAGTCAGACAAATTTTCACTATCTCAATTTGCTCCTTCCTCCTCTGCTTGTTATCTTGTGAGCTGTATGATTTATTTTGCTGCTTAGAAAGATGTCAACCATCTAAGAAAAGTGGGAAAACAAACTGTTGCACACATAAAAAAAAAAAAACAAACAAAAAAACCCAATTAAAAATTCTATTAAGAGTTGTGGCTTCTGCAACATTTCAAGATGTATATTAAAAAGAGATGTGGACTGGGAAAGAACACATTCTGGAGATATATAGTGGGTGTCCTATGGATTTTGGTTAAACATGATAAAGAGGAGTCTGAACCAAATGTGTAGGACTGTGAATTCTGAGTGGCTGAGTCAACAAAATGTTCACCACAAGGCAAATCACCTTTACCACTAATAGGGCACATAACTGTATATAAAACCATGCTAAGACATAAAATCCGGAGTGGTGGTTTGAGAGGTTCCAGGTTATTCCAAACTCCCTAAAACCTACAAAGAGCAAGATCCATCATAAGGGACAAACTGGATGACCCCAGATACCATAATTTTGTTATTCAATCCCATAATCCTGCAAACATTGTGAAAGTAAGCAGTAGGGTAAATTTGTTCTCTTTTCTCCCTGCCTTTTCAGCTCTCCAGAGGGATCCTTATCTGGGTAACTAAGTAACTATGTAGGAATACCATGCCGTAGGCCGTGGCCTTCAAGGCTGAGGGTCACAGTGAATCCAGCCTGTTTGAGGCCGAAATTAGGAGACAATGGGGGATGGGAGAAAATGAGCATTTGGGTTTTGGTGGGTTTGGCTTGGCTGGAGGGAAGGCTTTGGGGCAATCCTCATGTATCCTGTATCTCTATTAGGTGTTAAGGATTCACGTATGCCATATCTGTTTCTGCACATTTTAAAATACAACCTCTCCATATTCTTCTCCAATTCAGCAAGAGAGTTACTATTTTACTGCCCCTTTTCCATAGAAAAAGAGTAAAGTGAAATAATCTCAGTCTGTTACACTCATAAACAAAAACCTACAACACCCAGGATCACTAGAAAATGCACTTCAGAGACACAAATAATGGGAGTTTTGGTCCCCTTGAATTTTGCCCCTCTATGTGTACTGCTGTGCCAGGTATACAGCAGAGTGCCATCCCTACCTACATCAATTGAAAGAGTGTTTTTCTTTCCTGTTTACATTTTTCTTTCATCACAATCTTCAGCATCTTCATTTTTTTGCTGTATTTAATCTCTAGCAGATTGAGAGGCATGGACTTCCTTTATTTTTACCAGTGCTGGGTACTTACAGAATCAAAATACTCTCCAAAGTTGCGTAGACAGTGTCTGTTGTCATGAGAAGAAAAAGGGAAATTGTTGTTCACTGCTCTCTGAAAAAAAAGAAGGTATAGTTTAAAAAATACAAAATTTCACATAATTTGTTTGTTGTTGTATTTGGACAGATGCTGAAATTCCAGCTTGTGTTCAAACAGAGAAGCCATAGAATGGTTTGGGTTGGAAGGGATCTTTAAAGGTCATCTAGTCCAACCCTCCTACATTCAGCAGGGATAATTACAACTAAAGCAGGTTACTCACAACCCCAAACAACCCAAACTAAAATGGTTCCAGGGATGGAGCATCTCTCTCCTCTCAGGGCAACCTGGGCCAGGGTCTCAGTACCCTCAGTGTAAAACTTTGCACTAGAGATTGGACCATGATTGGTAACTGGCTTAACGATAGAGTTCAGAGAGCTTTGATCAGCAGCTCAGAGTCCAGCTGGAAGCCTGGTGTTCCCTGGGAATCAGTAGTGAGTCCAGTTTTGTTCAGTATCTTCATCAGTGACCTGGATGAAGGGATTGAGTGTACCCTCAGCAAATTTGCTGGTGATACAAAACTGGGAGGGATGGATGAGAGCCCATCAAGCTTTGCCACCTTCCAACAGGATCTGGACAGGCTGGAGAACTGGAGAAAGGCAAATCTCATGAGGTTCAATAAGGCCAAGTACAGACTCCAGCATCTGGGGAGGAATAACAGCAGGCACCAGCACAGACTAGTGGTCATCTTGCTGGGGAGCAGCTTCATGAAGAAGGACCATAGATTCCTAGTGGACAATATGTCATCTACAAGACAGCCATGTGCCCTTGTAGCCAGAGGGCCAATGGCATCCTGGGGTGCTTTAAGGAAAGTGTGTCCAGCAGGTCAAGGAAGGTTCTCCTCCTCCTCTACTTTTCCCTGGTGAGACCACACCTGGATTACTGTGTCCAGTGTTGGGCTCACCAACTCAAGAGACAGGGATCTGCTAGAGAGAGTCCAATGGAGAGCTTCAAGAATGACTGTGGGATTTGCACTTCTCTCCTGTCAAGAAAGACTGAGACCTGGGGCTGTTTAGTCTTGAGTAGAGAAGGCTGAGAAGAGATCTTATTAATGTACATAAATATCTGAGGGGTGGGTGTCAAGATGAAGGTGCCAACCTCTTGTCAGTGGTGCCTGGTGATAAGACAAGGAACAATGGGTTCTGCCATAACATAAGGAGACACTTCTTCATGGTGAGGGTAACAGAGCACTGGAACAGGCTGCCCAGAGATGTAGTTGTGCTAGTTTGAAGCAAGCTGGAATGTTTTGGTAGAAGAACTAGATAATGGGCAGTGAAATGAAAAACAATTGTGTCTACTTCTCTCACAGTCTCGCTGAGAACTCTGGGAAGAAGAAAGACTTATTCTCCATTTTGTTTCTCTCTCTTGCTTTTGCCTTAGACCTGGTCACATCTCATTAACCCTGCTCCTACTAACCTTGCTCCCTAACCTCTTGGCTGCACCTCTCTTCTTCCTGAGAACTGGAGTAAGGTTGAGAGGGCCGGGGGGAGGTGTTGGGGTGGTTTGAGAGCCCCTCCTGGGGACTCAGGTTTCTGGGAGGGGAGTTGTGCTTTTGTATTGTTTATCCTTTGTATATTTCTGTATATAATTGTATATAACTGTATATATTGTAAATAGCTGCTTGTAAATTCTGCTAGCTGTAAATAAATTGCTTCATCTATATTCCCAGGGTCCGTCTGAGTTAGCTGGGGCAAAGACAAAAGTGTGGGGGGGCGGGGTAACCCCCAAACCATCACATTTTTAATTGGCTTTCCCAACGTGGGGCTAGATATTTCAGTGAGTGGAAATTAGCTCTGGGAATTAAGATGAAGCTAATCAAGCAGCTATTGTACTTGGTTGGTGCATTGCTCTGGTCTGGTTTTGTTTACTTGGCATTTAATTGGATAAAAGCTCAAATTGTTGCTTATTTCATTGATCTGGCTTATAATAAGGCTAAAGCTAAGGTTTCAGATATGTTCTGGAGCTGGGGTGATTTGATTCTTGGTTATGCTGGTTTTAATATCTCTGAGAATATTACCAAGGACATTACAGGAGCTCTGGTCAATAATGTGACAATCAATGGAAATTCTGCTTTAAATATGGCTCTAATGAGAGTTATTCAGCCTAAGACAGGAATTCCAACTGTTTGTTTAGGTACATGCTCTTGTAAAACTGTTTTTCTTCTCACAATTTTTAATATTTGCCTCATGATTTTAATATTCATATTAATTTTGGCATTATTGGTGAAAAATTCAAAACCAGCTTCTGTAAGAGCTAGGAAAAATTCTGTGTCTCAGAAGCAGTCTCTTTCACAGCAAAACAAGGGAACGCAGTTATCGGCTTCCCCCTTGCCAGCCTCTCCACCCTCCTCTATAGGTTCTGGGAACACAGCCAGTGTTCCCACCACTAACATAAACACTGATAACAAAAACAACAACAATCCACAGAGTTCGGTAGGAGCCTCAGGAGCACAGGCAGATACCCAAAATCAGAATGTCCCTAGCAACAATCAAAACACCTCAGGGTTGGCAGGCATCCCAGGAGGACAGGCAAACAATCCCACTAATGCTGGTAACGCTAGCCCAGTCAGTCCAAATCCTACTGACACCAGCTCAGCCAATTCAAACCCCCAGCCAGCAGACCAGAACCAAAATCCTCCTGTTAAAAGCAAGGCAGATTTGAACTCAAATGCTCCAAGTCAGACCTCCAATAATTCAAATGCTCCAGGTCAGACCCCTAAGGATTCAAACCCTTCAGGTCTGACTCCTAAAGATTCAAATCCTCCAGCAGACACATCCAAGTCTGTTGCTGCTCAGGCCCTTCTAGCACCTGCTAAGGCAAAAGCTAAAACAAAGAGTGGTTCGCAGGAGGATGTAAGACAGGGGACCTCTGGTGATCAGCAGCAAGAGGAGGAAGAGGAGGCAGTTAGTCTGCGAGACCTTGTAGATGTGCTGAGACAACAATACTCAAGTGAGAGGAGTGCTGTGAGGTTAGCTGCCAAGAGAGAGGATGGTTCCAATGAGTTTAGGAATGCTATGAGGAAGATTGTGTTAGGCCAGGCACCACCAGAACAACAGGAGGAAGAGGAGGAAGATGACATCCAGGGTTCCAAGGATCCACTTAGAGAGGTCAGGGAAGTTAGGAAGGAATACACAAGAGAATCAGGTGAGCCAATCCTAAGCTGGCTAGTGAGATGCCGTGGCATTGGTGCTAATGCTCTGCAGGTAGGAGACAAGTCTGCCAAGCAGCTGGGACCACTCACTAAGGAGAGTGGAGTGGACAAACACCTAGCAAGTCCTCTTGGTAGGGTTAGCTTGTGGACACGCCTTTTGTTGGCTGTGGCTATGAGATATCCTTCCCGAGATGATTTGCCATGGGCTGCCAAGAAGTGGAACACTGTTGAGCAGGGAATTAAGCTTCTGAAGGAGTTTGCTGTGAAGGAAGTGCTTTATGGAGATCATGGCACTCATGAGCCTGATGATGTTCCTTTGGGAACAGGTCTCATGAAGAAGCTGATTAAGCTTGCTCCTTCATCCTATGCTAACATCTTGGCCAGTAAATTCCTAGCAAGGAGTGATAATGGAAGATCTTTCACTGTTGGTGAATTCACTGACCAGCTCAGGCAGATAGAGGACAGCTTGTCACATTCTGGTATAATCTGTGCCATAAAAACTATGACTTCTGAAATAAAGAGCATGAAAGATGGTTTTGAGAATACCATGAAAGAACTGAAGGAGGATCTCAAAAATCTGGTAAAAGATACCGTTCCTGCATCATCTGAATGGGTGAATGTTTCTGCAGTCAGGAACAGACTCCCACCTCCTGCAAGGCAATTCCAGCCCAGGAGGAGACAAATTCCACCCAGACAGCAGCAATCACGTGCGTCACTGTGGATACTTCTGCGTGACACATACGGGGAGAACATGAACAAATGGGATGGTAAACCTACTTCAGCTCTTTCAAAGAGAGTCAGGGATCTGCAGAGTGGCAGAAACAGAGGCAGAAATGCCAGGAAAGTCGCTGTCACTTCTTCAGCTCCCGAGAGCAATTGCAATTGTTCCAACAGTTGCAGTTCCTCTCACAACAACACCAATCACTGTGTACACCCCACATGCCATGTTCAGCATTAGGGGTGCCCTGCCTCCAGCCAGGAGGAGGAAAGGGATAGTGGAGAAAACCGAATCTATTGGAATGTATTCATTAGGTGGCCTGGCAGTTCAAGAGTTCGGAAATACAGGGCTTTAGTTGACACAGGTGCTCAGTGTACTTTATTGCCATCTAATTGCAAAGGGACAGAGTCCATTTCTATCTTTGGAATCACTGGTGGATCTCAAGAGTTAACTAAGGTAAAGGCTGAGATCAGTTTAACTGGTAAAGAGTGGAAGACACATACTATTGTAACTGGTCCTGATGCGCCTTGCATTTTGGGAATTGACTTTTTGAGACAAGGTTGTTTCAAAGATCCTAAGGGTCACAAATGGGCTTTTGGAATAGCATCTGTAGAGATTGAGGATGATAAATTGAAATTGTCTATTAGACCTGAACTTTCTGATGAATCTGCAGTTGTGGGACATCATGACATAGAGGACCTGGAAGTGCCAATTGCAACTCAAACTGTTCATCATAGGCAGTACAGAACTAACCGTGACTCTTTGTTGCCCATTCATCAGCTGATTCGTCAATTGGAGGATCAGGCTGTCATCGAGAAAGCTCATTCACCTTTCAACAGTCCCATCTGGCCTGTGCGTAAACCTACGGGCGACTGGAGACTGACAGTTGACTTTCGTGCCCTCAACGAGGTGACACCACCCATGAGTGCAGCTGTGCCGGACATGCTGGAACTCCAGTACGAGCTGGAATCAAAGGAGGCTAAATGGTATGCAACCATAGACATTGCTAATGCTTTCTTCTCTATTCCCATAGCAAGGGAGTGCAGGCCTCAGTTTGCATTCACCTGGAGAGGAATCCAGTACCAGTTCAACCGTTTGCCTCAGGGGTGGAAACACAGCTCAACCATCTGTCACTCAGTCATCCACAATGCACTGGAGAAAGGTAAAGCTCCAGAGCACATCCAGTACATCGATGACATCATTGTGTGGGGCCAAACTGCTGAGGAAGTCTTCGAGAAAGGTAACAAAATCATTGACATTCTGTTGCAAGCAGGTTTTGCCATTAAGAGAGACAAGGTCAAAGGACCTGCCAAGGAAATTCAGTTTCTGGGAGTGCGGTGGCAGGATGGTCGCCGTTACATTCCTCAGGACGTGATCAACAAAGTCTCTACCATGGCAGTTCCCAGCAGTAAGAAGGACACACTTTCTTTTCTTGGTGTGGTGGGATTTTGGAGACTACACATTCCTGGTTTCAGTCAGATTGTCAAACCTCTGCATGATGTGACTCGTAAGAGAAACAATTTCGAGTGGGGACCTGAACAACAAGCAGCCTTTGATCAGATCAAGCGAGAAGTAGTCCATGCAGTGGGCTTGGGTCCTGTGAGATCTGGTCCAGACATTAAAAACATTCTGTACACGGCTGCCAGTGATAATGGTCCAACTTGGAGTCTCTGGCAGAGAGCTCCAAATGAGACACGTGGTCGTCCACTTGGTTTCTGGGGACGTTGCTACAGAGGTTCAGAGACATATTACACTGCAACTGAGAAAGAGATTCTAGCAGCCTATGAAGGAGTGAAAGCAGCTTCTGAAGTGATTGGAACTGAGTCACAATTGCTTTTAGCTCCTAGACTGCCAGTTCTTAACTGGATGTTCAAAGGCAAAGGTTCATCACCACATCATGCCACAGATGCAACCTGGTCTAAATGGATGGCTTTGATAACCCAACGAGCACGAATGGGTAATCTTGACCGACCTGGTCTGGTGGAGGTGATCACCAACTGGCCGGAAGGCACAGACTGTTCCAAACCTCCAGAGGAGAAAATAACTCGTGCTGAGGAAGCTCCTCCCTATGGTGATCTCTCTGATCAGGAAAAGAACTATGCTTTGTTCACAGACGGTTCCTGTCGTCTTGTTGGGAACAAGCGAATATGGAAGTCAGCGGTTTGGAGTCCAACCAGGAGAGTTACCGAAACGAAAGATGGCGAAGGAGAATCCAGTCAGTTCGCTGAGGTAAAAGCTGTTCAACTTGCTCTTGATGTGGCTGAACGTGAGAATTGGCCTATCCTTTACCTCTACACCGACTCGTGGATGGTAGCCAATGCTCTATGGGGTTGGCTAAAGGACTGGAAGAAGAATGGTTGGCAGAGGAAAGGAAAGCCTATTTGGTGTGCTGATCTATGGCAGGACATTGATGCACGGCTGGAGAGAACTCCAGTGAAGGTGCGGCACGTAGATGCACACATGCCTAAGAGCAGAGCCACTGAGGAGCATCAACACAACCAGAAGGCAGATCAAGCTGCTAAGATTGCTCAAGTTGATACCAACTCTGAACTTGACATTGACCTTGATTGGAAACACCGAGGTGAGTTGTTCTTAGCTCGGTGGGCCCATGACTCATCTGGACATCAAGGCAGAGATGGAACATACCGATGGGCTCGTGATAGGTCAATTGACTTGTCCATGGACGCTATCACCCAAGTCATCTATGACTGTGACATTTGTGCTGCTATTAAGCAGGCTAAGCGAATCAAGCCCTTATGGTATGGTGAGAGATGGTCAAAGTACAAGTATGGTGAAGCCTGGCAGATTGACTACATCACTTTACCTAGATCTCGTTCTGGCAAACAGTATGTGCTGACGATGGTAGAAGCCAGCACTGGATGGTGAGGGTAACAGAGCACTGGAACAGGCTGCCCAGAGATGTAGTGAAGTCTCCATCTCTGAAGACTTTAAAACTCCATCTTGATGTGTTCCTGTGCAGCCTGCCCTACGTAGTCCTGCTTTGGCAGGGAGGTTGTACTAGATGATCTTTTGAGGTCACTTCCGACCCCTAACATTCTGTGATTCTGTGATTCTCTCCCTCTTTTAGTTTGAAACCATCACCCCTTGTCCTGTCACAACAGGCTCTGCTAAAACCCCTGTCTCCAGCTTTCTTATAGACCAAGGGGTCTATAAGCCCATAAGAATGTCTCCCTGGAGCCTTTTCTTCTCTATGCTGATCAATCACAGTTCTATCAGCCTGAGCTCACAACATGGGATGGCTTCCACCCCTCTCATCATTGTTGCAGCCTCTTCTGGCCCTGCTCCAGCAGGTCCAATGCTCTCCTGTTCTGAGGACTCCAGAGCTGGCCCCAGCACTGCAGGTGGAGTCTCAGCAGAGTGGAGCAGAGGGGCAGAATCCATTCCCTCTACCTGCTGTCCATGCTGCTGGGGACACTTGCAGTCCAGGACACAACTGGGCTGAGAGTGCACATTGCTGGCTCAAGTCCAGCTTTTCACCCACTACAATGTTATATTCACCACTAGTAATTCACATTGATAAGTTAAATGTTCAACTGCACATTATTTTATAGGGATAATGTAGACCTTCCATATTTTACTTTATTGTTTTTTCAAGCAAAATCATCAGGAGATCTGTGTTCCCTTGGCTTGCTGAATACCTACATGATTAACAGAAAAGTGTGAATTTTCAAAGCAGCAAAACACCAGACAGATGTCAGCACTGGCTTGTTTGATTCACGAGTGAGCCTAAAGCTAATTAAAATGAACGACAAAAGGGACCTCAAAACTGAATTAATCTATGATTTATGTGCTGAATGTCATGTACACTGCTTGTTGCAGCCGAAGTGGAGGAGGTATTAATTGCATAACTAATTTATAATCTCATTCTTTACCATAATGTTCAACCAGCCTCTAAAATTAAATTGGAGTTTTAGAAGAAAAAAGGACAACTGCAGGAAAAAAGTATTTTAGAAGTAATTTAACATATTTAATTTCCATAAGGTTTCTCTGTTATGTATCATTGCAATGTTATTAAAATATGGGAAAATTGAAACTCTCAAAACTCTTCTGGACTATTAGATTGATTCTGTTCTTCCCTGAGTATGGTTTTGGGTTTTTCTTCCTGTTTCATGTTGGGAGTTTTATGGCTTTTTATCTGTAAATACTCTAATAAGTTTTACTTTCAACCTTGTGGAATACATTTTTCATCTTCCAGCTATGATATTCACCTCCAAAGAAGAAAGCAAATTTTAATGCAACACAATTTAAAACATGTTTCAAGAGCAAGTTAATCTTAGCCTGTTCTAAAGGTAAATGTAATCAGAGGCCAGAATGAGAAAGGAGAATCACTACACACCAGGTCTGCCTGTATGGAGTCAGTTGCACGATCATATTTTAGTGTATTGGGTAAACTAAACAGGTTCTCTACCTTTTTTAGGTTTGTGCCACTTGTTTACTTGTTTTCTCATACAGATTCAACCAGATTGTCATTCTATGGATAAGGAAATTAAATGGATACGTTCTTATACATGTGTTTAAAAATAAGCACCTCCTGAGTCAGTAAATGTAAGACTCACTAAAACATCCCACTGCAAATCCACGTCAATACTAACATTTTCTGAACAGACTTTATTACTAGGGCCCACATGCTGCAGGAAAATTGAAAACCAAGATGGTAAATATTGAATATCATCTCTTGGAAGGATTTCCAGTATAAACTAATGGTTAAAACAAAAATCTATTACAGAATAATTATTGGGCTATCATGAAGTAAGAAATCAGAGGTAATATCAGCTTAAACAGCACTGGATTTCTGTGAAAATTAATTAACCTCAGAGTCAGTGAGTTCATCAATACAAAGAGATTGGAGACATTCAGCTTGACATGCAGCAAGCTCCCAACACTCTGTCAGCCCTTTAAAAAGGGTCACGTAAACAAACTTCCTCAGATTGTTCCTGTGACACATCTTCACACTCTCCCTGCTGATCTCATTTCAGTTCTTGATTTACAAGAGATAGGAATTCACTTCTAATAGTGAAGGGCTGGTAAGTACAGGACATAAAGCACCAGCTGAACAGTCCCATTAGCATTGATAAAAGGTCCATCTAACTTGTTTCTCCCTTTTAGATAGTATCACAGTATCATCAGGGTTGGAAGAGACCTCATAGATCATCAAGTCCAACCCTTTACCACAGAGCTCAAGGTTAGACCATGGCACCAAGTGCCACGTCCAATCTTGTCTTGAACAGCTCCAGGGATAGCGACTCCACCACCTCCCCAGGCAGCCCATTCCAGTGTCCAATGACTCTCTCAGTGAAGAACTTTCTCCTCACCTCCAGCCTAAATTTCCCCTGGCGCAGCCTGAGGCTGTGTCCTCTCATTCTGGCGCTGGCCACCTGAGAGAAGAGAGCAACCTCCTCCTGGCCACAACCACCCTTCAGGTAGCTGTAGACAGCAATAAGGTCACCTCTGAGCCTCCTCTTCTCCAGGCTAAACAATCCCAGCTCCCTCAGTCTCTCCTCGTAGGGCTGTGCTCAAGGCCTCTCACCAGCCTCGTTGCCCTTCTCTGGACACACTCAAGCATCTCAATGTCCCTTCTAAACTGAGGGGCCCAGAACTGGACACAGTACCCAAGGTGTGGTCTAAGCAGTGCAGAGTACAGGGGCAGAATGACCTCCCTGCTCCTGCTGACCACACCATTCCTGATGCAGGCCAGGATGCCACTGGCTCTCTTGCCCACCTGGGCACACTGCTGGCTCATGTTCAGGCGGGTATCAATCAGTACCCCCAGATCCCTCTCTGTCTGGCTGCTCTCCAGCAGTGACTGAGGCCAACTGTTTCAGCAAAAGGTGTATGGAGTATCATCAAAATCACAGAATCACAGAATGACTTGGGTTAGAAGTGTCCTTAAAGATCATCTAATTCCAACCCTCTGCCATGGCATGGGACACCTGTCACTATACCAGGTTGCTCAAGGCTCCCATACAAGCTGGCTTTGAATACTCCCAGGCTTGAGAGCCTCTACAATTTCTCTGAGCAGCCTGTTCCAGTGTCTCGTCACTCTCAATGGGAAGAATTTCTTTCTAATGTCTAATCTAAATCCAGCTTCTTCCAGTTTGAAGCCATTACCCCTCATCCTGTCACTAAAGACCTCTGCAAAAGTATACTCATGTCACAGTAAAATCTTCTTTTCTTTTCCATAGCCCTAAGCTTCCCTCTCAAATATCTCTTCCCTGCCCTTTTCTGCTCTTCTTCATAGCAAACTCTGTGAAGTGAACTCAATGGAATTGCTCTGTACAGAGAAAATGAAAATAGAAAATGTTCTGTGCACCATGTGGGTGGGTAAAGCAAACCTCAGTGGTGATAAAATAAAGACAAAAAAATTGCTTAGGAAATGGTAACATTTTAAATACTTGTGATTTTAAAATGCTGCATTTTGTTTGCTTCCAAAGTTGTCCCAAATCCTCCCATATTTTAGGCAATTCTTAAATATCATAGAATCACAGAATGGTTTGGGTTGGAAGGAAAATATTTTTATGGTTCAAATTGGAACTTTCTACATTGCTAATTATTAAAAAATATAGAAATTCTGTACATTTAATTCAAAAGAGATCACAACATTTCAATTAAATGTTCTTGTAAGGCTTTCCACACAGGTTTTGGACTCAGATTGATGATAATATATTCTGGCACATGAACATGTCTCAAAGAGCTGATGAAGTAAATGACGCTGAAGATCAGCAATAACTACAGCAGGACTTTGAGCATCCAAAATGATAACGGAGTAACAGGGAAATATGTTCCTTCCTTGTACAGACTGCAATCATTTTATCCCCTGAGGCACAAAGTCTGCCAGGCTGCTGTAAGTGCCTTCCTAACTGCCATAAGTGCTGTTCTTAACTCACAGCTTAGCAAGTGGCATCTTGCAGAAAAGAGCTCTGTACACTGACTGTTCTGCCACAGTCACTCACCTGCTCCCGAACTCTGTATGCTGGCAACAGTCTCTCCTCAATATACTGAGCTGCTTCTAAGTCGTGGACCTGTTTTAGTGCAGAGCTTGTTGTTGACTCAAATTGACCCTGGAATGCTCCAACATGAGCAAACTACAAAATAACAAAAAATGTGACTCATTAAAGAAAACCAAACAAGCAAACAAAATCCCCAAACAAAGCCAAAGCAACCTAAGAACAAAACCTTAAATCAATCCGCCCAGAAATGTGAGTAACGTAGTTTCCCATTTATTTCTTATTATTTGGATTGCAGCAGCACCTAGTGGCCTCTGGAAAAATCAGGAGCCTCCCCACACAACACAATCGCTACGATAAAGACTTTACAACACAGAACAGTAGCCAGAAAAGAATATTGTTTCTCCAGGAACATTAACAATTTGTTTATACAGAGATAATCCATCTAACAAAACACTTATCAGTATTAGAGCAAGAGTGGGGGTTGGAAGAGACCTCTGCACATCATCTAGTCCAACTCTCCTGCTAAAGTAGAGTCACTTGCAGCAGATTTCCCAGGATCATAATGTCCAGGGAGGTTTGAGACTTCTACAGAGAAGAACAACCTGCATAACCTCTCTGGGTAGCCTGCTCCAGGGTTTTAGCAATCTCACGGCAAAGAAGTTTCTCCTCGTGTTCAAAGAGAATTTGCAGTGTTCTAGTTTGAGCCTTGTGCTGTCACTGGGCACCAGTGAAAAGAGTTTGGCCTGGTTCTCTTGCCCTCCATGCTTTAGCTCTTGCTGAGCATTGAGAAGATCCACTCTCAGTCTGCTCTTCTTAGGCTAAACAGCACCAGGTCTCTTAGCCTTTCCTCCTCACAGAGATACTTCAGTCCCCTCAGCATCTTCGTAGCCTCTGCTGGATTCTGTCCATTAGTTCCTCATACCTCTTGAACTGGGAAACCCAGAACAGAAGACAGTACTCTAGATATGGCCTCAAGAGGGCAGAGCAGAGGAGGAGAAGAACCTCTCTGGACTTGCTGGCCACTGCTGGCCACCGCTCTTCATGCACTCCAGGTGATCATTGGCTTTCTTGTCCACAAAAGCTCATGGCCGATGCATGGTGACCTTTTTGTTCAACAGCACTTAACTGCTCCCTATGCTATAATGTCTTTTTCCCCCCCCTCCACACTGTCTGCTGTTGTATGATTATAAGTTTGAATGCACAAAACTTTTGGGAACAGTTCAGCCAAACATTAGGACCATGAATTCAGGGACTGAAGACCAGACGGTGCTAGGCATGTGTTGCAGTGCTCTGGGATGCCACGAGGCCCCAATACAGGGCCACTGATGGGGATCACAGCACTTCTCCTGAGGATGTGAATTGAGGTAAATATCAACTACCATTTTCCAGAATGTAAAGAAAATCATCGAGGGCTAAATGTAAAATGAAAGACCTTCAGCACTGTTGGAAAGCAGTAAAAACATCCCAATGCCTTTCCTAACAAACATCAGGAACAGGAAACCTTGTTTCTGGCTGAAGGACAAAATCACCCTCTGCATGGTGAGAAGTAAGGTTAAAAAAGCCCCACGGGGGACACAGGGACTCACCCAGGCTCCAGCACGCTGCTCTCTGTGGTGTGAACACCTGCCCTTCGGCATGGTTCCACACCTTTACTCCCCTGGCCGCTCTGCCTGGTTCCCTGGGCACTGTGGTTACCATGGTGACCACTTGGCCCACTCACAGAGTGGAGTGAGGGGCAGAACCCTCTGCTGTGACTTTAGATCCTCCCTGATTACATCACTAAGTGATTTTGGTGTTTCTGTGAGACCCAGATGAGCAGAGGCAATGCTGCTCTTCCTTGTCAGCTGCAGAAGGGGAAAATAAAACTTGATAAAATATTTTAATGTTGCCTCAAAATGGGAGAGAAATAGATTTTTTTGGCTTCAAGGTTGAGCACTGACTTGCAAACATCCACACCATTCAGCTATCAGCTGCATGCTCTGCCAGCAAGGATGAAACTTTATGGATGGGGAAGTAAAAAACCAGCCAAAACGTAAAGCTCATTTCACGTAAGTAGAAATGGAGTCAGAAAGCCCTTGCTTATCATGAAATGTGCCTGTGGGTAAGCTGTAGACAAGGCAGAACTTATCACTAAACCAAGCACGAAACAAGACTGCCTCCAAAGCCTTGACTGCCTGTAAACAACATGACACTCCTATGGCAAGTGGCTGTTTTCCTGTATTCTGACATTCAAGGCTAACTCCGGCAGGAATCAGATACCCTGGCTTGCAAATGGAACAAGAGAAAAACACAGTATTTGTATGAGCTAATGCACAGGATTCAGTCTCAGACATTTACAAAGTGCAATTGCAAAGTTCTTGTGGGATAATCTAGTTTTCCATCTTAATATCAGACATAGGTCATGGTATTTGGGAATCTCGCTGTCATCGTGGAGTTTTTCCAAGGCTTTCCTCTACTTTATCTTTCTTTTGACTTGAGCAATTTTTTTGGAACTTGTTACTATTAATAATATCATGCTGCAAGTTACTTTAAGTACAAAAGTAGGTAAATTACTTTTATGATGCTTTACAGAGGATAATGTAAGCCTTGTTTATAAAAGTGAAGCTATTCCAGATAACAGGTTTGGTTAACGAAAAAAATCCCTAATTATAAACAAGCTGGGCTAGAGATAATTTTCTTTGCTTTTAGTAGCTAGAATAATGCTGTGGTTTGGATTCAGTGTAAGATGGGTGCAAATATACTGACATATATACTGATGTTGCTAGTTGTTGCTAAGGAATCAAGGACTTTGCAACATTCTGTTTTGCTAGTATTCAGGAGCACAAGAAGCTGAGGGGAATATGGCTAGGAGAGCTAACTTGAACTAGCCAAAGCTGTATACCATACCACACCACAGAATGTCATACCTAGGGGGGGAGTTTGCTGGGGGTGGCTGATCAGTGCTGGAGCACTGGTCAGTGGGTGGCGACCAACGGCATTGTGTATTCCTTCCCTTTTCTTGGGTTCTATTTATTTTTCTTATATTCCTTGTAATTACAATTATGATTAACATATTTTCTGAATATATTTTGTTTTACTTTCTAAACTATTCTTATTTCAACCCATGAGGTTTTTTTTTTGGTTTCCACTGGGAGAGGGGAGGAGCAAGCAAGAGCTTGCATGGTGCTCAGCTGCCAGCTAAAGTTAAACCACCTCAAAGAGCAATATGGTCTGAAACATTTTCATGACTGTTGTCATGTTAACCTTGAATTTAATGAACTATAATGAACTGCCTGGATGTGCCAGCACCAAAGCAGAAAGCTGGGGAGATAGCTCAGACTATTTTCAAGACTAAGTCAGATAGGAACAAGTAGAGAAGGATAAAGAACATGACAGGCAGAGGAAACTGGAATCTGTTTTCATTCTATTCAGTTTCATATTCAGTAAATTTGGGCTGATTATTCCATACTCAAACAGCACTTTGGTTTTAGTATCACTCCATTAGAATGTATACAGTTAAGTCTGGCAGTAGTCTTGCATTTCCTGTAATCTTCTAGTGAGATATAGGTAAAGCTGAACATGTTTAAAGATGAAACTTAAGTTCCCTGTGTTCAAACATGTTTAGACATGGCACTCTGGGATATGGTAGTGCTGGCCCGGGGGTTGGACTTCAAGATCTGAGGTCTTTCCCAACCAAAACAATTCTATGAATTCTTGACACCCCACACTCTAAGGTGCCTCATCCCGAATTTTTCAGCAGAGTCAAACCAGCCACAGCTATTCAGCAGGTCTGCAAACCCCACCGATAAGCCCTGTTGTCCTACTCCCCTATATGCCGCACTGGTGAGGCCACATTTTCACTAACGTTCCCGTTTGGGGCCCTCACTACAAAGAAGACATTGAGATGCCAGAATGGGTCCACAGAAGAGCAACAAAGCTGGTGAGGGGTCAAGAGAACAGGTCTTGTGAGGATTGGCTGACAGAACCAGGCTTCTTTAGCCTCCAGGAAGGGAAGATGAGGGAAGATCTTGCTCTCTAACGCTCCCCTCAAAGGAGGTCGGAGTGAAGTAGGCCTCGGTCTCACCATCTCCATAGTGGCGACAGAACGAGAGAATGTGGCCTCCAGTTGTGTCACCGTCTCTGGTGCAGAGATGTGGTGTTGAGAGACATGGTAGGGTTAGGTAACAGCTGGACTCAATGATTATCCTAAAGGTCTTTTCCAACCCAAATATTTCTGATTCCCTTACCTAAGGTACTTAGGATGGCAACGTATCACTCCTTTGTCAGGACCTAAACGGGACATCCCAGGCCACCTGGGTTGCAGGGGCACCTGCCATGAGAGGCTCCCAGAGGCTCCGCAGCAGCTGCCACACAAACCCTGAACGCCTCAGAGCTTCACCACAGAAGGACGTGGCACGGCCAGCTGGCGATGGTGTATGCCCTCTGCACCCACCCCTAAAGGCCAGGCCAGACGCCACAGGGCTGAGCGTACCCCCGGCGCTGCGCCCTGCCCGCCTCGGTCCCCGAGCCCTCAGGCACCACCCCTGCGCTCTCCTGTTGGCCAGCGCGCGCTTTGCCCGCCCTTTGCCCGCCCAGTGCCCGCCCTTTGCCCGCCCTTTGCCCGCCCTTTGCCCGCCCAGCGCCGCCTGCCAGCTCGGAGGAAGTCTCGCGAGAGGCGGTGGCGGTGCCGAGCGGAAGCCGTGTTCCGTCGTTCCTGCCGGCAGCGCCCCTGCCTCACCGGCCCCCCCCAGCCCTCCGCCGCCGCGGCATGGAGGAGCTCTGCGCTGCGGGGCCCGCTGCCCCTCTGCGCACAGACGCGGAGGAGCCCAAGCAGGTAACGATTTGGAGGGGAGAAGAATGAAGGGAGGACGTGACTGTGTTTGGAGTGCCCTACTGGGGACTGGGGGTCCCGCGGCTGAGGGGTATCAGCTGTTCCGTAGCCTCCTCCGGTCCCACGGAGTTGCCTCTCGGCGGCCTTAGACTGCCCAGTACGGGGCGGTCGGTGGAGCGGGACAGGCCAGGCTGAGACTCAAGAGGGCAGCTGCTGCCGGGGGCGGACCCGGGCGCTGCCGGTTTGGCCGCAGCCCCTGTAAACACAGCCCACAGTGATGTTTTTAGCCTCCTCTGAGGCGTGTATGCGGCCTCCTTCCAGTTTGGCCAGCAATGGAGTGCTGTTGTCAGGACCGGAGTACAGCAGGGAGCATGGTAATTATGATTAAGCGTTAATTATAAGCAGGATTTCTGTTGTTCTGTTGTTAAGTGTATGATGTTTGCATAACGAGTGTCCTGTGGATCTGTTTTTCCCTTGACATCCCTCACTTCAAAGCTCTTAGCCCGAGTGTGGCAGCTGTTTAGCTGTAGGCAGTAAGAAGGCAGAAGCTTGTTTAGCTCTAAAGTTACTGTTTGTTAGTGGACACTTTCCCAAACTTGTGTGATATTACCAGAATTCTGTTTTGGTTTTGGCATTTCTGAGTAACTTCATGTTTTCTGGGGAACTGACTGTTATTAGCACTTTATAACTCATAAAGTGGAGCATAGGCATGGTGAAAGTGTTTAAGTTTGGAGAACTCAAGCATAGATTCATGTAATGGTTTGAGTTGGGAGGTATCTAGAAAATCATCTAGTTCAAACCGCCCTGGCACTTTCCACTAGACGAGGTTGCTCAAGACCTCATCCAGCCTGGCCTTGAATACCTCTGGGGGGACGACATCCATAACCTCCTTGAGCAATCTTTTTCAGTGTCTCACTGTCCTCACTGTAAATGATTTCTTTCTAAATACTAGTCTAACCTCCTCAAGCATGTGCACAAGAAAATCAGAGTTGTATACAGGACAGTATTTGGTCCTTTGTAGTTAAAAATAGCTTGTCACAGAGCAGATCTGGTAAATGGAAATGAACTACTAATTTCTTTTTGAAAACTAGGGCTCAGTGCTGTTTCTTGGAGGCAATGAAGTGAAAAGCAGTGCTGTGGTGAAGTACTCCTCTGCCCCTCCACAAGCAGCATTCGCCCGTCTGCAGGAGAAAACAGACTTGAAGCTTCCACCTGCCAACTGGTTGCGTGAAAGTGCAAAGCTGGGAGCAGCAGGTACAACCATTCTTGGCAACAACAAAAAAAGTAAACCATTTTCAAGGTAAATAACAGCAGGCTGACTTTTTTTTTCCTCTTAGGTCTTTAGGAATAGTTGTAACAGATATCTTGGAACATATGTAATTCAGACTATAACATGCAGGCTTTGCCATAGCAACTAGCTGCTACTTTTTATAACTCTTCTTCATCTTTAGTTCTTGCCCGTATGCTCTTGCCTCCTTTGTAAAGGATTAATGATCACAGAGGGGTTTGGGTTGGAAGGGATATTAAAGATCATCTAGTTCCACCTCACCTGCCACGGACAGGGATACTTTCCATTAGATTAGGTTGCTCAAAGCCCTATCCAGTCTGACCTCATCATGCTGGTAATACTGTTTATTATTACTTTTTCTCAAGTGGGTGTTGACACCTTGCTTGAGACAGTCAAAGTGACTTCATGTTCTGTCTTGGTTTGCTGTTGTCAGTTGGCCAAAATTAAACTAGACTGGTTCAGCCAGCCATTCTGCTTTTGATAACAGGTGAAAATGGACCAAATGTGACTCCCTTTGAAAGTGGCAGAGGCTTTTGGATCTTGAGAAGCTGGACCTGGCTAACTAGTGGCAAAAGAAATTTGAAGTCATCTTGAGAGCTAACACAAAGTGGATTAAGGGACAAAACAAAACCAGAGAGCAGTGTTACCTTTCAGTGTAGGTGTTTGATAAATGGTTTGAGTTCAGAATGTTTATAAGTAGGAGGCTTAAATCCTGTGCTGAACAGGCAAATTCACGCTGAGTCAACAAGTTGGTGAAAGCTAACAGTTTGTGGACAGTCTGTCTCTAAGTCCTCATGATTTGTTTTAGGAGATGTACATTTTTGAAGTAGAGTAGCATGTCTCCCAGGGCTTTATATTTTTTTTCTGTTTACTTTAGTTACTCTATTTTTCACATAGAGGATGACAGTTTAATCTCTGTCTCTAGTGTCAGTGTTTAAAAGCTAACAGCAAAAACACAACTTGGGACACTTCTACATCATGTATTTGTTTGGATTATAGTAATACCTGGTTTAATTTTAAAGAATGATCTGGACATTGAAGTATTCTAAGGTAAATAGCTTGTAATTTAGAGAGGCCTTAATGAAAATGAAGATACTCTTGACAGGGCTCTCAACAGCTAATCTTGTTGAGGATGTTGCTGCTTGTTGCAGGAGAACTTGACTAGATGATCCTTTAGAGGTCTGTTCCAACCCAAACCATTCTATGGTACGTCTGTTACTTTTAGGCTGGATTTAGGAGACTCAAGAGTGTGGTGGTTTGGCTTCTATCCCGCCCCCCCACACTTTTTAATATGCCCCAGCTAACTCAGACAGACTCTGGGAATATAAATGAAGCTATTTATTTACAGCTAGCACAATATACAAGCAGCTATTTACAATATATACAGTAATATACAGAAATATACAAAGGATAAACAATACAGAAGCACAACTCCCCTCCCAGAAACTTGAGTCCCCAGGAGGGGCTCCTAACCACCCCAGCACTTCCCCTGGCCCCTCTCAACCTTACCCCAATCCTGAGAAAGAATAGATGTGCAGCCAAGAGGTTAAGGAGCAAGGTTAGTGGCAGCGAGGTTAATGAGATGTTACTCAGTCTGAGGACAAAAGCAGAGTGAGGGACAAAATGGAGAATGTTATCTAATATTTACTTCTTGTTCCCATAATTCTCAGTGGGACTGTGAGAGAAGAGACACAACCATGTTTTCCTTTCATAGCCAATTATCTACTTTCTCTCACCAAAACATTCTAGCCTGCTTCAAACTAGCACAAAGAGGTGAAATGAAATCATAACTGTTAAAGTGGAAGTAAAGTATTTAATGTGTTTAATGCCTTAAAGAGAAACTCTTTGAAAAACTGTTACTATTTTTAGTGTTAAATAAATTAAAACATCAGTTTTTCTAGTTTCCCCTTAGCTGTCTTAATTAATGGTTCTGATTTTATTGATTTCAGGAAAACTTATGCTACCTTTTAGGATGTCTTGAAATTGGATCTAAGCCCTGACAAAGATATCTTTGAAAAGCTTGTAAACTGTAAAAATGAAATTATTTTAATGGGGTCTCATTATACTTGGTAATGTTTAGGTTGACATTTGTTTTGGTTTGGGTTTGTTTTTTTTAATGAAGAATGAACTTTCAAAGATTTAGCAAACTTAAAAACCCACACATGTGACACTGCATGTTTCTTAACTTGAGCTATGCTTTAAATAGCTTTGGGATGGCGTATGACTTCATTGACTCCGTTGGAAATGATGTTGACGTTGTGTCTGATTCAGAGGTATGTATAACTTTTTAACTTGGCTCATTCCAATTCTTATGGTGTATAGAAGTTATTTTAAGATCTTGTCATAGTTTCTGTTATCTTTGTGTCCTTTGAGGGAAAGTAGACCCCCTTTTTATTCTTTCTGCTGTTTGTCAGCCTTTGTTTTGGTGCTGGTAATAGCTGTAGCATTCAGATGAGGCTACTGAGAAGAGGAAGTGTACTCATTTACTGCCTCAGTGCTGATGTTTGGCAGATTTTTATTCAGACTTAGATCTCTGTCCAGATTCCTCTGGATATCTGACAAAATGTCGGTATTCCCATGGTGAAGATACAGCTTTTAAAATCCCATCTATCCACTTACCTGTTTTTTTGTCATTTCTTATGATACCTGATTGCAATGTTTCAAAGAGAGATCATGATTAAACTATGTATGTGGTTTATACCGACCTTGTCATCTCTTGATCACTGTCGCTCATGCTCTCTGACCTTAACAAATACAACTTCTTGTGGAATAGTCTTAATCGCTGGCATTCTGAGGTTTATTTGCCTTGCCAGCTCATGCCTCTTCAGCGTAGTAGTGTGTTCCTTGCTTACAAGCTCCTGAGAATTGGCTTACAATGCAGCATAGTTGTATTAAATATCATCTCTGTTCTCTCTTCTCCTGCAAGAACATTAAAAAGCTTCTGAAGATCCCTTATAGCAAGAGCCATGTGAGCATGGCAGTACATCGTATCGGGCGGACACTCTTGTTGGATGAGCTGGATATTCAAGAACTCTTCATGAGATCTTCTCAGGTTAGCCATTTGGATTTTAAGTGTGTGGTGTGGTCACAAATCATTGTTTCAAGGGTGATGTAGCCAGCAAGAAAGCAGTGTAGGTATTAAAATTCCTGAGTGAGTATAAAAGGTGTTCTATTCTTCACAAACTGTGTCTGATGCCCTAGATTTGTGACACTGTTGGACTAAAATTGTGTCCCAGTTTGCTGCAATTCACTGTTGCTGTACTATTATTAATTTTATTAATAACTGTTTGTCACTGTAACCTCTTACACATATGTGACTTCCCAATGAAGTCAGCTTTTTAGTATGAAAGCAACTGTTCTATAAGATACATATTCAATAAATGAACAGTTATTTTCTGGAGATTTTTTGTTGCTGTGGCTGACTATTCATAACCTAATAAGTAACTTAATTTACTTTGCTGATGGTTTGCTTAGACAGGGGACTGGACATGGCTGAAAGAGTTTTATCAAAGGCTGATTGATCAGAAGTGGCAGCGAAAAAAGAAGAGTAAAGAACACTGGTACCAGAAGGCTATACTGTCTAAATTTTTATATTACAGGTAACTTTGTCTGCATGAAGCTTGAATTTTCCACTTACTTTTGTGTGCTCTGTTTTAAAATTCCACGATTACCTGCCTTACTTGCTGACTTATCCTTACACAGAGGGAATTGAGGAGTGAGATCAGGAAATAACATGTAAATGTTTTAACAGAAACTGAAATAAAGTAAAATGGAAGTATTAAAGAATAAAATAAATAGCATTACTTAACCCCATATCTCAATATATCTGGTTTTGCAGGAAGAACAACTTAAAATACACAAGGTAGATTGTGACACCTGAGGTAATTTTTTAGGAGTTTGGGCAATGAGCAACTTTGCTAATACTCTAAAAGATTGACAAGTCATACTTTGAGAGTGGTGCATCAAATCTAAGCATTCTGGAATGAATCTGTTTGCATGTTGTTGACTGAACTTTTTTGTTTCTTGGTCAGCATAAATGGTGATGGAGCTGCTCAACCTGTTCCTTCCACTTCAAAACCGCACCAAGAGGGTCCTGTTTCAGGTGAGAGTGATGAAGCAGGAAGGGCCTCCTGGCCAGCTCCTTTTGAAATGCCTTCTTCGTTATCTGAAGAGCCAGGTGCCTCTAACCAGGTTAGTGTGTATGATGTTTTGAATGGCACCTTAGTTCTTGCAGGGGGAGATACATGTTGAAAGGTTTTCATAGTAGCTACTGCTGTATTTGCTGAAAGAAGTTAACTTTGGCATTAGAAGGACTTGGCAGAGTGTGTGGTTTAGCTTATACCAGTGTTTCAGAGCTCCAAATTTTGGAAGTCACTTTTTTTCTCTCTCTGTAATACTCAATACTTCCTTGGCTATGCACTTTTGAGACACAAAGCATTTGGCTAGGAATGCTCATCAATGACTTAGCTAAAAATAGGAAAACCTGATTTTTCAAGTGTATGGAAACCGAAGGGTTTGGCCTTTGCTTCTGAATTTGTCAGTAAAGTGAATCTGTCGTGGCCTTGAATTTGAGGTGAAGAGGAAAATGAAGATCAATGGAGATGCTTGCAAAACAGTTAAGCGGCATGTACAAGTACTTGCTGTGAGCTTACACAAGTGTAAGAGGCAGATGTTTATAGCAATTATGCAACAAGCTATGGTTAGTATTAGGCCCAAGTCTAGGTCAGTCTGGGGCTGAACTTGTTAATGAAAACATGTTAATTCATGTGGGTTTTGAGTAGTAGAATACAGAAGTTGATTACATTTTTGAGAGGTTGAAAAATTTGTGGTCTGCAGTCTACATTAATATAACAATAATGGTGTAGTTAACACTTGCTGACTAGTGTGCCATGTGCCTTGGTCAGCTAACTTAGGAAGGCTCTGATAAATTATCCATGAAATTGTTATCTCTATGTGTTGGAGTGTGGCAGTCTTCTAAAGTGGAGAGATATTTCAGTCCTTGAAAGCCTTTAGAAAAAGAAGTTTTCCACCTTCTTGACCAACAATGACCCAACACAACAGACTGCTTATTGGAAAGAACTTGTCATGCATCCATACAGTGTCTGTGTCTTTGATTTATAAATTAGAAGCATGTTAGTTGGAAAAGACCTTTAAGATCATCACGTTCTACTATTACCATAGAATGATATGGGCTGGAAGGGGTCTCCAAAGGTCATCTTGGGTCCAACTCCTCTGCATTCAGTAGGGGCATCCTCAACTAGACCAGGTTGCCTAGAGCCTTGTCAAGCCTCGTCTTGAATGTCTCCAGGGAAAGGCCCTCAGCCACCACCCTGGGCAACCTGTTCCAGTGTTCCATCACCCCCATAGTAAAGTATTGTCTAACTCCAGCAAGGCTGGTGCTAAATCATGTCCCTTAGCACCACATCTCTGCCTCTTTTAACACCTCCAGGGGTGGGGATTCATTTAATAGCAGACATTAAGATAGCTGCTTTACTTCTGGATACTTACCTGATGCTGACCCTGGAGGGGTCCTTTTCTGATTTTATTTTTTTTCCAAAGCCTCTGAAAATTTAAGTACAAAATATTGCTAGTGTCTGCATAAAATAAACATTCTAGTCACTGAGCAGAGACTTTCTAATTGAGTGCATATTGATCTAAATATGTTAGAGGTGAAGGTTTTTCCCTTATGCTGTTGTTGTTTGGATTTCTCTTTTTTTCAATGGCCTAACTCTACCTCAGCAACAGAATCACTCCTTATGCTTGTGCTTTTCACAGGGCACTGTGCCTCTTGAACCCTCATATCTAGTGGGGCATGTGGCCTCAGCCCCCAAAGAACAAAACCTGACTCCTTTGTTCAATGACGGGGAAAACAGTCAGGTATGCTATACGTGAAATTTGAGCTCAAACACTGAAACCTCCAATTTTAAACAAGCATTTTAAAATTTGATCTCAATTAGAACAAAGAGAAGAACTAAGACCCGTGTAGAAGTAGCTTCTGTGGCATCTGTGACCTCAGTCTTTTAAGTTAATGTGAATGCTTAGTGTAGTTCTTTACGTGCTGTCTTTTATTTGCTGCTTTTGCTTCTTCCTTCCTCATAATTCCACAGAACCTTTTATGGAGCAAGTTTTGTATGAGTGATTTCTAATCCTTCTTTTTTTTATCTTAATGAAGGGACTTAAAAATGACTTTGTTCGTAATATCTTGTGGACCTTTGAAGACATCCACATGTTAGTAGGATCAAATATGCCTATATTTGGAGGTGGGAGATACCCTGCTGTGAGCTTGCGTCTCAGGTGAGTTTTCATAGAATCACAGAATGGCTTGGGTTGGAAGAGACCTCAGACAAAATCTAGTTCCAGCTCCCTCTAAGAGGGCAGGGACACCTCCTTGACCAGGTTGCTCAAGACCTTGTCCAGCTTGGCTTTAAATACTTCCAGGATTGGAGCCTCCACAACCTCTCTGGGCAACCTGTTACAGTTCCTCACAGCTTTCATGGGGAATAGTTCCCTCCTAATGTCTAATCTAAATCAAACTTCTTGCGGTTTGAGGCCATTACACCTCTTGTTACTCCATGCCTTTGTAAAAGATTCCACTCCAGGTCTTCTCTAGCCCTCTTAAAATATTGGAAGGCTGCTCTAAGGTCTCTCCAGAGCATTGTCCTCTCCAGGCTGAATAGCCTTGACTCTCTTAGCCTATCTTCTCAGCAGAAGTGCTCCAGCCTTCTGATCATCTTTGTGGCCTCCTGGACCCACTCTAAGCAGTTCCATATCCTTGTGATTGGGACTCCTGGTGAAACTACTCCTGGTGAGATCTTATGAGGGTGGAGTAGAGGAGAAGTATCACCTCCCTTGCTGCTGGGGATGCAGCCCAGGACACACTTGGCTTCTGGGCTGCAAGTGCACATTGCCAACTCAAGTCCATCTTATCACCCAGCACCCCCAGGTCCTCCTCAGGATTGCTGTCTATCCATTCCCTGCCCAGCATGTGCCTGTGCTTGGAATTGCCTCAAAGTGTGAGTTCTTGACTGACTTGTTCCTTTGCTTTCTATTTGGCTCTCTGCATCTTTGAGGCATAGGAAGTTTCATGTAAACATGAGGAGGATTTTTTTCACTGTGAGGGTGACAGAATGCTGGAACAGGCTGCCCAGCCTCTCGAGATATTCAGAACCTGCCTGGATGTGTTCCTGTGTGATCTGGTATACGTGATCCTGCTCTGGCAGCGGGGGTTGGACGAGATAGTCTTTCGAGGTCCTTTCCAGCCCCTGACATTCTGTGCTTCTCTGATCTTGTTTGATTGACTGTTTATGTGCAGTGTAAAGGTAAATTCCATTCTTCAGACTTGAACGGTGATGCCCCTGCAAAGTGTAGGAAACAAACACAAGTCCCAGTGCCTTTGCCAGTGCACTTGGGACTTGAAATGCTCTGTTACTAAATACTAATTTGAAACTATTGTCAGTTTGCAACCTTTCCTGACCTTGGGAGTGTTGAGTGTTAAAACAATTCTGCACATCTAGTCTTTAATGTCGTTCTATTACTATTTTTATCAATTAGGGCAGTCCTGTTTCTCCTGCTAAGATTCTGAATTCCAGTAAATACTGGTTGGACTTGAGTGCTTAAAATTTGTGACTGTAATGGTTTTACTGTCTTACTGTTCAGTAATACTTTATATGGATCACTAGATTGCCAAGCTCTCCATTCCTGATTATTCGTAGGCAAAGAATGAGCAAAACCTTGAAACTCTTTGGGTGTACTTGTCATCTTTTTAAGACACTTCTAGAAATTAACAGTACCTTACCTGGCAGAAGGCCTATGTTGTAATTAATTGCAGCTAATACTGCTGTTCCTTTAGACCTTATTACCTTGGTAATAGCGTGACATCTGACTCTTGTTAAAGTTTCAGTATAAGTGGAGCCAAAATTCAACACTGCTGAGGGAAGGTGAGGGATCACTGGAGAGATCCCTGTGTATGTTTGGTTTGATATAACTAGCTGTTTGCCTCTTTTCTAATGATTCACAGTTAATTGTTACCCATCCACTCTCATGTGACTTCAATCTAAATCCTGTTTGTAAACATACCTAGTATTTTCTGAGGAGTAAATAATGACTTTACACTGGCAATATTTGCTTTTAGGGATAACAACAAGCCAATAAATGTACTAACAGGAATTGACTATTGGTTGGACAACTTAATATGCAATGTGCCAGAGCTTGTGATGTGCTTTCATGTTAATGGAATTGTTCAGGTAAGTCTGGCTCTTTTCATTAACCCTGCTTTATAATCTCTCCAAAACCTTCTCTTCTCCAGGCCAAACAACCCCAACTCTGTCAGCCTGTCCTTGCAGCAGAGGGATTTCAGCCCTCACATCATTGTTGTGGCTCTCAATGTTAGATGTTGCGCACACGCCGCTTTTTTGCCTTTTGTTCTTCATTTATCTTGTCACAGAAGTGAATCCTCATTAAAGCTTGTGCTGAGTAGTGTAGTCATGTGCTTGCTTTTAAAGTAAATCATAGAAATTAACTCAGTGTTTTGTGACAGTCTGTCAGAATAGTAGCCTTCTTTTCTTTCAGCAGTAGATAGACATGCTATAGATATTTTATTTTAGGGATGGGGGGAGGGGAGGTGACAGAAAACCCCCCTAATCTCAAGTTTTAATATGTATTCCTTTCAGAAGTATGAGATGATCAAGACTGAAGATATTCCCAATTTAGAAAACTCTAATTTTTCTACCAAAGTAATAAAAGATATTGCTCAAAATATCTTATCTTTTCTGAAATCAAATTGCACCAAAGAAGGACATACATACTGGTTATTTAAAGGTAAGCAGATTTAGATGAGATTGAAAAGGTTTATGTTAGTGGCATGTTGATTAATGACAGGTCTTACCTTACAGCAAGTGGGAGTGACATAGTAAAGCTCTATGACCTGACCACGCTTTGTGAAGAGACAGAGGACAAATACCAAAACCCTTTTACGATGCCTGTGGCAATTCTTCTGTACAAGTGAGTTTTTGCCATTTTTACTGTATCACTTCATTCTGGGTGTAGGTCTATTAAGAATAAAAATTATGATGAAATGGAAATGAATGAAATAAAATCTCCTCTCAGAAGCTTGTTAAGTTTTATTCTTATTAAATCAAAGCATGTCTTTTGGACATTTATCCATATAAACTACACTCAGCAATTGCTGATCATGTCTTCTGTTACACTGCTGTAGTAGTGTTTAAGGCATGCTTTTTTCCTTCCAGCACAAAGAAACTATCCAGGGATTTACTGTTTTATTCAACTTTCTTTTAGAGTTGCTTGCAATATGATGCTGAAGAAAAACCAGAACAAGAAACACTACGGCACTATCAGGACATTACTCCTTAATTGTCTTAAATTATTGGACAATGGCAGACATCCTCAAGTAAGAACTACTTGTTTTCTTTTAGCTTTGTAAACAGAGTAAAAATGCTGTCATGGTAATAAACTACATTATATTTAGTGTAGCACTTACCTTTGCAATGCAGAGAATTTGAAACATATTTATGAACGTGGAAATATATTTATGTTTAAAGAAACCCTGGACCATTTTGGTGATTTGTTTTGTTGTTTTAGTAGAATAATAGAATGGTTTGTGTTGGAAGGGGCCTCTAAAGGTCATCTAGTCAAACTCTCCTGCAGTGAGCCAGGGACATCTTCAACTAGAGCAGGTTGTGCCAACCTGACCTGAAATGGTTCCAGGGAATGGGGCTTGTACCACCTCTCTGGACAACCTAGACCAGCGTTTCACAACTTTCAATGTTAAAAATGTCTTCCTTCTGTCTAGTCTGAATCTCCTCCTTTTTAGTTCAAAAGCATCAACCCTTGTCCTGTCACAGCAGGCCCTGCTAAAATGTCTGTCCCCAGCTTTCTTAGACACTTCCTTTAAGTATTCAAAGGCCACAGTAAGGTTACCCCAGAACCTTTTCTCCAGACTGAACAACCCCAGCTCTTTCAGGCTGTCCTCGCAGCAGAGGGATTCCAACCTTAGGATCGTTTCAGTAGCCTTCACTGACCCTCAATGCTGCATGAGTCTTCTGTTCTCTCTTCTAAATTTTATTGGGCTCAAATCCTTTTCCCCTTCCTAGATGAGATTTTTAACTCCATAAGTAACCCTTTAGTAAGGCAGGAGACTGTTTCTTTGAGCTAGATGATTGAATTCAGCCTCCTGCACAGTGGTAGCCTCTTTTGCCATATCAGTAGTTCTATAGTGGTTCAGAAAACAGCCTGATGGAATAATTTTCTGGAATTTTCTTGGAACAGCTCTGTGGAAAGTCCATTGTGTGTTTGTACAGGCTGTATTCACAGCTTACCAAATGCCTGCTTGCATCAACTGTTTACTCTTTAATACAAATTATATTGACATTGCTTCCCAGAAGAGAAAATTAACTTGCAAATATTGCTGTTTTCTTTTCTTTAAAAAGATTAGTGCTTCAGCAAACTACATGTTGTCAGAGCTTTTTCAGTTGGATGAACCTAAAAAGGAAGACAGTACAGACTTCCCAATAAATGGAAATTCTGATGAAAGTTACAGTGAGGAAGAGGAAGAAATGCCAGACAGTGATGAAAATGGTTCTTACAGCAACAGTTCTGATCCACCAGATGACAATAAAGCTGTGGCTATCATCAAATCTGTTGGAGAGTTGTCAGTGCCAGAAAAATACAAGTCTGTCCATAGAATCCGTGTAAGTGAAGTTGGGGATTTTCAAAGGGCTTTCTTGAAAGATTCAGTTCATGTAGCCAAGTTTGTCACTGAAGTCCAGCTAGATGTTAGTTTTGTCTTCAGCTTTAACTGAAATAAGGGGCAACAGGGAAAGGAACTTCTCATGATCTGCTCGTAGAGCTTGCAGGTCTTTTCAATTTTACAGTATAGCAGGTTTAATGTAGATCTTTCCCTTAGCATCTTGCACACGTCTTTTATGGCATGATTTTGCACAGCTGGCTACAGGAAAATTAGTGTTCTCATGACAACAGTAAATATTGCCACGTGGCTATGTGTATGAGTGGTAGTTGACCACAAGTTTGTGTGGATAGCTGGGTCATCTTAATTTGCCTTGTTCTACTGGAGCAGTTTTAATCTTTGTGTGGTGTTTTGCTTTTCGTTGTTCTGTTTCTTGGGTTTTTTTTTGTTTGGTTTGGGTTTTTTACTCATTTTTGGTTTGTTTCTTTTTGGGGTTTTTTCTTTGGGTTGGTTGGTTTGTTATTGGGAGCATCAAAGTCAGTCCACAGAATGTCCACAGGGTTAGTTTTTGATATTTTTCCCCCTTTTTTCATTTATCTTTCCAAGGTCAGAATATAGCAGTTTGAGTTCCTTGAAATTTTGTTTTAGAGCTCTTTTTATTAAAGAAAGAAAGCTTTACTCTGCACATAGGTGTATCTTGTGTCCAAGGCACAGCTGTATGCTTAACCACAGTATTTCTGAAGCTTTATTACCATCCATGGACTTCATAAGTGACTTGGAAGTAGTGTAACACTGCTACTTCATCACAGTGATTACTGAAAGGAAAGAGGAATGTGAGAAGTTGAGTGAAGAAACTGTTCATAGCTTTTTACTTTGCTGATGTTTTGCTTGCCTTCCCTACATAGGGCTGTGATTATGAAATGACTTATTCAAAAGCTAAGCCTTTTTTCTAATGTCTGAGTAGCAGAGAACAACATTGCCTAAAAAAAAGTGAAATCAAATTGTAACTCTTATTGCTGTCTTAATTGCTACCACTTCAAGGTCCATCAGCCGAAAATATAACAACTTAACATTGTTGCTGAAGCATTCAATTTTCCCTTTTTTCTTCTCCTTCTATTACAGAAGACAAAAATAACTCCCCCTAAAAAAAAAGGCCACACAAAAAATGGAGTCATTTGGAGGTCGTGAAAGTGCAAGTGTGTTGTATAAGCTGAGGAAATGATTTCTGTGTAGTATTGAATGTACATATCTTCCCAGGTCTGCACTGCAGACAGTCTCTGAGTGCTTCTGTGATCACCATTCCAGAACAGTCATCTCTTCACCCCTCTGCATTTTCTTTGGGATTACAAAGAGAGACCAAGTGTAGATGACCAGATGTATGAATTCCTCACTAAAAGGAATGAAATACAATGACATTCTAGCATACAGTTCAGATGTTCCATTAACAGATTTTCTTGATGCTATCTCTCATTTGCATCTTCAGTAATGTTGCCATTTCATACTTTGAATATGTATTCTCTTTCTATTTCTTCCCTGATGCTCTCTCAATGAAGCCTAGCTGTGCATTTCCTGTCTGCCATGGCACTGAGGAGCGCTGCCGGCTGGTGCTCAACTATGTCCTGGAGGTAAGTTGGGGTCACGATAGCCCCATGCATTGTTAAAGGCTAGGGCAGAGTGGCTGGAAAGCTTCATGGCAGAACATGAGCCAGCAGTGTGCTCAGGTGGCCAAGAAGGCCCCACCAGCATCCTGGCCTATTTCAGAAGTGTGGCCAGCAGGACCAGGGCAGGGATTGTTCCCCTGTACTTTGTCTCTTGTGAGGCCAGACCTCAAGTACTGGGTTCAGTTTTGGGCCCCACACTCAAAGATGGACTGGAGTATGAGGTGCTGGAGTATGTCTGGAGAAGATCAGTGAAGCTGGTGAAAGATCTAGAGCATGAATGTTAAGAGGAGCAACTGAGGGAGCTGTGGTGGTTCAATCTGGAGAAAAGGAGGCTGAGGGGAGACCTGGCTGTCTACAACTCCTTGAGGTTGGAATGAAGTGGAGATCTGTCCTTTCTACCTAATAATAACAAGTGACAGGGCAAAAGGAAACACAGGTTGAAGTTGCACCAGGTGAAGTTTAGGTTGGACATTAGGAAAAATGTTTTCCCCTAAAAAGTTGTCAAGCCTTGGAATAGCTGCCCAGGGCAGTGGTGGAGTCCCCATCCCTGGAGGGATTTCAGAGCAGTGTAGATGTGGTGCTGAGGCATATGGTTTAGTAGTAGACTTGGCAGTGTTGGATTAATGATCTTAAATCTCTTCCAACCGAAAGGATTGTATTATATTTAGTGGCAAGAGCTGAGCTGCTGTTAGCGGCACACAGTGCAGCCATCAACTTTCTAATGAGTTTCACCTCATGCCCAATTCTTGATGTATTCTGTATGTGCTCAATACTGCTTTCAAGGTGAAGTAATTGATCTCTTCTTACAGGGTTTGAAGTCTGTAGACAGCAGTATTAAAAAAGAAAGTGATCTTCCTGCAGCTGATCCCAGCACACCAATCCCGTTGAAATATGAAGATGAATCCACTAGTGGTGGTCCTGAGTGTCTGGAGAAACAGATGGCATTATTTTTAGACAAAAGTGAGTTATATTGTTGTGCAAATAAGACTTTTCCAGTGCCAGCACAAGCTGCTGTCACTTTGTTGGTCTAGTGTACTTGTAAATCAGTAATTACTCTGTTGCATAAGCAAAAATTACAGGTACAAAATGAGAGAATGGTCTGTTTCTTTTTAAATATGAAGAAAATAGCCCATTTGGGATATTTTTGCATATCAGATCGTCCTTTTTTAGTGAGCACACAAATTTTACTGGACCCTCTTTAGGTATCGCTTGCAGACGTCTTCCAGAAGGGTTTATTGTTATGGGGGTTGGTTTGTGTAGCATCATATTCATTCTTTGGTCTTTTTGACTTGGAAGTTCAGTGGGAGAACTTCTGGCAGGTTTTTCTCCAACTTTATGCTTGCTGCTGAATTGCTTCTGAAATATCAACTAGGGGTCTTAACTAGGTTTTCTTTCTGCTACCTCTACAATTGTGGAAGGAAGCAGCAAATTAAAGCTGTTTTGCTTGCTTGAATACCCAAACCCCAGGAGTTTCAGACTGTAGTCTGTTTTAACTTTCATTGGAGTGCACCTAAAACTGTGATGGTTTGGGTGTTCCATGCCCCCCCCCACTTTGGAAATCACCCAGACAAGACTCAGCTGGCTCTGGAAATTGAATGAAGCTTATTATTTACAGCTTAGCTCAATATACAAGCAGATATTTACAGTATATACAGTTATAGACAGAAATATACAAGGTAAAAGGTAATACAGAAACACAACAGCCCTCCCAGAAACCTGAGTCCCCAGGAGGGGCTCCCAACTGCCCCTTCACCTTCCCCCTACCCCTCTCAACCTTACCCCAGTCCCAAGGAAGAATGGAGGTTCAGCCAGAGGGTTAGGAAGCAAAGTGGATTGGTCAAAGAAACAGAGGGTGCAGTTAGAGAGGGATGCAGCCTGGAGCTTCCCAGCAGCAGAAGTTGAAGCAAGAAGTACCTTATCTATGTTTTGATTCTTGTTTTTATCCATCTCAGCAAGCCAATGAATGAGGTAGACATCAGCCTTGTTTTTCTTCTACAGCCTGTAATCTAGTTCTTCTCACCAAAACCTTCTAGCTAGGCTCAAACTAGCACAAAAAGGTATAAGAAAGCCACCTCTTTTGAAAGCAGTAGAGTTTTCTTCAGGGCAAGAAGCTCCATGAGCATAACTCAAAGAAGGTTCTTGTGAAAGATTTTTTGCAATTCTTAGCCTTTCATTTTTCTTCCATTGCTTTTTTGAAAAATAAGAAGCGAGTTCAGTTTACTCATTTGAGTATTCTCATGTTTCTCTTCCGACTTCATGATTGTCTCTTGAGGGTCAAGGACCTTGGAGATGTCTGCATACTTTCTTATTTTTTACTGGATATGTGGCCACAGAATGTAACACCTCCATTGGAAGGTTACTTTGTGTTGAGCTTGCATAAATTCTACGCTGTGCTATTAATCTCCACTGTGAAATTCAGTTTTACCAAGACCTACTGAGATTTTTTTACGTAGGTCAGCTCAGCAAGATCATAGTGCTTATTTCAGTGCTTCTGCAGCCAGGCTCTTGTCTTCTGCCTTCAAAATTTGGAACCAATGACAAGTTGCAGCTGCTTGCCAGCTGGCAAGGAGAGTGTCCGCATGTTAACTTTTTCTGTTTAGGAACAAATGTTTCCTGGGGGATGTGGGAGGTAAATACTGCACAAATCAGGAGAAAGAATAATATTTTAGTTGATGTCTGGAGCTGTGCTGCAGTTCTGTCCTGAAGTAGCAGTGGTGATGCTTGTGTAGGTTAAAAAAGTTGAATTCAGCCTTGAGAAAAGTAGTTCAAAGATAAGGGACAAACTTGTGCTTTTCAGTATGTGGGTTGTTTTCTGTGATGCAAATTCTGTATCTTCTCTGCTCTGTGTGTATGTCTATGTACATGCAGAAAGCATAAATGCTATTAATTCTTGAAGAGAACTATTTTTGAATAGCAGGCACAGCAGATTTGTATTCTCTGTCGTTAACTATATGAGATGTTACTGTATTAGATCTGATTTTATGCTACTGTAAACAGATAGTAAATTGTAGAAGAACTAAAGATGGAGATTTCCAAGTCAGGCCTTGTAGGTCTGCCTGTATGCAAGAGAATCATTTGTCCATAAATGGTGTCAGGACCAAAATTCTGCCCTTTATTATGTCCTTTTTTATATCTGAAGTCAGTGATCTTTTTCTTCCTGGTTTTGGGGCAATGGTTTTAAGCTGGAGCAGGGTAGATTTAGCTTGTACATAATGAGGGAGTTCTTTACAGTAAGAGTGGTGAAATACTGGAGCAGTTTGCCCAGAGATGTGGTTGATGCTCCATCCCTGGAGACATTCAAATTTGATGGGGCTCTGAGCAACCTGATCTAGTTGGTGGTGTGCCTGGCCACTGCAAGGGAGCTGGACAAGATGACCTTTGAGGGTACCTTTCTGTCCAATGCATTCTGTGGTTCCTTAACCATTGCAGCATTGAAGAAGGACCTTTTATAAACTTCTGCAGAGAATGTCTTGAAATGAGTGAGACAGACATTGGGTCATCCTGTTCCTTCTGTGCTGGAAGCTAAGCCCACAAATGGAGGTTTTCTCCTTTTGAGACATTTCCTGCAGAAGCAGAGCATGTGTCCCAAGGATTTGGTGGCAAACATGACAAGTTATGGCTTATGCCTTGCTTGGTTTTTTTTCTGTTGCTACCTAATAGTAGTCTTGGCCACTGCGCTTGCACTTACAAAGCTGTTTAAAATATGATAGGTGGCTGCATTGAAACCACTCACTGAATTCAAGCATCCCACCATCAGATTGAATACATGGAAAAGTTCCAAGTCTTGGGTTCGTTTTGCAGATGAAAAATGTGGCAGCAGACAAGTTGGCATAACTCTCCTTGTGTAGAGCTGTAAAGAAGGCAGTTTATGTTCTGTCTGTATGTAGATGAAGTTGTGACCAACCTCTAGCATAAGTTATGAGGATGAGATTTACCAACAAGGTTATTTTCCTCTTACAGTGGGCTCCTTTCAGAAGGGTAAGCATTCCAGTCAGTCAGGAATGATTCCTGGATCATGGCAATATAAAATGAAACTCCAGCTCATTCTGAAATCCTCAAGGGCTTATTACGTCCTGTCTGATGCTGCTATGATTCTACAGAAGTATGGGAGAGCCTTAAGATACATCAAGCTGGCTTTACAGTGCCATGGTAGGTTGCTGGAATATATTTGTCATCTGTGTCATTGCCTTTCTAGATCTGTCTCGGTATCAATTACTTCTCTTGTGCATGGTTTATTCTGATGACATGCAGTGACAAGTGTGCATTTAGTTAAACTTGCTCATTAGTAGGGAAGCCTCTACTAAGAATAACTTCTGTCTCTTCTAGAAAGGTAGTCCTGTTTAGACATTCTGGGAAACTTAACAGTGCAGACGTAGAGCTTCAGAGCACTTCAAGGTGGCAGGGTTGGTCCTTGTGCCAAGACCAAGATAGTATTCTGCAGTCCAAGTGCTATTGCTGTAGGCAAATTATTTTTTACCTTGGAAATGCCTGGTGGTTCCCATTTCATTTAAATATATCCCTGACTCTCAGAAGTACTAAACTTGTTCTTCTGCTGAATTGGGTACTCCTCTAAAATGAATCTCAGCATGATGGGGATGGAAAGGACCTCTGGGGATCACCCAGTACAACCCACTTGCTAAAGCAGGGGCATGTCCAGGCATGTTTGAGATCACTGCAGAGAAGAAGACTCCACAACTTCTCTGAGCAGCCAGATCAAGGGCTTTGGCACACTCACAGCAGAGATGTTTTCCCTTTACATTCAGATGGAACCTCCCGTGTTCTGTTTTGGGCCCATAGTCCCTTGTCCTGTCACTGAGCACCACTGTAAAGTCAGGCCCCATCCTCTTGTCCTCTGCCCTTTTAGATGTTGATCATTATTGAAAAGTCTCTTCAGGTATTACTAAGGAAAGGGTAGGAAGTAAAATCAGACTGTTGAGAATAGATTACAACCATAATGAGAATAATTAATAGTAAATGTCATAAGCCTAGTACTGTAGTGCTGCTGTTTTGCTTCTGTATGTGTAGGGCTGGGAGGAGGCAAGAGGAAGCTTACAAAGCAAGGACACTTGCTCTTCACACACAGTATCAATATACTTATCAATAACTCAAAGCATTCTTTAGCTTTCAGTGTTTTAAAGGCTTGGGAAGCAAGCTTAAACTGCATTGTTTGGAAATGAAGTTTTCAGGCTCTATCTGTTGGAGTTACTCTGTAGACAGCCAGTTTTCCTTTAGTGAAATCTGAGATTGGTGCCTACAATTACTAGATTGACTGCTTGGCTTGAACAACTTAGTTACTCTATTGTAGCTGTCAGCTGTGTAGAGCAACTATGAGTTCAGAATAGGTTGGTGATTGTTAGAAGAACATGTGTTGTCTTCATACAGAGGATGCATGTGACAGGTGGCATAGAAACCAATTCTATTGTCAGGCTGTGTCAAACCTTTTGTTGTTTAATTCTGTTTTTCCCCCCTCCCTCACTCATGGGTTTTATCTTTAATAGATACCTACTGCTGTCTCTGTGCCAGTATGCTCCCTGAGGTGTTGATGTTTCTCTGTCAGTGCTTAACACTCTGTGGAGATATCCAGTTAATGCTTGCTCAGAATGCAAACAACAGAGCAGCGTATCTGGAAGAATACAATTACCAGACAAAAGAAGATCAGGAAATACTGCACAGTCTGCATAGAGAATCCAGGTGTCAAGGTATGATACTGATACAAGATAACAGCTGTAGTTCAGTTACATGACAGACATAAGTAATTTCTTTGTGCTTCCTCAAAACCATGCATGAGAAACCCTTCTGGAGGAGAGTTTAATACACTTCAGTTGTGTTTTCTTCAGAAAAAGCTTACTCTGCCTGTCATGTTTAAGGAGGTTGTCAAGATAGCATGTGGCATGCCTGAAGCTGTAAAGGCACTGAAGGTGGTAATTGTTTAATGGGTACATTTCACTGATCTGTACACATTGCAGGATGTCCTGAGATAGGTTTTGTACTTGGTTTTCTTTTGGGGCATTGTCCTCTGGAGTATCAGTTTGAAGTTTGTTTGGAATTGCTGTTTGATATAGATTCATAGAATCATTTGGGTTGGAAGGGACCATGAAGATCATCTAGTTCCAAAGAGCTGGCATTGGCCCAGACACCTTCCACTAGACCAGATTGCTCAAGACTTCATTTGTGTAGACATGGCAACTTTGGGACATGGCATAATGGGCATGGTGATGTTGGGTCGATGGCTGGACCTGATGATTTTGGAGGCTTTTTCCAACCAAAACTATTCTATGATGATTCTACACTGAATTTGCATTTTGTTTTCTAGCATTTGCCTGGGCAACTGACTTGTCTACAGACCTGGAGTGCCAGCTTTCTGTCAGCTGTAAATGTTACGAGGCAGCTTATGAAATTCTGCTTTTCAGCAACTTGAAAAACCAAAATCCAGAACAGCATGTACAGATACTGAAGAGAATGGGCAACATCAGGAATGAGATTGGAGTGTTCTACATGAACCAGGCTGCAGCTGTGCAGACTGAGAGAGTGGGTAAGCATTCTTTCATCTACCTTTTCTTTTTTTAAGTAAGTAAATCCTTGAAAGTTTTACTTCTGGTTTAATTTGGGGCTTTTTTGGTGGATTTTTTGTGTGTGTTTGGGTGTTTTGTTTGGTTTGGTATTTTGTTTTTTTTTACAAGAAATGGAGGTTGCCTAAGCTGCCTTTTAGGGTAAGGTGTTTGGAGTTTTGGTTTTGAAGCAAAACCAGGAATGTCTTATGTACAAGAAAGATTTATATAATATAAAAGGAGCAGAAATCAGATGCTGAGTGTAAACATCTCCAGTTTCCCATAGCAGCTGTTTTCTATGACCTCTGTCCAACTGATATTGGAAAGGTTTTGGGGCTGGAATTTTTAATACTATATTTTTTTCTTCATCTGCATAGTTTTTCAGGATTATGATTTAGCTGAAGTTGAAGCTAAAATACTGAATTTCACTTGTCTGTAAAAGTCACATATTGTTTCGTGCTGTGAGTTTATACAAGTAACTGCAATGCCCTGAGTGTTACAGTGGAAATTAGGATCTTGTTTGTCCTGTTAACTTCCCCTGGATTATGTGTGTCATGTTATCATAACTCTTTCAAAAGTACAATATGTCTAATAGTGCACTTTGTGTTAAGAATCTTATGTTTGTTTCATAGAATTGTTTGGGTTGGAAAAGACCTTCAAGGTCATGAAGTCCAACCACTTTCTAACTCTGAGTATGGTGCTAAAGCATGTCCCTCAGCACCACATCTCTGCACCTTGGAAAAACTTTCAGGGATCGGCATTCAGCTGCCTTGAGTACTGTGTCAAGTTCTGAGCCCCTCAATTCAAGAGAGATGTTGTGGTGCTGGGACATGTCCAGAGAAGGGCAACAAGGCTGATGAGGGGCCTGGAACACAAACCCTGTGAGAAGAGGCTGAGGGAGCTGGGGTTGTTTAGCCTGGAGAAGAGGAGGCTCAGGGGGGATCTCATTGCTGTCTACAACTACCTGAAGGGAGGTTGTAGCCAGGTAGGGGTTGGTCTCTTCTCCCAGGCAACCAGCAACAGAACAAGGGGACACAGTCTCAAGTTGTGCCGGGGGAGGCATAGGCTGGGTGTTAGGCAGAAGTTCTTACTAGAGAGAGTGATTGGCATTGGAATGGGCTGCCCAGGGAGGTGGTGGAGTCACTGTCCCTGGGGGTGTTCAAGAAAAGCCTGGATGAGGCACTTGGTGCCATGGTCTAGTTGACTGGCTAGGGCTATGATTCTACCTTCTTGGGGAGCCTATTCCTTTGAATGAAGAAGTTTCTTCTGATGTCCAACCTTAAACATCCTGTGGTCCAATTCAGGCTATTTTCTCTCCTCCTCTCACCATTATGTAATCTTTCAAAAGTTTGAGTGATGATAAACCTTTTATCTTTGTCCTAGTGAGTAAAAATGTATCAATGACTGAGCAGCAGCTCTGGAAGAAAAGCTTCTCCTGCTTTGAAGAAGGAATACAGAACTTTGAGTTGATTGAGGATTCAACCAATGCTGCCCTTCTGCTGTGCAACACAGGCAGGCTGATGCGCATTTGTGCTCAGGCACACTGTGCAGCTGAAGGGGACTTCAAAAGAGAGTTTTCCCCAGAAGAGGCACTTTATTATAATAAGGTAACATCATGCTGTTTTGAGAATTTAGACCCTAACATGCCTTTTATGGTGGAATATTTGTAAATATCTTTGTAAAGTTCTGTAGGTCTTGATGTGATAAGTTGAGATCCCTTCCCTGCTTTCATGTTATCCTAACAGTCCCTGGTGAGGCTTCAGTATTGTTGCTGAGGTTTGACTCTTTTGTTCTTATAAATCGAACACTGTGATGTTCAGATCCTGACTGTAGTGGCACACATGAGAGAAATGGAAATACATGCTCAGGATTAAAGTTAGGACTAAAATGGGTGCAAGGAAAACACTGAAGAAGGCTCAGGTTATTTTGGAATGATTCCTTGAGTGACCAAGGGGGAAGTAATTTCCTTTCTATAAACCTAGCAGTAACCATGGACATGTGTTGTTTTGTAACTTGAAGGCTATTGACTATTACCTGAAGGCACTAAGATCCCTAGGGAAGAGAGATGTGCATCCAGCTGTTTGGGATTCTGTGAACTGGGAACTGTCTACTACATATTTCACTATGGCAACTCTACAGCAGGATTATGCTCCCCTCTCCCGAAAGGCTCAGGAACAGGTAAGGAAGAGCATTTGTGACAACACCTGGTAAAATGAGTTACTGTCTTCCTGAAAAACTAAACAGCGATCACAATAGATGTTGGAAGAAGTCTTCATTGGTTCAACTCATGTGAAGTAGTTCTTGCAAACCATAAAATGTTCCAATGCTTGGATTTGTAAGGTTTTTTGGGATGAAAAGATGGTGCCATAAAGAGAGATTTAACTTGTGTGTAGTGGTGTGCTGGTTTCAAAGTGGTCATGCTGCATCATTTTGTTTTATCTTGTAGATAGAGAAGGAAGTTAGTGAAGCCATGATGAAATCCTTGAAATACTGTGATGTTGACACAGTGTCTGCACGGCAACCTCTCTGCCAGTATCGAGCTGCAACCATTCACCACAGGCTTGCTTCAATGTACCACAGTTGCCTGAGAAACCAGGTATTAGTACTAAAGGTGTTGGTTTTCTCAATAGCTTCCATTCTTGACGTGTCCAGCATGCCTGGAGGTGGATATTTATACTTCTACCTATATAGATGAGATGCATTGTCTTGGTTAAATCAAATATAAGGTGGTTTAGTTCAATCGTGCAAAGGTTTGTGTTGAAGATACCTTAAAGATCATCTAGTTCCAACTCGTATGCCACGAGCAGGGACACCTCCTACTAGACCAGATTGCTTAAGACCCCGTCCAGCCTGGCTTTGAACACTTCCAGGCTTGGAGCCCCCATGGCTTCTCTGGGCAACGTATTCCAGTGCCTCACCACTGTTGTGGGGAAGAATGCCTTCCTGATATCTAATATAAATCCAGCTTCTTCCAATTTGAAGTCATCATTTAGTGACAGCATGAGGGTTAACGGTTTACAAAGTCTCTCTTGAGCTATCCAGAAGGATTTGCAAATCATGAAGTGCAGCATTACTTCAAAGAGCAGTCTGTCCTTCATGGAATGTATTTAAGTATTTTATATATTTACAGAGAGCTTTATCATTCTATCCTGAGTGCCTCACTGCTCTTACAACAGAAGGCATTGATGATCAGTATTTTTGTTTGGTTTTGCTTTCCAGCCAGTCTTTGGATCCTTAAGCAGGCAGCCTTCTGCTAGAGCATTAGTTTTTAATTTTTTTTAAAGCTCTGGTGTACACTTGCATGTTCCTTTGCAATTAACTTTTTACCACATTACTACTCTTTATAGTTAATTTTACTTGATGTCAGTTTGCTAGCATGAGCCGAGAAATTAATCACTTCAGGCTGGTGGTGTATTCTAGGAATGTTTAGTCGAACCATTATGAAGTGAACTGGGAAGCAATTGTTGGCACCTCAGGTACCATCATAAAGGAGTTGTTTTTTCCTAAGGATTACCTCATGAAGAACATATTGTCTGGGATTTACTATGTGCCTACTTTGAGTGCAGGTTGGTGATGAGCACTTGAGGAAACAGCACCGAGTCCTTGCTGATCTTCATTACAGCAAAGCGGTGCGACTCTTCCAGCTCCTGAAGGATGCGCCCTGTGAGTTTCTTCGTGTGCAGCTGGAGCGAGTGGCGTTTGCAGAGTTCCAGATGGCAAGTGAGTCCAGCTATTGTCACGGAAGGTAGTTTGGGAGGTTGTGGGGAAAATACGTGGAGGCTCACTTGTGGATTTTAAGTGATTTATTGCTCAAACACGGAGATCCCCCTCCCGAACTAAATTCCCCACGTGAGTTCTTTTAGGATTGAAGTTGTAGAATAACATTTCAGAAAATAGCGGATAAAAGAGAGTCTGTGATTTCTTTAGAGTTCTTTTGAGTCTTTAAAGTTACTCAGTCTTTAGGTAAAGAGTTCTTTCTCCGATTTACTCACTGTTCCGTAGTTCAATTCAGCAGAGTTCGAGGTTTTGGGCGGTGTCCCTTTGTTTGTCAGGATCGGTCCCAAGCAGGTTTCAGGTCTCTGCGAGTCCCTCGTCGGGCAGGGCCGATCAGGAACGAGAGGTCACCGCGGCAGGAGTGAGGCAAACAGGCAGGCAAGCAAGCTAGCAAAAAGCTCAAGCTCTAGCTCTAGTTCTCGATCCAGGAAGGCACACCATTTTTATAATGTTCAAAAGAGGTGTAACCCACCAGTCCAGGCTACTTTATGTTATTCTTACAGATTGGCACAAAGTTATAATCAATCCACACAATTGGCTAATTCTTACCAAAAACAACTTATGGAACCACCCAGGGGTCAGCCTCCAGCAGTTGTTTGTCGAGTGGTCATCATATCTGAGAATTCAAACCTTTTTCCAGAACATAGCCATGTTTATGTCTTTTGTTTCTCCGAGAGAGAGATTCTCCCAAGGCCTGTACGTCTGCTGATACAGCAGCTACGTCAGTGCAAGCAGATAGAAACTATTATTTTGACTTTTTCGATGGAAGGCCTCTGAGCCACAATTTTGTGTATAAATGAAAATTCTGCAATAGGGCAAAAGGGCTCTGCTCCCTTCCATGACAGCTATGTCTTACTAAACCAGCTTCCCAAACTGCATTTACATAATTTCATTTTAGATAACTTTGTATACAAGAGCATGAGCAACCTGGTTTGCAGAGCAGGATCTTCCTCAAAAGAAGAGACATTTTAATCTTCTTGGTTTTCAGTTGACTAGGACCATGCATGCTTTTCACAGTATCATAGAATCATAGAATCAACCAGGTTGGAAGAGACCTCCAAGATCATCGAGTCCAACCTATCACCCAGCCCTAGCCAGTCAACTAGACCATGGCACTGAGTGCCTCATCCAGTCTTTTCTTGAAGACCCCCAGGGACGGTGCCTCCACCACCTCCCTGGGCAGCCCATTCCAATGGGAAATCACTCTCTTTGTGAAGAACTTCTTCCTAACATCCTAGGAAGAAGTTCTTCACAAAGAGAGTGATTTCCCATTGGAATGGGCTGCCCAGGGAGGTGGTGGAGGTATCACCACCACCAAGGTTGGAAGAGACCTCACAGATCATCAAGTCCTGAAATCCTTCAGGAAGACAAAGTACAAACACTAATATTGGTGTCCTTAATTTTTACTTTTGTTTTTAGGTCAGAACAGCAATGCTGGGAAACTAAAGACTCTGTCTGGGGCCCTGGATATAATGGCAAAAACCAGGGGTGCGATCCAGCTCATCAGGAAGGAGCTGATAGCAGAAAGTGAACAGGTAAGCCAGTCAGGCGGTGGTTGTCTGCTCTCTTCTGTCTCTGGAGTTCATATAATTGGTCATTGAAGGTACTGATTGGTTACTTCTCAGAGCTAGTTGCTTAAGTAGTGTGGATAGGGTTTGAACCTCCTGCAGTTGTCTTCTAGGAAGTGGAAGTGGTCATGGAACTGCTATAGTGGGTCCAGAGGAGTCCACAAAGATGATCAGAGGGCTGGAACCCCTCTGCTTTGAAGAAAGGCTGAGACTTGGGGTTGTGCAACCTGGAGAAGAGAAGGCTCTGGGGAGCCATATCCTTTTAGTGTTTGAAGAGAGCTGCAGGAGAGCTGGAGAGGGACATGTTAGAAAGGATTGGAGTGACAGGAAGAGGAGGGCTGGTAGCTTCAAACTGGAGAAAAACAGGCTTAGGTTAGACATTACAAATTCTTCCCCATGAGGGTGGTGAGACACTGGAACAGCCTGGCAGTGTTCAGAGGCAGGTTGGATGGGGCCTTGAGCAACCTGTCTGGTGAAAGGTGTGCCTGCCTATGGCAGGGGTTTGGAACAAGGTGATATTCTATGATTCATAGGCAGTTGGTGTGACTTATGTGCAGTGTGAGTTATTGAAACATCATAAATAGGGTGTTACAACAGTTGTGATGTTGGTACCACTCCAGTAAAGGGTCAGCTGATCTGCAAGAGTGGTGTCCTGACTTAATTGTCAAGAGAAACTTCTTTCCTGTGAGGGTGCTGGAGCCCTGGAGCAGGCTGCCTAGAGAGGTTGTGGGGTGTCCTCTGGAGAGATTCCAAACCCACCTGGACATTGTCATTCTGCGCAACCTGCTGTGGGTGACCCTATTTTAGATTCAGGTTTGACTAGACCTCTAGAGGTCCCAACCCTCACCAGGTGGGATTCTGTGATTGATTGAAATGTGTTGTAATGGTGGAGTCAAGTGAAATGGATTTTTGTTTTTCTCGTAGATAAGTAAGGGCAAAAGTAGTGGTGAGAACTTGTCACCTCATGATTCCCCTCCTGGCCTGAACAAAGAAGAAGTATTGAAGCTGCTCAGTATTTTTGAGTCCAGAATGTCATTCCTTCTCCTCCAATCCATTAAACTGTTAACTTCAAGCAAAAAGAAAATTGGGTAAGATGAACCTTCGTATGTGTGATGAGTCTCATCTATGAATCTATGCAAGCTATACGCCCTTGAATGTGAAAGGAATTCTGATACTTTTTTCATGGGGGTGACTCAAGTCCTCTGTGTGGAGAAAGAGCTGAGATATGCCTCAGTCATCCAAATTGTGCATGTTTTCTGTGGGATTTCTGTGTAATTGAGGAAATTCCCAAGAAACCTCTTTACTGTGTCTAGGCAGCTATTTTTCACTCGGCTTTCCTGATAGCAGCCCAGGAGTGAGTGAGGGCAAAGTCAGGCTCGAATGACTGGATTCAAGTCAGAAAATAAGTGTTTGTAACCACTTGAACTGCACAGAGCAGTTGTGTATCACTGGCACTTTATCGTGCACTTTGGTGTGTGCTTTATCCTATAGAGGATAAAAATCCTGTGCCCTTTATGGCTTTAAATTCACACCCAAACCAATTATGTTCAATTATGAAAATGTGGCATCAATTTAGTAGAGTTCTGGAGAATTCTTTTGTTGCTGGATGTTTGACCGATGGAAACACTGCTGCTGCAAGGGCTGCTTTGTTAAAAGTAAACTGTGAAACGAATTCTGCACGGTAACTGGTCTGCTGATGGCAGGAGACTGGTAAACAGGAAAACAGCAGACAGGAAGGCATCCTGTGCGCTCCCTTTGCAGTTTAGTTGCAGTTCTGGGTGCTTTTACTCTAAGGAGCTTCCACAAGGTGGCAGTCTGAGTATGTGAGAGGCAGCGGATTAAGGTATGGTTTGTATGTAGCTGTTGTAAACAGTAAATTGGCTTTGTTATCTCATAATAAGTGATGTAGACAGAAGCCTTTCTGGGTTTACTTTGGGGGGTTCCCCACAATTTACTTTCTTGTCTCTGAAGATTTTGTGCTGAAGATTCCATGTAGGGGAAGGTGTTACAGTTTGAATACTGCAACATGGAACTATTGCTGAAATGTATTTTAAGCAGCAGTGGACTGAGGCTGCTTTTCACTTATCCTTTCTGGTACTTGATGGATGTTTCCTTAGTTATGCTTTGTGTAAGACAACATCTGCCTTTTGCTCTAATAATGGGCTGAAAAGGGAAGAAATTTGAGCTCATATGCCTGGTCAGGGTCTCAGATGCACTTTGGCAGACAACGGAATGGGTGGCAGACTTAGTGTTTCACAGAATGCTAGGTGTTGGAAGGTACCTCAAAAGATCAAGTTCAACCTCCCTACCAGAGGAGGACCACCTCACCTAGAGTAGATCACACAGGAATGCATTCAGTTGTTTTGAGTGTCCTTGGAGAATGAGACTCCACAACCTCTGAGCAGCCTTTTCTAGTGTCTTGTCACCCTCATTCTTTTATGCTCATGCAGAACCTCCTATGTACCACCTTGCACCCACTGCCCTTGTCCTGTCATTGGACAGCACTGAGAAGAACCTGGTTCTGTCCTCCCAACACTCACCCTTCATGTACTTTTAAATATGAATGCAGTCACCCCTCAGTCTCCTCCTCTGCAAGCTCCCTCAGACTTTCCTCATCAAGAAAATGTTCCACTCCCTTTACCATCTCTGTGGCTCTGTACTGGAGTCTTTCAAGCAGTTTCCTGTCCTTGAATTGAGCGGCCCAGAACTGGATACAGTATTCCAGATGTGACCTTCCCAGGGCAGAGTAGAGGGGAAGGAGAACCTCCCTTGAGTGGATGGATGAATTATGCTGAGGTTAAGTTTGTATGATTTGTTTTCTTTTTAGGGGCATTAATGAGGAAGAAGTTGTGCTTAAAACAAACAAACAAGTTTATTCTCTGCTGTTGCGTGCAACTGCTAACAAAGGTATGACTCTGCTGGAACGGACAGAGGTGATCTTGAACTTGCTGGAGCAGCTAACTCCAAATGCTGAGGCCAGTAATGGAGGAGTTCAGTGACTGAGAAACTGCACAACAGCTGAAGAAGTGCCTTGTGCTCATGGGATAAGTGGGATTCTTTCTCATCTGGAATGTGTGTTTGTTGAAGGTGGTTAACATCACCTGTGTTGTTATGTTCTGGGGAAAGAGCAGGAATTGTACTTCATCCTGTGAGAACTCCACAGGGGCTTGGTTACCAGCATTTCTTTGGTGCCAGCTTGGGGTTCTGGATGTGAATGTAACACTTATTTGCTGGAGAAATTACTGATTTTTCTTTCACAGGAAATGGGCTTTGCAGTGATAGAGACGTTTTGCATAAAAATGTGATCTCCCCAGTACTCTGGTTTGATATGTCCTAAAATACATGTTTTAAGCAGAGCCTTGTTGGTGCACTTCAATAGGTAACATGAAGCTGTATGAGAAGTGGCTGCTGGGTATCTTGAACACAGACACCTTGCTCTTAGCACAGTCACTTGTGCCTTCTGAGCTCTGCTGTGAGGCTCTTGCTGAGATTGGGCATCCCTTGGGCTTCATTTACCTGAGCGTGAATGTGTTTATCTGGAGACTAGTATTACCTTTTTCAGACTTGAAACTGTGAATAAATGAGAGCATATTTTTAAATAAACTTCTATTTATTACATAAAAGCTGACAAATCACTCTGCTTCTTTCAGTGGTTATGACTGTCACGACCCTCAGCAGAGAAACAAACAGACCCACAGCGTTCAAACTATTTTGGAGGTAGTAGGGGCTAGAAAAATATCTGCAAAATTATAGATTTGTTTTGGTTGGAAGAGACCTTTAAGATCAAGTCCAACCATTATCTAATGATATCCCTCAGCACCACATCTTCATGGATTTTCAATCCTACCACTTTCCCAGCCAGCCTGTTCCAGGGCTTCACAACCCTCTTGGGGAAGAATTTTTTCCAAATGTCCAACCTCAACCTCCTCTGGCTCAACTTGTGACTGTTTTTTCTTGCCCTTTTGTTTCTTACTTGGGGGCAGAGACTTCTGTCTCCTTTCAGGGAGCTGTGGAGGGCAATGAGATCTTCTCTCAGCCTCTGCTTCTCCAGCCTAAACAACCTCAGTTCCCTCCCTTGCTCCTTACAAGACTTGTTCTCCATACCCTTCACCAGCCGTGTTGCCCTGCCCTGGACCCACTTCAGGACCTCAATCTCTTTCGTGTAGTGAAGGACCTAAAAGTGAACCCATTATCTGAGGTATGGCCTTGCAACTGTTGAGTACCAGGGCTCCTGCAGCTACATTAGTTCCCACAACCATTCTAGTACCCTCTAGGATCATATTTTTATAGTCTTGAAGCATTCCTCCTACTGTTGAACTTATCCTCCAGCAATTAGTGTACTTCTGAGATTCTATTTCACTTCCAGGCACAGAACTGATTTCTAAAGCCAAATGGTTGTCTATCCCCACCCAGTCTGACTGATGAAGCCACATACCCACTCTGAAATCACTTCAGGTTCTATTGCTGTAATTTGGTTCAGCTTAACTCTTCCTCTAAGTAGGGAGCACCTCACCTAATTGGGAATTCAGATCGTTTGCTCAGTGAAGCTAACAGAAGCTTACAGCAAGTAAGGATTTCTCTGTTCCTTGCTGCAGCCCAGCACTGCACTGACAATACAAATGACTTTCATGAGGATTATAATTGAGTATATTATGATTTAAATCTTTCATGAATTTCCCAGCATTAGGGAAGACGGCATTAGTGCTAAACAGGATTACTTTGCCTCCTTTCACAGATAAACAATTAAAGCAGAAACCACATCCAAGTCAGACAACTCTAGCACTATCATTAACGATGGTAAGCCAGTTTATTTCTGTTAATAAATCCTCCCTCGTTGCAGGAATAGAAACCAAAAGCTCTTTATAATTTTTTTTTTTTTAAGATCGTGTACTGTGGGGAGGTTGGAGCAAGCTGAGGGTTTGCCTCTTCTCCCTAGAAACAAGTGAGAGGACAAAAGGAAATAGTCTCAAGTTGTGCAGGAGAGAGCACGTTGGATAGTATAAGAAACTTCTTCATGGAGAGGGGAACAGGCTGCCCAGGGAAGTTGTGCAGTCTCCATCCCCAGAAGGGCAGAAAAGCTGTGTAGAGGTGCTGAGAGCCATGGTTTAGTGGTGACCTGGCAGTGCTGGGTTAAGGGTTAGACTTAATGATCTTAAAGATCTCTTCCAACCAAAATTAATCTATAATTGTGTGATATTTGGGGGCAACTGCTGAGCTGCTATTAGCTTCACACAGTGCAACTTCACTGCAAGGAGTGCCCTATTCCACTGAGAATCTGCACTCATCAGTGTAATGTAAATATTTGAAAAGCAGAATAACAAACAAGTGAAGCTTTACAACAGAAAATACTTAATTTTAAATATGCTTCTTTTGCAAAAGAAAAAGATGTGTAATACTGTGAAGAGAAATAAAATCCTTTTCTGGTGTGGCAGGAGATACCTGAGGTGATACATGGATTTCAATGCACTGATCAGCCTCTCACAAGGAGTTGTCAAGAGAAATCCATGTAAAATATATACACTGCACACATGGGAAAAATGAGAGTTGCTACATGCATTAAAATACATTGGTCATGAGCTAGATTCCTTAGATATTTAGATACAAGCTTCTTACAAGGACAACCAACAAATAACCAAGTCATTTGAAAGGTCATTTCCAAACAAACCAATTCTGTGATCCTAAGGACAGCATTGTGCAATCCTGAAAAATACCTTCTTGCAGGACACCAAGACTGCAAAGTGGAAAATCTTCTATAGCACCATATCCAGCTTCAACTGTGTGCTGTACTCTCACTTAGACAGCGAGTGGTTCTGTAAATTAAGTGCTTTTTGGATCCCTGCAGCCAAGTCTTGTGGAGTTGGGCTCTCTGCAGTGCAACTTACTGGAATTCCTGCTGCTTCCATGGCTTCTGCTGTGGTTGGACCAATCGCAGCAAACTGAAATGACATCATTTACAGTTACACAAGTGTAATCAGGTGTGGTATCATCTCTTAATAGTTACTTAGCTACATATCCTTCTTGCTTTGACATAAGCTCAGCTTGCATGGCTGAGCTTATTAGATGCTCCTAACCCTTTCAAGTTGAAGGTTCTCAGCATTAAAACACACCCATCAATGGAGCTACTTAGAAGTTACTAGGGAAAGATTACTGCAAAAGCAATTTTAATGTGTTTCAGCCTGGAATTGCTGATTTCAGGCAAGAGTCACTGGCACATGCACATCACTCAGAGAAAATGAAGCTCAGTCCTGGAACCATTTCAGGTCAGGTTGACTGGGGCTCTGAGCAACCTGCTCTAGTTGCAGATGTCCCTGCTTACTGCAGGAGGGTTGTACTACACGAGCTTTACAGGTCCCTTCCGACCCAAGTCATTCTGTGATCCTAAAATCAGTGGAGACTGAGTAAGTTAAAGAAAAATATTTTAGGTGAAAACAATTGCTTTTTCTTCTTTTAAAAGAAGGCTCCCAGCTCCATAACAACATTTGCTATAACCTCTCTGAAATTCAAAGACATAAGATCAACAAAAGAGAAAATGAAGGTTTGCAGTGGGTGTAACAGCTTTCCTATTTCTCCTTTGCCCGTCCCAAGCTTACCCCCTATTGTATTCCACCACTTTTAAAGAGAAGATACCTTGATAGTGTTGATAAAATTCCCTGAAAGCTTCTGGATGTGCTGGAGGCAAAATCTGACACCAGATGGGCTGAAGAACACGATGCATGCTGGAATTCCCTAAGTAACCACAGGTTGGCATAGATTATTCACTCTGGCAGCAGTGTATCAATGCACCTTCACATAAATCCCTTCACATACATCCCTTGTAATGAGGTGGGGGTCTGTCTCTTCTTAGTAACAAGTGACAGGACAAGAGGAAATGGCCTCAAGCTGCACTAAGGAAGGGTTAGATGGGATATGAGGAACAATTTCTCCTCCAAGAGGGTTGTCCAGGCCTGGAACAGGCTGCTTAGGGCAGGCAGTGGTGGAGTCCCCATCCCTAGAGGGATTTAGAAGACGTAAAAGTGTAGGTGTGGTGCTGAGTGACATGGTTTAGTGGTGACTTGGCAGTGTTGGGCTGACAGTTGGATTTGATGATCTTAAAGGTCTCTTCCAACCCAAATGATTCTAAGATAAAATACTGAGTATGTGCTTATCCATGCAATTATTACCCAGTAACTTTGAACAGATTTGAAAGACAAAATGTAAAAGGTTGTTTTTCTTTACATGGGAGCTCTGTGTCTTTTCAGCCCTAGCTGAAGGACTCACTCTGAAACTTTTGCCAGAAGATTTTCTTGGTAGTCAACAAGGGAAAAAAAGAAGCCTATGCAGGATATTCATCTATCACCACAAACTATCATTTATAAGCAGCTGGAAACAAGGAGTGTATCACAGAATCACAAAAGGGTAGAGGTTGGAAGGGTCTGCTGGAGATCATCGAGTCCAACCACCCTGCCAAGGCAGGACCACCTACAGAAGTTCACACAGGAACACATCCAGGTGGGTTTTAAAAGTCTCCAGAGACAGGTACTCTGCTAGGCATTATCAAGGACTGCAAAAATTCTCAACTGACATCAACATGCAGTACCTGTTGTGAGAAATAACTGCTCAAAGATTCCTGCAGGTCAGAGTGCTGAGTTGTTTGATAAACAATGAGGCTTTCCAGAGCAATACCTGGAACCAGGACATATATTCATCATTAATCAGAGTTTTCACTAATATCATTTCCATAAAACACTCTCAATGTGCTAACAGTCCTTTTGTACTATTTAAGGTTAAAAAGATAGATAAAAAAACCCTAAGAAGGATTTGTAAGTAGATTTACAAGTTATACTAAAAATATCTGTAAGCAGAGGACCTTGAAGCATACTGGAAACTCAACAAGTCTTGCGAGGTGTCTGTAAAGAAGTTATTTTCCATCTCAGGTGAAGAACAAGGCAAATAACCTTGCTCACATCATGCTGCAGCTCAGTCCCAGAGCTGTGGGTACCAATCCAACCTCAGTTTCTGTTCCCACCCTCTAACTTCTGGCCAACATAAGAGTAAATTCCATTTTTACTAATTGAAATTGGTTCACCAGCTTTAGATCCAAGTTTCTTCACAACTGATTAATTAAAATGAGGCTCCAAGGGAAGTTCAACCTTTTTCTCTAAGTATTGTAGGAAGCACTTCTCTTTTCAGGGCTCCACAAGGAAAAAGAAGGGCCAAGGAATTAAGTTTCTCTCCTGTAAACACAGAAACAAAAGTTTTAATTAACTCATGTCTTTTATAAAGAGTAAACACAATACATTTAATGCATTTTAAAGGTACCAGAAGTTGAATACTGCAGTAAATGCTTCACCAGACACCGCCCTAAGCTATCTGAAAACATTTGCAGTGCAACTGCATCCAAAATTCAGAGGACAGAGGCTACTTAGCATGCAAATTAAAAAATATTCCATAACTATAATATGAATACATTGGTTAAAAAGATCTCACCAGAGATTTTCTGCATTTTTATTCCCCTTCCCATTCCACAAAGCAAAACAAATACTCTGTGAGTTATCTCCTCCTCCTCCCAAAACACAGTCATCCTCTGCTCTATTTAAAAATCTTAGTCCCACTCAATACATGACAGCTCTCTATATAGACAAGAATGTTCAGGCAAAGAAGAGGACAGAAACACTGGGCTGAAAAGTTGCACTCTATCTCAAGAAACAAGGATTCTGCTTCTACTGCCAGGGTAGAAGTGAATATCCTCACCTGCTCTTGTCCTTAAAAATGGAAGTCACCTCTAACTTCAATTACTGCTACACAGACAACATGTCAAAGGTGATTTTGAAAGGACCTTTCTAACGCATGACTGTGTCTAACTTAGAGTTTGTAGGACAGGATATGCCTGGGTTGCAGTTTCCATGGGTTTTGTGTGGTTCTAATGCAGTAGAGTAGACAAATTCTGTTTCAAAAATACCACCAGGAAATAGAATCACAGAACCACAGAATCACAGCATGGTTTTGGTTGGAAGGGATCTTTAAAGGTCACTTAATCCAACCCTTCTGCAGTCAGCAGGGACATCTTCCACTAGAGCAGATTGCTCAGAGCCCTGAACCATCTGGCCTGGAATGGTTCCGGTTCCAGTTTCTAACTCATACTGGTGTAGTTGGTCAATGTTCAGACAGGCATCTGAAGGCAGCATGCATGTTTACTGGGTCACAAATCTATTAGAGCTGAATTCATGAGTTCTACATATAAGGCACATAGACAGTATGGACTTTTCTGCTTCAGTGTAAAGTTGATTTTACTTACAGGCAATTCTGAAACAATGGAAGGCACATTAGCTTAATTTCAAATAGATGTACTCACTTGAGCAAATATATTCTGCTAATTTTTCAGCATTTCCAGACTTTTCTCCATGTGAACTGAGACCAATTTCTTCCACTAGAACCAAAAGCAGCAAAGTAAAACCACTGAAATCAATGAGAACAATTCACATTTACTATCACAGAAAGTTATGTTGCAAAGAAACACACAACTTGCTCCAGGCACACACATACTTCTTTGAAAAGCACAAAATCAGAGCATTTCAAGTAGTAACATGCTATGTAATGTTTGATTTTGGCTCTAGATGTAAAAAAGTACAAAAGGAGAACTCTGGGAATAGCTGAGATGCTGTGGAGAGTTTTTAAACTCTCATACCTGAAGCAGGAAGCACTGTGCTGAATGGGCTGCAGTTCTGTCTTGGTTTGGTTGTAGCAGCTTCCCAATTAGGGTACTGCTGTTGTCTGCAGGGAAGGTTTAAAGTCCTCTCAAAATCTGACAGTAGGACACTCATCTTAAGCAAGTATGCAGAGATGAGTTCCTGAGAAGTTAACTAATCTGGGAGTTGACTGACTCAAGATGCCTGCTAGGTGTCACAGCTAGTGATCCAGTGTTGTTACCAGCCTGCCTTAATTTAGTTTTATAGAGGTAGCCAGTTCTTCAAATGATTTTGGACTGCATGCAGGGAAACACCAGGATCTAAAATTCTCAAATGCTAGTCTTCTTGTAATGCTTCCTGTGTAGTTCTCATGACAATAAAGTACTGAAAGACCAGAAGCCAGATCCACAGCTGAACTATGCACATGTAGTTCTGATGTGTATATAATTGTTTGCAGAATTAGTCATTTATGAAACTTACTTTTTTTTTTCTTTTCTGAGCACCTAATGTTCCCCAAACTGTACTTATATATATATAAGACAGATTTATCTAAAATTTCCTTCTTTGACCCCCAGCTTACCTAGAGAAGCTGTAGTTTTTCCTACCACATACGCTGGTTTGGTATTCCACCTTTGTTTAAGAGATTTTGACCAGGCTGAAAAACAAGAGATTAAATTCAAGCATGTGGCAACAAAATATGAATGTTAAATGAGTATTTGGACTGCTGCTTAATCTACAAATACAGCAAAATAAGAGTAACTAATGTTCCATTGCATATTTCAGTAAATCTGGATGTACAAAACGAATTTTTAATGTATTTTCTTGTGGTTGTGTAAATAATAGTCTTTGACATAGTTTAAAAATCCTAATTTGAATAAACTGCTTTTAGCTGCTTTTGTTAAGTAGCACTTTTAATGCATGCTTGCCCTGTGCCAGATCACAGGCAACTTGCAATGTTCATTTATACTCTCTATCTAAAATCACAGGAAAAAACAACACATGTTACAAAAGGAGAATCAGGCATTAAAATCTAGTAGTTTGAAAGTGGAATGGGCTGCCCAGGGAGGTGGTGGAGGCACTGTCCTTGGGGGTCTTCAAGAAAAGACTGGATGAGGCACTTAGTGCCATGGTCTAGTTGACTGGCTAGGGCTGGGTGATGGGTTGGACTGGATGGTCTTGGAGGTCTCTTCCAACCTGGTTGATTCTATGATTCTATGAAGGCTTAGGCCAAAATAATCATAATCTTCTATGACACTAAATTAAAGAGTAAAACTAGGTATCCATGAACTACAACAGTCTGCAACTTTTATACAAGAAAAATACAGAAACTGATTATATTTTAAACAGATATGAAAAGCTTTTGGCTCAGAAATAAAATTATATATTTCCAGACTGTAAAATAAAATGAATAGGAAAGGGTTTTCCTCTTATAGGCCACAAGCATGTTATAGATTACACTTGGATCTTTTACTATGGTACAACACAGGACATGGAGTTCCATTCTAATACTCTTGGAGGAAAAAAATAGAAACTACAACAGTAAAAAAGGGGGAAAAAAAAGCCAAAGGAAACTATTCCGAAGACAAAAAGAAAAGGATAGATTAGGTTTGAAAGGAACCCAAACAGGAACTACTCATTTTATTGAGTATTTCAGCAACTCCCAATGTTCCTAGGAATGAACTCCAGGTAAAAGATTGCATTTGACAAAAAAAAAATCCTCAAATGCAGCCTTCTTCTATTGGAAAGGTTAAAGTAACCTTATTCAAGGATGTAACCTTACTCACTGTATTTTGATTAGTATGACCCAAGCCTAAATATGTAGCAGATAAACTAAAGAGAGGATTCAAGTGCACACAGATTCTCAAAGCCAGAAGTTATTGTTTAGAGTATGAAGTTCAAGGAATTTGCAAGAATATGATAGGTCACTGGTATGCCAATTTCTATTTAGCACCCTGTAGGATTGTTACTACTAATCTGCTGGCTTTTATGTCCCACTATTTCTTTACTGCTTTTTAGCTAATGCTTATTTCATTCGATAAACTCTATATTCAAGACAGAGAAATCTGTGTTTCTGTGAGACTCCACATGAAGCCTACAGAAGTAGCAGCTATCAGATTCTACCAAATGCCTCTCTAAAGGAGGGAAGGGGTTCGTTAGCAAAACTAGGCTCTGCAGCAGATTATTCTGCAGGCATGAGTTTCTGTTTACAACTTTTCTTTAGCAAAGATAAATACAACTGGAAAAGCTCACACTAAGTAGTAATTTACTCCAAAAGCTCTTTCGTTTCATTTCTAACAACAGCCTAAGTGCAGAAAACTCAACTCTCAATCCCTTAAAAGCCCAATTTTGCATGAGGCCTTTCTGATGCCAGAAGAATAAAGCGAGATAAAGTGTTTTTAAACAGGCAGGCTCCATGCACCTCCTGGTGGGTGAAATGAAATCACAAACTTCACAAAACACTGAAACAGCGAGACTAAGGAACACAAATATGTCCTTACCTTCATTTTTACTGTTCTCTCTTAAACATATCTTGATGGCTTCTAATGCTCTTGGACTGGTAAAAACTAGGCCTCCATACGACTCTGGACAAGAGAGCTACTTAGAAACAGTAATCATAAGAAGAAAAGAATTAATAAATAAATAAACAAACTAAGTTGATCATTATTTATAATCCTGTAAAAACCAAACCAGTTCCAATAAATGCCTGAAACAAAAATGAGCAAATGTTGCACTGTTCTTAGTAGCCAGAGTATTTATAAGAGAAATGTGTAATAAATCTCAAATTCGGAACAAAACCTGCAGAGAGTATATTAATTCTGAACAGCTGTAAAAATGGACTCCTGTGACTGAAATGAGCTGGAAGGATGGGCAAATTATATGAGATACTTAAAATTCATGTCAGAGAAGTGAAGTGCTATTTGAAGTACTAACACAGAAGGTAACAGCTAAACAACCCCACTCTAAAGAGCTGAGACCCTTGATAGGGTCTCAAGAATGGGTACAAAAAGGAGAGAAATGTTCTTGGATCACTTGTAAATGCAGATCATGACATATTCAAACACCTAACAAAGTTTAGTTCTGTTGCAGACTGCCAACAAAGGGGACCTCCTTCAGAAAACCCTTTACACATTTTACAATTAAATATATACACTAAAAAAAAAGCAGAAGAGAATACAGATTATGGAATTTCATTCCATGTAACTAGGGGATGCAGTACACACTTTCACAATGTAAGGGAGAACCTCAGGTAAACCTTTAGTAGCTACTACAAGCTTCTAGGTTTGCATTGTGACAAAAGTCCTCCAAAGTCTATGACTATCTATGGTCTCTCAACCTAAATATGAATTCTGCCTGACCAACTTAATTCTTTAATGAGTACAGGCAACACAGTTAATCTCTCAATGCTGTATTGCATACAGCTATGCCCCTGGAAACAAAAAGAGGTACCACAAAGGGAATTATTAAATCAAGCTTACACACAACATCTTGGCAGCTATAGCCTAAATTCTGTTGGAAATAAGAAAACTGAAATAATTTCAAATTTACCTTTTCAAATAAGCCTTCAAGAGAGATGAATTCAAATGACAGAACTGGAATTAAAGTTGCTTCAAATCCATATTCTCCTAATTCCTATTAAAAAAAAAAAGGTTTATAGCTCCTGGAATAAATTTCAAAAAGTAGTCTTTTGTTTTTTAAAAGTAAGTAAAGGAGAATAAAATCTTCTTTTTACTAAAGTAAACACAAAGGCATCTTATTTGCTTTTATTAGGGAATTTAGTTTGGCTTTGTTGTTTAGTATTTAGAATTGCAACATAATAGCAAACAAATAGTTGTGGATCTGAGGCCTCCTATATAGCTACTGAAAAGTATGCACCAACACATAGCTCTGAAGTCCCACAGTGGCAAATGATTGCATCATCCTGCAAATATTCTTGTGTATCTCTCTTATTTGTTACTCAACAGAACTGCTCTTACAAGTAAAACCTATTCACATGACTAAAGACAACTGCAGCAACAAGTAACTTTGTTCCACATCATCCTCCGAGTAAGACTACTAACAGTTTTGTAACCTACTTCCATCAATACTAACACAATCAATATTAATCAATTAATTTTGTTTTAATATCAGTATTATGCTGAAAGCTTTAATAGTGAATTCAGTACAAGTTCCCCATAACTAAAACAATTCGTTCAGTAACAGCAAATTTTCTAGCAGAGTTTTTTGGTAGCTTAATTTCAGACACTCCTAATTCTGACCTAAAAAATATCATTTCAGACATGCACTCCTAATTTTGATTAAGTGTATTTTTCAGTTAAAATTATTAAAGTCATCTACCTTGCTGAACACGAGATATTTAACAGTGAAGTGACACAACTGTTCACTTTTTTTCAAAGCTTACTCACTGTAATGTATGGATCTGGTCCTGAATCTTTGTCTTTGGGATCCTTCAGCAGCAGAACCTTCATTGTTTACCAAATAACTGCACAAGAACTCTGAAATGAAATAAAGGAATTTATCTAAATTAGATCTAGAGGACTTTCTACTCAGAAGTGACTTCAATAGTCAAAGAAACAGGGTGGCTAACAGCTGCACTGCTGGCTACACAATGAGTAAGCAGTTAACTTACATTCTCTGGGGATGAACATCCACCCTGATAAGGGCAACAAATAACATGCCTTCTTCAGATAACACTCCTTAAAGGGAGGAACTGTAATGCAGGTCACCAAGAACACAATTTAAAGGATAATGTTTTGTAAAAGAAGGAACTACCCTCCTGTGCAGTCAAATTCTAGCACTGCAATAAGCTTCTATCTACAAAAACTTCCATTGATTTCCATGCTGGTTGCCAGCCTGTGTTCACTGTAATGATCATCCAACAGTTTGTGTATGAAGAGTTTTAATATTTGGGGTCTCTTTTCATGGAGGAAAGTACATGCAGGGCAGTGTTTCAAAACCTTTTTTAAACCAGAGAAACACATGGTGGGTGAAAAGCTGGACATAAGGCAGCAAAGTGCTCTCACAGACTAGAAGGGTTGTGTCAAAAGAAACATGGCCAGCAGGTCGAAGAAGAGGATTCTGCCCCACTGCTCTGCTGAGACCCCACCTGTGGTGCTGGGGTCAGCAGTGGAGTTTTCAGCACATGAGAAACATGGACGGGCTGGAGAGGGGTCAGAGGAGGCCACAACAATGATGGGAGGGCTGGAACCCCTCTGCTGTGAGGTCAGATTGAGAGACTTGGTTCAGTGGGGAGAAGAGAACACTCCAGGAAGACCTTCTTGTGGCCTTTCAGTGACTTAAAGGGGACAACCAGAAAGCTGGGGACAGACCTCTTAGCAGGGCCTGTTGTGACAGGACAAGGGATGGTAGTTTTAAACTAAAAGTGGGAGATCTAGACTAGAGAGAAGAAAGAATTTATCTGCACTGAGAGTGGTGAAACACTGACCCAGGCTGCCCAGAAAGGTGATAGGTTTTGTGCTTCTGTGACTTTCTTCAGTCACTTCAACACGATAGAAGTAAAAATCCACATTCCTGGGAAGACAGGGATGCACAACTGACTGTTGTTCTGATACTCACGTTACTATGTTTACCATAACTCTGCCTTCAGTGCTTACACTTTATGACACGCTTCCATTCCTACTAGTACTGTTAAAGTCTAACAGCACCAACAAAAAGAATGTTAACTCAAAGCTGCCCAACCTTCCTATTTCCAAAATAGATAACGTTTAATAGCATTGTGATGTTATCTCAACATAAACCTAGGGAAACAAACAAAAATCCTTCCAAGCTGCCTAACAGAAGACAGTAATGCTTTGTGGAAAGAGCCATTTCTGAAAGTATTGCAATAAACCTCCCAGATGTCATCAGAGAATTATTTCAGGTACCTCTGGGGAAAGCAGATCTCTCATTAATTACTTTGGGTAGTTAGAAATGAATTTACTTCCCATCCTCTGCCTTATTACTGTGTCAAGTAATGAATAACAGTAAGAAATGTGTAAACATCCCTGCTTAACAAGGTGACTTATAATAACCAAATTAATTATTTTGTTTATATCCTGCATAGAAAATAGGTACTGAAACCAAAGAATAATTACAACATCACAGAACACCATGAACAACTGGGAGATGCAATTACCTAGCTGTCTCCTCAACAAAGAAATCTTACAAGCTGTAGTTTAGACTCAGCCATCTGGCTCACTTGTGTAAACTGCACAGCTTGTAAGACTGAACAGCTCTGGCCCTCCTAGAAGCCACTGGCTTATTTTCATTCCATCAGAAGGCAGCTTGGTTATTGACTCCAGAAAGTGGCTGCAAGCATCCAAGAGGAGACAAATTTATTCTAGGGAATCTGTAAGCTTTTTGCATGGATAATGTGTATTTTGATCTCCAACTGCTTTTGGGTTTACTGCTTCTTTCCACAGCCACAAACCTCTTGGACTCTTCTATTCTTTATGCCTAAGTAGTTCAAACAGGTCCACGTAGATTTGCTGACAGCAAGAGAAAGACACTGTTTTTGCTAGTTTACTTGCGTGCACATCATCTGAACAACCACAGAAAGGTTCTGCTTTAAACAATGAACTAAGCAGGGTCCAGCACTGCTCAGTCTGTATTTGATGAAGAGAATGTGCATGAATAACCTTGTTGTAGTTGGAACCTAGCTGGTAACTAACCTCACATGACCTGTCACTTCCCCTTGGTGGGATGTGAGACAGAATTAGAAGGGTAATACTGAAAAAAATCATGGGTTGAGATACAGACAGTTTAACAGGTAAAAAAAGAAAATCTGCACACACAAGCAAAGCAAACCAACTAATTCAATCACCACTTCCTATCAGCAGGCAGGTGTTCAGCCACTGCATGTAACAGTCACCTGGACAAACAAAACCATCATTCCCAACATCCCCTCCTTCTTCCCCCAGCTCTTTCTGCTGAGCACAATGCCATAATGGACTGGTCAGCTGGAGTCAGCTGTCCTTTCTCTGTCCCCTCCCGGGTGGGGCAGGGTGAGGAACAGAAGCAGCCTTGACTCTGTAAGCACTGCTCACCAATAACTGTAACTTCCCTGTGTTAGCAACACTGTTTCCAGCACACATCCAAAACACAGCCTCACACCAGCTACTGGGAAGAAAGTAACTCTCCCACAGTCCAAACCAGCCCAAACCTCATCAAGTTTTACACTGCCAGTTCTGTGTTCAGAGTGATGCCGGCTGTCCGCTTTCAGCTCACTAAACAAGCACTTTGTCTGTCTGAGCAGCCACAACAAGTCTGCAAAACGTGTTCTTCAAAATGTTAAACTCCAACTTTTAAAACCCATTAGGCTTGCAAACACCTAAGAAGGGGACAACAGGTTGGGTTTTTTTGGGGTCTGGAGCACACAGATACAAAGATGAAAGAAGACTTCTATTAGTCAGTCTAAGGTTTGGGAACTACCCAGTTAGATCTGTTAAACTACAAGAGGACTGGACTGAGGCACTAAGGCTAAAACAGTTTGCTGCTATTTCTCTGAGTCCAAATTACTTAATTTTAAGTCCACCTTAGTTTAGAAGGAGGGTAATTTAGGTCACACTGCATTTTCAGAGTATTATCCTTGCAGACATAATTGAAATGCTTTCTATTCACAGCATCACACAGTAAGATTCAACATCCTTGTGCTTTCAATTAAAGTCTAAAGCTGATTACAATGTGTATCTCTAGGTCCCTGATATTAGTACAGGAAAAATGAGCAATACTCCCTCATATTAAAAAGACCTTTGCAGATTTTTTTAATATACAACATTGTACAGAAAGAACATCTCCATGGGTCACTCAAATTTAATTGGAAAAGCTGTCCCCAAACTAATTGGAACTGTCTTTAATAGACAGGACAGTCTGTAAAAAGAAATAAATGGGTCCTTTTGTTTCTTGCTGTCAAGTGGGTGGCACAAAGAGCTGCAAAATATAATAAACTTTTCTAATGCTATTCTGATTATAAGCAACAGTATGGGTCATGCAATAAAGTTGGATTGCTAAATGCAAAGGGAATTGTCTTTTCCATCATAAACTGGAGATGAATTTTGAGATGCTGTTATGATATTTTAAAAACGTCTAAAAACCCCTGGGCTAGGATTTGTCATGCTATCTTTTTCTTACTAACATTGTTTTACTATGATTAGATTGGTATAATAACCAAAAAAAAAACCCAGCTCACCTGTAAGGCTGCATTGAAGTATAGTTCAGAAATCTACCAAATTCACGGATAAAGTAATATATCTATCAAAGAATCGTGCAGTGGTTTGGGTTTGAAAGGACCTTAAAGATCACCTAGTGCCAACCATTACTCCTGGACAGGGGCACTTTCCACTAGGCCAGGATGCTCAAAGCCTCATCCAACCTGTTTTTGAACACTTCTAGGGTTGAAGCCTCCATGTCTCTGGGCAACCTGTTCCAGAGTCTCTCCACCTAGTATCTAGCATAAACCTAAGCTCTTTCAGTACCATTAAGTAACACGAACAAGAAAAATTTGAGAATGATTCTACTATTTGGGTGTCTATGTCACAAAACCTAAGAGCAAAACTGGTTCTTTGACACGGCAATGCACAAGAGCAAGCATATGATTCAGATCCTGCTAATACATACTGATTTTCACCACAGGCGATGGTAAAAATTAATGTCATTCTTGACTTACACTGTTTCAAAAATAAATGGAAAATTCTATATAAATCCAGGTTGCATCTCCACAAATTTTTAATGCAGCAGTAGAGAGTTTTGCCAGTGCATCTTTCTCCACAATGACTTCTTTCCCTGTGTATATTTACTCATCTTTTGGAAACTACCTAAGCACTCCCAGAGAAGACACAGCCTTCTAAAAATAATAATAAATATTGGCATGCTTGATGCTTTAAAGAGGCATGCAGACTCTAACATATTTGGATTGTATTTTTAAAAGCAAAAATTGCATTTCTTCTGTCTGGAAATAGCCTGCACCAAATACTCTTCTCCCAATCACTGAATCATTTCAGTTGGAAAAGAACTGTAAGATCAAGTCCAGCTGTCAGTCTGGCACTGCCAGGTCACCACTAAACCATGCCACTCAGCACCACATCTACGCAGCTTTGAAATCCCTCCAGGGATGGGGTCTCCACTACTTCCTTAGGCAGCCTTCTGGGGAAGGGTTTTTTTCCTAATGTCCAACCTCAACCTCCACTGGTGCAACTTGAGGCCGTCTCCTCTTGCCCTGTTGCTTGTTACTTGGGAAAAGAGACCGACATCCACTTTGCTACAACCTCCTTTCAGGCAGCTGCAGAGAGTGAGGCATAAATGAGACATACGGTAAAGGAAAATGCCCCCTGGATCCCTAGACATTCCCTGCCTTCAGGTGCTCTTGGCTGGGCTGAGGACAAACCTCTGCGGACACACTGCACGAGTGGTCCGTGAAAAGCTCGGCACTGGCTGCCCTGGGTGGGTGTCACAGAATCATACAACGGTTTCGGCTGGGAGGGAAGGGAGATCTGTTTCGCAGGACGCTTATTTTGCCTTTAATCAGACAAGCCTTTCATCAGAGGACGCTCCAGAAGCAAGAATTACCATGGAACTATAATTCACTGCGCAGTTTCCAAGTGTATTTTGAGGATGAGAGGAAATGGGCGCAAGCTGCACCAGTGGGGGTTTAGGTTGGATATCAGAAGAAGCTTCTCAAGCACTGGAACAGGCTCCCCAGGAAGGCGGCTGAATCCCTGCAAGTGTTCTGCAGACGCAGAGATGTGGTGCTGAGGGACAGGGGTTTAGCAGCAGCCTGGGTAAAGTCAGAGAATGGCTGGAGTCGATGATCTTACAGGTCTTTCCCAACCAAAACCACTCTGCGACTCTTCGTCCCGGCAGAGGTCGGGGATTTCCCAGCCTGCCGTCTCTTTTAAACCAAGTGACATCATCGGCACGAAGAGGGAATCCTGTTTTTTGACGAACGAGTGGGACGGCCCGGGAGGGTACACACACTGCCCCACCCTGCTCCGGCGGGGCAAGTCCGGCCCCGAGCGCCTTCCCCGGGCCTCTTCCCCTCTCCCCGCCGTAGCTTTACACAGCCTTTCCCTTGCACTCACCGCTGACAAGCACGACCATACCCCAGAGACTGCAGAGCGTTGCCGCGCTAGGGTCACAACACACCCGGAGACCGCAGCCCTGCCCTGGGCCCTGCTGAAGATCCCGGCCCCGCGGGAAGCAGCAAGGCCGCGCTCGCCGCGGCGCTCACCTGGGCTCGGAGCCAGCCGCCAGGCCACCCTCCGCGGGCACCGCGCCTGCCCGGGGCCGCCGCTGCTGCCGCCGCTGCGGCCTTTTCCGGCTGCCGAGCGCCTGCGCACCGCGGCAGCATGGCCACGCCGGCCAAGCGGCGGGCCCAGCCGCAGCAACCCGCCGGGGACAGTGGCTCCGAGTCGGAGTCTGAGTCGGAACCGGAGTCGGACTCAGAAGAGGAGGGGATCGAAGAGGTGAGCCGGGGGAACGGGGCCCTTTCCAGCGGTCGCGGCCTTCGCCCGGTGCGCGGGGCCTTCCCGTCACGGCCTCTCAGCCGCCGCCTACCCTTCTCCAGAGGCTTCTCTGTCTTTCTCCATTCACTGTAGCGAAGATAAGTTATAAACCAGTAGTGCGATAGGCAGGACACAGCGTCTGGGAGCTGCTTACGGAGAGTCGTCCCCTTGTAAAAACCCCTTGAGCGGTGGGTTCCCGCGTTGAAGTGTAGGTAACACCTTAGCGTGTGCGGTGCTGTGCCGTGTTCGGTTGATTGTTGTTGAGAGTCTTCACTTTTAAGTTTTTTTTTTTTTTTTTTTTGTAAATATTAGAATCCTCAGGGTTGCAGTCAGGTGTACAGAGACTTGCCATGGTCTAGCCTTGAGCTCTGTGGTAAAGGGTTGGACTTGATGATCTGTGAGGTCTCTTCCAACCTTGGTGATACTGTGACTTGGCCCTTGTCTGTCTGCCTGCGTTCTTGTGTAGGATTGAAGGCAGACACTTAAAATAACGCTTTTGACACTGAAAAAAGTCTGTCTTTTTTTTTTTTTTTTTTTTTTAAGAAAAGGGGGGCACTAAAAAGAATAAGAATGAAAGAAACTCAGACTTCACAGAAGTAAAATTTTAGTGTCTTTTCTGAGCTCTTTATTCATGCACCTGGACAGGTGAAAATGACCATATGGAAAAGGAGGTATGCACTGACTTGGAATTGCTATTAAAATCTCAGGCGATAAGGCAATCTGTGTCGTTTTCACAGGGCTTACAATAGTCGAAGAAGAGAAGTTCCTATAGGTTTTAATTCTGTGTATTTCAAATTAACCATTCTGCTGACTCCTTTGTCTTCACTAGGATTTCACTCTGAGTTGTCCTTCTTAGAGGGGGCCTTAGTTACCTTATGCTACCCAGAAACCTCCTGAAGTCTGTGTTTTTAACGCCATGATTAAAAGCTGAGGTTTAATTGTGCTACCAGTAGAATTGTGGAAAAGCACATTTCCCATTTGCTGTTGTATTTGGTTTGACTGACCTGGAGTTAATTCTCCCCGGAGAATTGGTGGCCAACCTACCGCAGCTGGATGTGTGTGCCACATTAGGTGGCACTTTGAACTGATACATGTTTATCAAGTTCTCGACTTATTAGTGCTTCGTGTACTGTTCAGTGTTCCTAAACTGATACAAGATGTGGAACTGGCATCTAGATACTGTGAAATTAAAGCTAAGAGACAATAAGACTACTTTCTTTTTTCCTTAAAGTGGCATTCTTGCATAGTATAGGTGGGACAGTGATTCTTGTTTAGCCTGGAGAAGAGGAGGTTCAGGGGGGACCTTATTGTTGTCTACAACTAACTGAAAGGAGTGTGTTGCCAGGTGGTAGTTGGTCTCCTCCCAGGCAACCAGTGACAGAACGAGGGGACACAGTCTTAAGCTGCACTAGAGAACGTTTAGGCTGGATCTCAGGAAGAAGTTCTCAGAAAGAGTGGCCATTGGAACGGGCTACCTGGGGAGGTGCTGGAGTTGCTGTCCTTGGAAGTGTTTAAAAAGAGACTGGATGTGGCACTTGGTGCCATGATTAGATAATGTTGGCTGATAGGTTGGACTTGATGATCTCGAAGGTCTTCTCCAACCTGATCTGTGATTGTTGTATTTGTGGATGAAGTTTCTTGAGTCTTCAGTGACAGGGGTTAGTATGGTTTCCATCTGCCCTGCACTGTTGTGTTTTATTTACAGTTGTTGGTGGACTGGATAAAATCAGCAGTGCTCATTTTAATTTAGTAGTTCAATTTTTGAGGATGTTCTATTACTATGACATTTGTTTCAGTTTGGAAGTCTAGATTAAAGGTATATTGAATTTCCCTTAATTCTTATGTAAGACATCAAAGAGAAAAAGGGGAAAGGAAATGTCTTATGCACTTTCTTCATGAGAAGAAATGTGTGGTAGTTCAGTCAGTCTGAGAGCACAATCTGATTGCCAAGTAACGCTAAGAAGGAGCTTTGCTTCTTTGAACACACTAAAATATATGTTCGGTCTTTATTTGTGGTGGTTATATGTTGTTGTTTTTTTAAGTGATGAAAAATTGAGTTGGTAATCTCTACCATACCAGGCTGTTATTTTGAGTAGTGGAAAAGCCATGAAGCACGACCAATTTTAGAACCTTGCTCCAGTGGTTTATGTCAATTTTATGGCTGTGATTTGCACAGTATGCAGAATCACAGTAAGCTCCTTGTTGTTCTTAATTTACTGGCTTAATCACTCAGTGAGATCCTTGAATTTTAAAGCACTTGGAAAGTTCCTGGATGCCAGGAATGGAGTCAGTTCTGCATATGTTGAAGATGCACTCTGTTTTCCTGTAGAGCTTTCTTGCTTTACTAGACCAAATAAAAGTATCTGAAGTGTCTCCTGATTTTTAATCCCCTCCTGAGTGTTTGTATACTAGCTTTTGAAATTCTAAACGACCTTTGAAGCTGTTTTCCTAGTAGCAGTAAGGATAATTACTTGAATATGGGAGTGGAGAGATTTAGCAGTCTTGACTGGTGACAAAAAAAAAGGCTCATTTGTTCTGGATGTGAAATCTAAACGAGGAGCTAAAAGATAGAGTAAATTTAGATGCTCTAGAACAGTGGTTCACAGAAGAATACGAGGAACCTTGGCAGGCAGTACAGTTAATACAGAATACCAATAGAAATGCTCATTAGGTACAAGGAGAAGCAATACTCATCACAGTAGGACAGAGTTTGTTCTCATCATGTGCCTACTGAGTGAACTTCCAGAGTGGGGCTGAGGATACTATTGTGATTTGAGGACATAGCAGAACTATGATTACTTAAGTGTCAGCAGCAATCTTTAGCCAAGCGTTACTCTCCAGTCCTGCACTTTAAGAGTTTAACTATCTGGATTAAGCCTCTTTACAGAGAGTCTGTTTGGCTGTGATAAACATAGTGGTGGGAACCGGTCTGCAGGAACAAAGCATGAAAGGTGTGTTCACAGCACAGCTTATAAGTTGTTTTGAAAGTGACTTTCAGATATGATCTCTGAAGATCCTTGAAAAAAGGGAAGTAAATCCTATTTCTGATGTTTCCCGTTACTTGTCTTCCAGTTTCTTTAGCTTTGTTTTGTTCTACCTCCTTGCCAACTATGCTTGATCTTCTCTATTTCTTCTTCATAGGAAGTGAACATTGAATTTGAAGCACATTCCATATCAGACAATGACTATAATGGGATAAAGAAATTGCTGCATCAGGTACTGTGACTCTTCCTTAGCTTGATTGATATGTCCATTGATAAGAGTTATGCAAAGTCATAATTTCATATTATCAGGAGGTTCCATCTGAGTGTAAACTAAAAATTCTCTCTTGTGAGGGTGCTGTGTAGTCTCTTTCTCTGGATTCCAGACCCACCTGGACATTGTGATCCTTGGGTGACCCTGCTTTAGCCGGGAAATCGGACTACATGATCTCCAGAGGTCTTTCCTAACCCCTACCATTCTGTCATTCTGTGATTCGTAGTTTTTCTGTACTTCAGCTCATGAAGATTAAACAATTACACCTACAGTGAAGATGAATCTCCTAAACCATGCTTTTAGGAAGTTTTCCTAATTATCTGTAGGGCTGCTTTTCCTTCCTCGTTTCTTTACCTGCTGCCCAGAAAACTTCATGCAATGTTAATCAGCTTCCTGGAGGCTTATTTTGTAAATTACAGCCTACAAAAAACAGACAAGCAAGTAACATCTCTATTCTGTGACAACTTCCAATCTTCTTTTGGCTGTTTCTGTTATGAACACATACTCACCAAATGTTTGGATCATCTCAGATTCAATTCCACAGGTGGCTACAGTGTCAATGGAGGACCTGTTTATTTTCCTTCAAGTGGCCCATCATATATAGCATCTGTGATTCTTTGTCATAGCATCATTTTGGTTGGAAGACACCTTAAAGATCATCAAGGCCAACCATAACTCAGTGCTGCTAGGTCACCCCTAAACCATATCCCTCAGCATCACATCTACATGGCTTTTAAATCACTCCAAGGATGATGACTCCACCACATCTTATGGCAGTATGTTCCAGAGGTTGACAACACTTTTGGGGAAGAAATTTTCCCCTAATCTCCAACCTAAACCTCACTTAGTGGAACTTGAGGCTGCTTCCTCTTGTTCTCTTGCTTTTATTGGGGAGATATTATCAGGTCTAAAACTTAGTAACTTGTTTCTTATTTTCCAGTTGTTCCTAAAAGCTCCTCTTAACACTGCTGAATTAACTGATATATTAATACAACAGAATCATATTGGAAGTATTATCAAGGTAAGACAGAATTTACATTTGTAGATGAAGTTCAATGCTTTTTATGTTGAAATTACAGAGCAGACTTAAGAAGGGAATCTGGTCATCATAATTTGTATGTTTTCTTCCATTTTTGCTTTGAGCACAGTTCTATGGCAGCTGAAATTTTTCACTAAACAAGGAATTATTTTGATTGGTTTCTTTCAATATGTGGAAGGCTTTTCACTTTCAGTTTCAATGCTGAAAATGCTGTGGAGAAGGTTGTTGCCATCTCCATAAGTAGGACCTTCTCTTTTCCCTGCATTCTCAAGATGTGCAGAAAGAGAGCCCCAAAATATCCTGCATTCATTTTTCCTTCTGTGCAGTGCTCTTTGAGCATAGGAAAGGATCCCAGAGTAGCCCTGAACACATCCTGTTGTGCCTGTGAAGTGCTTTGCAGAGTTACTCCTGTATTACTAAGGAAGCTGTTCAGTGCTGTAGAGTGCTTAAGAGGTCGTGGCCATCTTGCTTTCAAGCTCTAACAAGCTCCCCTCATGGCATAGTTGTATTGTGCCGTGTTTCATGGCATCATTGCTGTACATTCCCTTTTTGTCTTCTGCCAATAGTTTTCCTGCCCAAGTTTAATTAAATTACAACTATGTGACTCTCAGCTCTTTCTCCAGGCTTTTTGTTGCAGTTTTGCTGAGCTCTTTAACTCTCTCTCAAGGCTCCATTGCCTTCTGGGGTTTAAGACTTTGCAGGTCTTTTTTCCTACATAGAAACGGAAGAAAATTGGTTTCACTTAATATCTTGCCATCTTTTGTACCAAGATACTGCTCCCTATATGTGAGCCATCAAGTTTTGAATACCTTTCAGAAGATACTGCAATAGAAGGTCCGTGACCTGGCTCTCTGTAAGCTGACTCTAAGCACACAGACATTTGGTGATGCGGCACTTCTGTAATTGTAAGCAGAATTTGTAGGTTGGGTGTTTGTACAGATTACCAAGATGGTTGTCATCTGTTGAGCATCTTCTGGAAAGGAAAACACTTCTTGCTGCAGAGAGTGGAAGTGATTTGAGTGTCAGTATGACTTGTTGCATTTTCTTTCCTTAAAAAGCAAGCAGAAGTCCCAGAGGAGAGTGACAATGATGAAGATGATGATGATGATGAAGTCTTTGGTTTTATAAGCTGCTTAAATTTAACAGAAAGGAAGGTTGGTATTCCTCATTAACTTCTAGAGAGTGATAACTTGAGACAACATCCTGCTTTTCAGTCTGACAGATTTTGAACTTTACCATAGAAGATTGTGGTCTTAGAAGTTCCACATAGAATCATAGTATCATTTAGGCTGGAAAAGACCTTTAAGATCACTGAGTCCAACCATGTTAACCCAGCACTGCCAAGTCTGCTGCTAATTCATTAAACTGTCACTTAGCTTTCTTTGGATCTGGTTCAGCATTGCATGCTGAATGTCATACCTAACGCAAAATGTGGAACAGAGAGTTAAAACTACGTCTAGTAAGTGGTTCCATGATAACTGAGCTGCCAGCCTCTTGCATTTTTTCACTTTCATCTTGTGGAATCATAGAATGGTTTGGGTTGAAAGGAATGTTTAGATAGTCCAACCTGCCTTGCGTTGAACAGGGATGCTCCTGACTAGATAGCATTGCTCAAGGCCCTATCCAGCCTGGCTGTGAACATGTCCAGGATTGAAGTCTCCACAACTTCTCTGGCTAATCTGTTTCAGTGTCTCACTGCCCTCAAGCTGAAGAATTTCTTACTAATATCTAATCTAAATCCAGCTTCTTCTGTTTTGAAATCACTACCTCTCATCCTTTGTAAGAGGTCCTGACCCAGACATGGTGCTCAAGTTGAACTTGTTGAGCTTCTGCATCTTTTGTCTTTTGCTGTGTAATATACTAGTGTTGCAGCTCTTGACTGCATCCCTATCAGCTAGAACTTTAGTTGCCCTCAGCATCAGGGCTGGTGAATCACTTTGGAGAGATCATGTGGTGCTTTAGAGACTGCCTAAGGAAATTGCTAGTAGCCCTATAGAATATTCTTACGAGGCTCCCACTCTGGGGTGTTTTTTTGTGCACAAATAGTTGTCTTATAATGTAAAGAAAATAAACCTTTTGCTTCTAGGGTACACAGTGTACTGAGCAAATCAAAGAGCTGATTCTGAGTCAATGTGAGAAGAGCTGTGAGCAGCATGTAGTTGAACAACTGGATAAGATCCTAAATGACAGCACTAAGCCTGTGGGTCTTATATTGAATGAAAGATTCATCAATGTACCACCGCAGATTGCCCTGCCCATGCACCAACAGCTGCAGTAAGTTTGTGGTTTTTTTCAACCTGATGTTGTATTCCTGTAGTTTTCCTTCATGTTTTTTTCAGAAATCTGTATGTAGAACTGTGTTAAGAGAGGTGAGACTACACAAATATAAGACAAGAAGAAAAAAGTAATTTTAATCATCTCTTAATATTTTAACATCTCTGGGCTTTCCAGATTCTTTATACATTAAGATAGAGGAAGTAATTTAAGAATATATGTTGGTTTAGTGCAGAAATAGCTATGAGTATATTGCAGTTTATATTTGTGTTGCAGATTGTTTTCATATTGATCTAAAAAATGTAAAATAAGAACTTTTTACAGCATGCTGGTAGTGAGCAACTTGGATATTTCTACTTCTGTGTGCTCTAGAATGGAGGATTTGGAACTTACAAGGTGGAGGAGTTCTGATCTTTGAAATCCACGTGTAATGTTTTGATTAGTTTCAAATAAATGAGTGAGGCAGGTTAGGTGCCATCTGGTATCTGCCAGTTCATGGATTTCTGTCATAGGCTGAGTGACAGGAAACACATTAATCCACTGAGATACAGTGTTACATTAGTGCCATCTTGAGAGCCAGGACATTATTTTGAATAAGAAGCTCAAGTAATCAAACAAATATTTAGGTGTTTTCTCCTTTTATTTGGTTTTCTTTTCTCTTATGTAAGAAGTCAGATGAAGTTGACTGCCATCATGGCTCACTTAAACAGTAAAAAGACCTTTAAGATATCACTACTTCCATATGAAAGAAAACATGTCAATACAATGGGTCAGGAAGGTTTTAACAGAAAGAAATGAGGTTCTTGAAGACTTAGCTTTGATGTCACCCACTAGTACAGCACCTGTACAACTCAAATTCTTAGCCACCACATTAACAGTTTCAGAGTGTTGCAGTGATAACATATTTAGTACAAGGGTGGACAAGAATATTTCCTGGCTCTTCAGTTACAGTTCCTTGTGGAAGTGGTAGTGTGATGTATTTTCAGGAGAGTTGCACTTAGAATCATTTCCACACTGTCTACCATGGACAAGATTCTGGGGCAAAAGGGTTATTTTGTGAGATGTGGAAAAACATCCCTGTTTTTATTAATGAGTGCAGATATGTTTATGGACAATTTATTTCATAAAGGAATAGGCTGCAATGTGAGTATTTTTTCTATAGTGGTACATTGTAAAGTTTACATAAATACTTGTTGAGGGTTTAAGTCTTGTATGTAAACTTACTTTTAAATTGTATGTGTAAATGCTTATTTATCCTTAGGAAAGAGCTGGTTGAGGCACAGAGAACAAACAAACCTTGTGGAAAGTGCCACTACTATCTTCTTATCAGCAAGACCTTTACAGAAGCCACAAAGAGCAATTCTAAGAAGAGGGAAGGGAGAAATCAACAAAAGGAGGAGTTAATGTTTGCAAATGCAGAGGAAGAATTCTTTTATGAGGTAAAGTGATTATTTTAATTTAAAATATTCCGTTTTCTTTATATATTATAAAAGAAAAGATGGTTCAGCTTAAATTCAAACTGGAAAAAGATAAATTTAGGTTAGACATTAGGAGGAAATTCTTCACCATGAGCATGGAGAGGCACTGGAACAGGTTCCTGTCTAGGGTTTTTTTGTGTAAGAGTGTGATGGACTGAGGTTATCTTGCTTTAGTCTTTTTCTAAGGAAAAAGGGCAGTAAAATAATAACTCACTGATTTGGCGAAGAAAGTACAGAGAGGTTGTATCTAAAAATGTGCAGGGAAAGATACAGCATACATGAATCCTCAACACCTAATACAGATACAGGATATGTGAGAATTCCCCCAAAACCTTCCCCCCAGGCAAATGAAAAACCACCAAAACCCCCAGTGCTCGTTTTCTCCCATCCCCCATTGTCTCCCAGTTAGGCTCGAAACAGGCTGGATTCACTTGTGGGCCATGGCCTTCAAGGCCACAGCCTACCACAGGGTATTTCTACCTACATAAGTGTTACCCAGATAAGGGTCCCTCTGGAGAGTTCGAAAGGCAGGGAAAAAAGATCAAATTGACCTTGCTGCTTAAAGTGTTTGCAGGAGTTATGGGATTGAATAACAAAATTACAATATTCAGGGGTAGCTGGTTCATCCCCTGGGGTGGATCTTGGCCTTTGTATTTTTTTAGGAATATCTGGGATAACCTGGAACCCCTCAAACCACTACCAGGTTGCTCAGAGAAGTTGTAGAGGCTTCAACCCTCCAGTGTTCAAAGCCAGATTGGACTGGGCCTTGAGGAACCTGGTTGAGTAGGAGATGACAGAATCACAGAATGCAAGGGGTGGGAAGGGACCTCAAAAGATCATCCAGTCCAAGCCCCCTGCCAGAGCAGGATCACCTATACCAGATCACACAGGAACACGTTCAGGTGGGTTTTGAGTATCTCCAGAGAGGGAGACTCCACAACCCCAGTTTGCAGTCCATTCCAGTGTTCTCTTACCCTCACAGTGAAAAAATGTCCCTGCCCATGACAGAGAGGTTAGAACTAGATGACCTTTAAGTAGCCTTCCCAGCAAAGCCATTGTATCTTTTAGATGAAATACAGATGCTTTTACAGCAGTGTTGAGAGATGAGCAAGCAGCCTATTACTGTGTATTGTGGAGAGCTCTGCCATCCATTAGTCCAAATTACTCAATCCCCTATATTGACATGAGTTTATTAATATAGTAATTATATCATCACAGGATGCAGGGGTTGGAATGGACCCAAAGAGATCATCGAGTCCAACCCCCTGCTCTCATAGCAGACCATACAATCCAGCTCAGATCACAGAGGAACACATCCAGATGGGCCTTGAAAGTCTCCAGAGAAGGAGACCCCACAGCCTCTCTGAGGAGCCTGTTCCAGTGGTCTGTCATCCTTACAGTAAGAAGTTCCCCCTTGTGTTGAGGGGCAACATCTTGTCACAATTGGCCCAAGAAGCTATGATTTAGATTACCTGTGACAGCTTTACTACCCAATCAGGTCTCCTATGCTATGAGGTTAATGGAAAAATTCAAAGAACACCTGAAATAAGCAGAGGATTTAGGGGAAGAATCAGATACTACTTTGTCTTGAGGCCAGTGTCTTGGCTTCAGAGGCTTAACAACATTAATCTTTTGACTCATACACCAAACCTGAATTCAGTAATTATCAGGTATATTGAGATACTGTGAATGGCCAAACAAATGGTGATACATCTGGATGTAGAATTTAGCAGTGTGTCCCATGCTGTCTGAATTTACAAACACTTGGAATTTCTTTTGCTTAAGGAGCAGTGCAGTTGTCTTCTTTAATTTGGACAATAAGGAATGGAAAAGACATGTCAAATTGCTGTGTCAGCTGAGCAGAGGGCTGGCAGTGGGTGCATAAACTGGAAAAAGTGCAGCTTCAGTATCTCAGTGAGAGTCAAGCAAAGTGGCAGATCCACACCAGGTTGTAGCTTGTGAGGGTACTGTAACTTAATTGTGTGTCACAACTTTAAGCACTTAGAAGAATAAAGATTTCAAAAAAAAGCCAGAGGAAATCTGTTAGAGTCTCATTTGGCATCTGCAGAACATGTTAAGACTTAAATGTACAGATCTCTTTGCATTACCCTTACCTAGTTTATTCTGTGCCAAATAAAGCACCTGTGAAGGCTTTATTTATATTTGGTAATGCAGTTAAATGTGTTTCCCTGAGATCTCTCTTCCCAAGACACTTTGCAGATTGTGGTGGTGTTGGGTTTATGTGAAAAGCTCATTTACCTGTTCCTTTTCAGGTAACTGTTATTTGCAAAAAATAGATCATAGAATCTTCGGTTAGAAAAGACCTTTCAAGTCACTGAGTCCAAACATTGTCTAACTCTAGCAAGGCTAATCCATGTCCCTCAGTATCACATCTCTGCTTCTTTTAAACACCTCCAGGGGACTCAGCCACCAACCTGGTGAGTCAGTTCCAGTGTTCAAAATGCTCAAAATAAAAAATTTTGAAGATGCAAACAAGAGGCTACTACCTCCCTTTTCTGCCTCTTTTCTACTCAAGTATAATAATAAAAAATGCTGAGTTACTGAGCTGAAAATACTACTTCCTATTTTCTAAGCAGCCTTTGCACACAACTCTGCCAGATCAGGTGAGGGGAAGATGCAGGAAATTAAATTTAAAATGTACTCAAATATAAAGATTTTTTGCATTGTTCTTTGGTTTTTAGTTTGCCTTTTTTTTTTTTCCCAAAGCTTTAAAAATCTCATTCTCCAGTATTACTGCTTTGTCAAGAGACCATTATTTTTCATTTCTGGCAGTGCCTACAGGATAAAGCACTAGCACACACATCATGTGGTTAATGGCAAAGGTTCCTCTGTGTAATCCTTCATGATGTTCTCTGTTAGAGGCTGTGATCTGGCTGTAATTTTATTTCCTAGGAACTAAAAAAATCCAAGTGAGTGAATTCATTGTAGCCCTGGAACTTGTAGCCTCTAGGCAGTGACAAGTTTGGCGTTTTCTTTTTGTGTTCCTGCCACAACAACTTTACAAACTTCACCTGAATGCTGTGTAAACACATTATTGAAAACCTGAGGCGGGGAAACCTGTGCTACCCATGTGTCCATGGGTGTCACACTCTAGAAGGCCTGTTTTGTGTTTGCCTCTGTTTTGTTAATTTCAGTGGCATTTTAAATGCTAATGGTGTGCTTTAATCTGAATGGCAGTAATTTTTAACTCAAGTGGATTGCCTCAAACTGAGCATGTTCTTCTTTTTAACAGTCTTTCTTATGTTTTTAACAAATACATTTTAAACACAATGAGGGTATTAGATGGAATGGGTCTCTGTATTTAATAATGGGTTAAATTAGTGTTGTAGTCTATATCCTCCCTGATCACATTTAATGCTAATTAGGCTGTCATAAAATACTATTAAATGTGTAAAATACTATTAAATATGGTGAGGCAGACACTTCAGGATACATAAAGAGAGAGAAGCTTTTTTGCACTTGTCAGTTCTCTGTTTTATTTTGTTCCTTAAAATGTTAATTAGGGAGCAGAAATAAAATTCTGTTATACCCAGACTTGAAACTGATTAAAGGTTTAGGGTCTCCATTGCTCAAATTGTTTGTTCTTGAGCAAAATCACTCAATTAATCTGATGATTCTTCCAAAATTAAATTTATGGCCTTGAGATACTGTTAGTAAATAGCAAACCTTAAAGGGACTAGGTCTTTACTTTCCCTGCAAAAGGAAAGCAAATAGGGAAGTTTTTCTACCTAATTCAGTTCACAGTTCTCCATCTGACTTGTGGGGGAGCCAGAGACATTTGTTAGCTAACTTCTTATCCGTCAGCCAATTGTCTGGGAAAGCTGATAAATAGGGACTCCTATCTGAATGCAGTATGTGGTACTGAAAAGAAAGAATATGCATTATGGACGCCTACCTATCTGAAGAAACGTCCTTTATCAATGGATGTCTTTCAGTTGCTCAAACCATCTAGAAACTTCCTGAGAATTTGTTTTTAAATGCTCAGGATTCGTTTTAGTGCCTTAATACTTAATTTCAACTGGCAGCAGGAGAGAGACAAGTGCTGTACCAAGTACCAAAGAATGGTGAGGGTTTGGAAGAGACCTCTGGCGATTATCTAGTCCAATGCCCCTGATAAAGCAGGGTCACCCAGAGCAGATTGTCCAGGATCACGATGCCCAGATGGGTTTAGAATCTCCACAGCCTCTCAGGGCAGTTTGCTACAGGGCTGTCAATATCACAGGAAAGAATTTTCGCCTCATGTTCAAATAGAACCTCCTCTGTTCCAGTTTGTGCCCGTAGTTTCCTTATCCTATCAGTGGATGCCACTGAAAAGAACCTGGCCTCATCCTCTTGTCCCCTACATTTCAGCTACTGATCAGCATTGAGAAGATCCCTTCTCAGCCTGCTCTTCAAGCTAAACAGCCCCAGGTCTCTCAGCCTTTCCTCCTTGCAGAGTTGCTCCAGGCCCCTCAGCATCTCTGTAGTCTCTGCTGGACTCTCTGTAGTAGTTCCCTGTCTTTTTTGATCTAGGCAGTCCAGAACTGAACACTGTACTTGCAATATTCTTTACAGGTAAATTAATTATTAGAACTTCGAGCATTTTTAAAGTAGGACATAAAAAGAGCAGAGTTTCTCTGCTACAGGCCTTCCACACCTTGCCCATGCCATCATCTTTAATACAGGCACTATTCTGCCTATATTTTCTTTCTGTTCCTTATATCTGAGTTTTTGGTTGATCTAGTGATTCTTTAATTATTTGCTGCTATTCTAGATTTGAAGGTCAATTAAGAGCCTGATATTGCTCTTACTGGTTAAGAATCGCTCCTTAGTTGTCACAGAAGCTCCTTAAGGTTAGCATTTCATGATGCAATAGTATGGAATGTGATGCTGTCTTAAAACTATCTAAAATGAGGCACAGTCAGCATGTAAAGAGGCCATATAGTTTTCTTTTTCCTCTTAGGCATTTTTTCTGATGCCAAACTATAATGATAGTAATAATTTTTTTATTAAATATGAATTATGTCAGTGATGTGGAAAGCAAACAGTTTAGTATATTTAACAGCAAATGCTTGTGTAGTTTTTTTTCAGTGGACCTTTTGAGGGGAATAGAAAATAACTTCTTAATGAGCATGTCCATAATAGAGTCATTATTTTTACTTTCTTTAGATGATGATGTATTTTCTACATGCTAATTAAAAATTCTAATCTTAATGCATTTATTTGTGTTGGTTAGAAAGCCCTTCTGAAGTTCAGCTACTCTGTGCAAGAGGAAAGTGACACCTGTTTGGGCGGCAGATGGTCCTTTGATGATGTACCAATGAAACCTTGGCGGACTGTTATGATAGTTCCAGCTGATGGAATTAATGTAATTATGGATAAACTCAAAGACTATCTCTCACTCTGAACTCTCCTATAAACACCATTTTAGAAAGCAGCCATGCAGAACTATGGCTTCACAATGTTTTCAGAAGAGTTGATGGGTTTGTACTGCTCAAATGCTCCTTCTTGTAGCAGTTGGTGCCAGTAAAAACTATCTGTCAAGTTAATATTTTTGAATACTATGTCTTTTATTTCGGTATCATCATCAACTAGTCAATAAAAATCCAGTGTTACAAGAAGGCTTGAATGCTCAATATGCTTTTAAACAAAACAAAACTGTATATTTTTGTTACTAAATAATGTGTGCAACTCTTTTTAAGAAAAGTGCTTTTTCTGTGTGTTTCTGTCCTAGTTTGAGCTAGCTCAAAACAAGTTCAGTTCTGTGATTTGACTTCTCAGTTCAGTCTCTTCTCAGTGGTGGCATATTTTGAAGTTCAGGGCAAGTTTTCACGTCTAGTGGCTCCTTCTTACTGCCTGTGCACTTCATCTTCAGGATCAAGCTGAAGGATCACCAAGGTCAAGCCTCTTCATTGGCCAGCATTTGAGGTATTCTGTCTGCTCTGCCTTCAATCCTAATTCATGTGTTACTGAATCCAGTTCTCAATCTGCTGCTGAGTCCAGTCTGGGACTTCCCCAGTGCCTGTCCCCAGTGTCAGTGGTGATGACATCATTGTCGTCAGGGGTTAGGTTTGATACTGGTTTGTATCTATTTTAATCTATTTCATTGTTATTATTCCCATTAAAGCTGTTTCAGTCCCATCAATCTCTCTTTTTCTCTCCATTTTGGGAGGGCAGAGGGGTTCATGGACAGCATCTGTTGCAGAATCACAGAATGCTAGGGTTTGGAAGTGACATCGAAAGATTGAGTCCAGTCCCCCTGTCTGAATGGGATCACCTGGGTCAGGCCACACAGAGGAGCCCAGAACTGGACATGATGTTGAATAGTACTGGTCCCAGTACCAACCCCTGAGAGACTCCACTAGTTGCAGTCCATGTAGACTCTCCCACTGACCACAACTGTCTGACTGCATTACTTCAAACAGCTTGCAATCCACCTCACTACCTGATCATCCAGACCACACCCTCAGTTTAGCTGCAAGGATGTTGTGGGAGACAGTGACAAGTGCTGTCCTGAGATCAAGATAAGATGCACTACCATCACCTGTGCACCTGATTATTTCCTCATCAAAGGCTATCAGGTTGGTTAAAGATGACTTCCCTGTGGTAAAACCATGTTGACTTCACCCCATGGCCTTATCTTTTGAGACCTAGAGGCAGCGCTGAGGTTAAGTTGCTCCATCACCTTCCCAGGTGAGACTGACCAGTCTACAGTTAACCAGGTCATCCTCCTTGGCCTTTCTGAAGAGCGAAGTGGCATTTGCTTTCCTCCAATCCTCAGGCACCTCTCCTGTTTCCCACAACTTACCAAAGATGATTGAGAGTGGCCTAGCAATTACTGTCACTCATCTAGTGGCTAGCTCAGGTCTGACCCATGACTGTTTATTCTGTTAACTATGGTGGACTTTTGACATAAATATATTTACCTGGGTTAAAACAGGGAAGATTATTGCATCTACTGCTCATGTTTGTTCTGTATCTACTAGTTCAGTCTAGAATCACTGAATAATACACCTTTGTTCTGTGGGAGTCTGGGCAAGTTTTTCATTTTCCTTGTTGTCACTGCTATTTTTCTGTTCCTCCTTCATGCTTGAAACAGGTGACAGGTGATTGATCACTTGCTGCAAAATATCCTTATTTTCACTAGGAGGAAGATTGCTAAAATAGTACTGAGGTACCAGCTCCATGAATCTGGTGAGGAAATAAGACAAAAAACATTGTTATTTTTTTAATTGATAAGGAAATAATACAAAATATTTTTTTTTTAAACTGAATTTTGAAATGTTTGAATAGTTATTTCCAGCCCTGGACAAAAGAATCAGCAAGGTGTTGATGAGTACAGCTACAAAGGGTGCCTCAGAATCAAAACATTGCAAGGTGTAAGAGTAGTTGTGCTTTCAGTAGATTTGCAGTCAGTATCCTCACTCTACGCTTCAAGAGATTGTCTTTCAATTCTCAGTGCTGCATATTGCATTAAATAGCAGTTTTTCTCTGGATTTGAACATATTTTTGCTTCAAGCAAATTATGAAAAGGGCCTTCCCATAAACACTAGAAACAGAAAAGATGGGACAATGAAATGCATCTTCTTGGTGTAAAGAGACTTTTGCAGAAGGAAGATTGTAGTCTTGAATCCATAAGCAGTTGATACGAGGTGATGGAGCTGGCTGGGTACATAAAATATGTTGAGAAGAAGATAGGTTGGAAAACAGCTTTTCAGAGAACAAAGACATTTCCAGCTAGATTAATCTGTACACTGCCATGTTAACTCTTCCATGGTTTTTTCCCTGTGTATTTTACTTCACAAGGAACTTTCATAACCTCTAAAGTGTTTCTTTACTGGATGAACTGATTACAGTTACAGTGGCAGGCACTGTGCTTTGCTTCAATACCTTAACAGAACAGCCAGATTAGGAAATAGAAAAGGCTGATTTAAATGATATTTTGGTTTGCATGAAGAGAATAGTAAGGTTATGAGATCACAGTTCTTTTTTTCATTAATTCTGAGGTCTGCTGCAGTGTTCTGAGAGAAAATGAAGACATCAAGCAAAGCTACACACAGTGACAGAACAATACTGGCAACAAAGAAAGAAAATCCCATGTACATTCTCTAGTGCACACAAAAAATATGAAAAGCAACATTTTCTTCACACTTCAGTGATGCCAGCTCTTCTTGCTTGGCTAGGTATGAAGATTGTGCTTTTCTCTTAAGCCTGTTTTGCTGGCTTTATTTTCTTTTAAACCCACATCCATACCTAGAGTCAATCAATTATGCGTGGAATGCTTTCTCAACAGAACCAGGAGAGAGAATTACAGAATTATTTTGGTTGAAAACGACTTCTAATGTCACAAAATCCAAACGTTATCTGTCTACCAAGGGTGGTGCTAAACCTTGTCCCTCATCACCACATCTCTGCCTCTTTTAAACACCTTCAGGGAGCGGTATTCCACCATCCATGGTAGCTGTGTTTATGGTTGTGCTAGTTTGAGCCTAGCTAGAATGTTTTGGTGAGAAGAATTAGATTACAGGCTGTGGAAGGAGAACAAGGCTGATGTCTACTTCACTCATTGGCTTGCTGAGATGTATAAGAATAAGAATCAAAACATAGATAGGGCACTGGCTTCTGCTGCTGGGGAACTGGCTGAGCTGCATCTCTAACCTCACCCCTTTCTGCCTTTTCTTTGACTAATCCACTTTGCTTCCTAACCCCCTGGCCGAACCTCCATTCTTTCTTGGGACTGGGGTAAGGTTGAGAGGGGTAGGGGGAAGGTGAAGGGGTAGTTGGGAGCCCCTCCTGGGGACTCAGGTTTCTGGGAATGCTGTTGTGTTTCTGTATTACCTTTTACCTTGTCTATTTCTGTATATACTGTAAATATCTGCTTGTGAATTGTGCTAAGCTGTAAATGATAAGCTTCATTCAATTTCCAGAGCTGGCTGAGTCTAGTCTGGGTGATTTTCCAAAGTGGGGGGGGGGGGGGGGGGGGCAGGGAACACCCAAACCATCACAATGATATAGAGATAAAAGAAAAGGAGGAGGTGACCAGAACTGACTTCTCTCAGTGTATACACACACACTTACCTTCTTTCTGTCTTAGCTTGTACTGTTGTGGTAGAGATATGAGTGAAGAAACAGTTTTATCATGGTTTACTCACAGATCAGGTGATATCTCAGAGACGACCCTGATGGAATTGTCTTCTGCTATATTAAACTCATGGAATAAAACCCACTCAGGAATCCTTCTGGTGTTGTAATAGGATGAGAAAGGATGAAGCTGGGCCACTTGTCTGTGTGTTAACATTAAGTAGTTTCCTGAGCCATCTACATCACGAGCAATCTAAGAGAAAATGCAGTTATTCATTACGTAATTGAACATAGAGATGCATAGATCAGTGTTTGCCTGTTACATTAAACTTGTATTCAGATACTTTCAACTGGAGAGGTGAAACCTCTTCTCAGACTTCTATGGGAAAACCAGGGACTGGATGCACTAAGATGAGATAGAGTTTAAAAAAAGTCTGTCTATTTATTTGAAAGGAAACCATCTGCAACAAGTGAGGGCAGGCTTGTACAGTAAGTGTCTGAACTTGAAGTGTTTGTGAAAAATAGATGTGTTCTTAAAGAGTTATAAGACTAAAATACAATGTGTGGCAGGGCACAGTGTAGTTTGGAGGAGTCATTCTTATTTTTAGATGGAACAGTGATGAGGATGATGTTTTCAAGTGGGAATAAATTAATCTCTCTTGTATGTTTATAGTACCTCTTGCTTGAGATGAAGAAAGCTGTATATTGTATGTGCCTAAACGTATTCAACAAGTTAATTCTCTCTTTCCAGTGTATTTTCACAAAAACAAAAGGGGAATAATGTCAGAGAGAATGAAGAAATTGTCCAGGTAAAAGAAATATTTGAGGGAAAGGCAGGGAATTGTGTAGACTTTCTTCTGTCATAGCTGAATCCCAGAAAGAAGATTGCAATTGGCAGAAGTGTTTGATACACTACGGAAAAAACCAACTCAAGAGACATAACTACTTAAGATCTCTGATAGCATTCTATGTAACAGAGCATATGTAACAGTATTCTTCCTTACATGCATAAAGTAACCAGATAAGAGAGCTTTCTGAATGTTCAGAGTATTTTCTTTTGATCCAAAGTCCGGTTCTGAAATGGGAAGTTCAATGCGCTTCATAATCTCCACTAGTTCAGCTCTGATGATTTCTGCCATCTTCAGTGCAGAGCAGCTTAGAAAATACTGACGGCACCATTTCTCATTACTGTAGTCTGTGGAGGGAAAAAGAGTGTTTTGTCTGAAAGCAAAGTCTTGCTGGTGGGTACTACCCACGGAGATACTGCTCTGTAAAGTGCTCTTTGACTGGTGCAATAGATAGAAAGCATTTTGGAGTGAGTAGCTGTGTCAGAGCTGTCCAAAATTCTGATAACAAGAGCTGTATGGGACAGTTTAGTCTCACTGATATTTTTGTAGAGTGGGCAATATTTCTTAGGCTTACTTTTGTAGAATTTTATCTTTCTGAATAAAATTACTTAAAATCCCTTATTTTGCCTGAAATAGCTGCAAGTGGAATGAATAGCAACTCTATTTTCAGGCTTTCTGGATTCGGGCTGGAATATGGAACTGAAATCCCAATGGCAGTGCTAGTGATGATGATGCTGCATGTTGGTAAAGGACAGGTCCTCATGGAGCTCTCTTCAGCATTCAGTGTGACTGCACATGAAGGTCTCCTGTCCCAAGTTCTTATTAATATAGGCAAATCTATCACTTCAAGTATTGGATTCAGGCTAAATAAACCTGAGCGAGATATTTGAGCACAGGAAAAAGCTATAAAGGGTTTCTGTCTGCTGTGCAGTTCTCTGACTTTCATTTGCTTTCTTGTAAATGTGAACTTTACTACTTTCTATTTTTCCCCCTTTAAATTTTCCTTTTAGTTGACAACTATCAGAAAAAGACCAGTATTTTTAGGCTGCTGGGGGAAGTGAGTCCCTTCTCCAACTGTGTTTATGTAATTTCCTATATTAAACATGTTTTATGTGCTGTTACAGGAGGAGCCATCAGTCTGGTTTTGTACAAAGTAATTTCAAAAGGGAATTTCAGTAGTGCTTATGGATACCTCATGGATGAGGCTCCTCTCCTAGGTAATTTTCAATTAATTAAACTAAGGCTAATACTATTTTGCAGATGTTACTATTTTACAGTTCTTCCTGCAAATTACAGAGAAACATAATCACAGCGTGGTCTGGGTTGGAAAAGACCTCTGGAAATCTAAGCACCCTGCTACAGCAAGGTCACTTACAGGATTTTGCCCAGAGTGATATCCAAGTGGGCTTAGAATCTCTCTAGAGACGGAGACTTCACAACCTCTCTGGGCAGCCTGCCCCAGGGCTTTGACACCCTCATAGCAAAGAAGCTTTCCCTCATGTTCAGATGAAAACTTCCATGTTCTAGTTTATGCCTATTGCCCCTTGTCCTGTTACTGGGCACCACTATAAAGAATTTGGCCCCATCCTGTTGACCCCAACCCTCTAGATATTTTTCAGCATTTGGAAGATCCACTCTCAGGCTAAACAGCCCCAAGTCTCTCGGGCTTTCCTCCTCAGAGAAATGCTCCTCGGCACCTTGTAGTCTCTGTTGAACTCTCTCCATTAGTTCCCTGTGTCTTGAACCGGAAGGCTCAGAGCTGGAAACAATAATCCAGCTGTGACCTCCCTAGGGCAGAGTAGAGAAGGAATCTGTTAAAAAAGGATGTCTATGACTTAGTACTAGCAATGACTGTGCAGATACTAGTGGTTTTCCCCAAATTGCTTACAGTATGGCTTTATTTCTTCCAGCATGGGCACACTTACATTGATTTGCAGAGTTTGCACTGGCTTCTTTGAAGGCATTGAAGACATTGATAAGAGTAAAGTGGTCTCCTGCAGGGTGTGAGAATTTTCTCCAGCATGTAAGAGCAATCTCTTCTATTCCAGGAGGTGCGTGTAAAAAGCAATTAGGAGCTTAGAGAAAAATCAAGCCAGGAGTTACTAAGACATGTAAGTGCATGCACAAATAGTGATTTTACTGGTACTTCTGCATTTTTCCTTTCTCAGTTTCCTTTAATCTTCACTGTGGGGTTACTGCTGAAGAACTGACTCCTTGCCATTCACTAAGGTTTTATTTATGTGGATGTTGTTTCAAACTCTTGTTTAGTTTGTGCTGTAAACACAACAAAAGGTGGGCAGCTTTCTTCTAGATTGATGCCAAAAATGCTTTGTAATGGCATGAACAAATTTATCTAGAATCTAAACTTACGGTTTCTTTAATGTAGAAAGAAACTAAATCTATGGATGTAATGACTCAGTTTGCTCCTATATGTTGAAATTTGTAATTTGCAGGTCATTTACTTTTTTTGTGGTACTGTGCTGCATAATTGTGTCTTTGTGCTTAATTGTTAGACTTACACATACCACAAAAACTTCTTCACAAGTTCAGGCCCATAATTAAAAATCAAGCCATAGCAGGAATAAAACCAAGTTGTTCTACAAGGAGAACCTTTAAGGCGTCTCGGTGCCCTGTGGGTTCATGTCCTTGCTGCCCAAGACTCCTCACCAGTTTCTGTCCCCAAGATATTCCCTCTGGGCAAAGCACGATATTGCCATGCCAGAACTTTCTCTGCAGGTAGCTGTTGAGCATTAGAGAGCAGTCAAGCATTGGTGCTGTACTAGGATTAAGTCGCAAAATCATCTTTATAGTTCTATGTGGTTAGGAGGCTGCTGTGGAGAGAAGTGGGACAATTCAATCTGTCTGGAGTCAGCATCACTATGTAACAGTGAGACCTGACAAATGCAAATCTGGACCTGTCTTGCTCTATCTGGTGGGATCTTGAGAAGTCATGGTCTTTATTTTCTGTTTGACCTTCTGATGTCACCCTCCTTTGGGTTAGCCTAAAATCTTTGGGCTTGTGCATCTTTGGTGTATCAAGATTTCAATAGCAGCTTTTGCAGAATGACTGTTTTAAATATCTGGGGTTTATGTGTTGGTGTGAAAGCTCTGTCTCATCAAGTGGAAGAAGTTCTGTACTTAACATCCTTCTAACATGACTATTCTTGCTTCAGACCTGACATCTCCAGTCTTTGGGGCCAGATGATTTGTCTCATAGTGCCTTGTAAAAACAGGGTGATCCATCAGGACAGAATAATTAATACAATAACATCCTTAAGATTGTGTTAGTATTATAAAATATGTAAGGAAACAAAATCACAAAGTAATTGTGGGTCAGTATTATTTACAACTGGAGCTTCCCCTAATTTGCTGCTCCTATCTGCTACAAATGTACATGAATATGACATAAAAAAGTTCATTTTAGTGGATGTTCTGTGTATGCTTTCTGACAAAAGGTTGGAAGTTAATGAGGCAGCTGAAGCATGGAAATGGAGTGCTACTTAGGAATTCATTACTCTTGTTTCATAGCATGCTTAAAGTCAAGACTTAAACAGCCAGAGATAGTCATTTGCTTGAAGTCAGCAGGATGTGAATAACAAAAGTTTGCCTTTGTGTTGCCTTTGTGCACAGGCTTTGCAGGAATCTGCATGCATTTGGCAGGTGGCACAAGCCATGCAGTCAAACCTTATTTACAAGTACCTGTTACCATGGCCGCAATGGTGAGCATCTCATCAACACACTCAAATTCACACGAAGCCAGAATTGACTTTGACAGTTGTGGATCTAGAGGAAATTCTGACATAATAATTCCAAATTCAGAAAGGTTTCCGTCATTATCCAGGGCTGCTAGATAATCAAGGTCTTCCAAAGCCTGCATCAGGCTTTCAGGAGCTAATAAAAAGGGAAGATAATTCAAGTTCTTGAGAATGGCTACATTTAAATGGCAGTCTGAATTTCCATTATAATATTCAACTGTATATTTCCTGTGTGAAAATAATTGAAATTGGCTTCTATGATTTGAACAATAATAAATGAGATGAACAAATGGCTGAGAACATTGTGGATGGGAGAGAATAAGGGGTTACAATTACAGGGCTGCAAATAACTCTGTTGAATTTTTGTGTGTATATGTCAGAGCAGTTGTTGTCAAAAGTCCAAACACAGTGCTGAATAGTGTGTTACATCTACTTCAGGTATTTTATGGTGTGCATCTTCTTCTTAAAGAGGTGGCTGGCCACACCTGAGAGGTGATGAGAGGTACAGCCCTAGGAAAGAGGCTTATAACCAAATGTCAAGCACACACCGAAACTATAACCATCTTATCATTCTGGCAGGTGTTTGGAGATCTCTCGGTTGCTTCTTTTTAAACATAGTTTCTCATGATGTCAGAAGAAAAATAGGAACATAGTAAAAGAAAATTTCTCCCTAACAATTTGCTATATTTTCTTACTGTATGAAGTTAAATTTTCCCTATTGCAAGTTATAACTTCCTTACAACCTCCATAAGTAGAAGTGAGAACAGTGAGACAGAAAAATACATGTGAATGTAGGAAAATAATTGGGTAGGCTGAGAGGCTAATTTGGGAAAAAGTAGGAAATACATGAATTTGGGCTGCATGGTGAGTAGGGAGCATGAGGATGAAATGGGCTGAACAGAGGAAAAAATGAAGGATATAATGAGTTAGAGTTTAGCATTTAAGATGGGAGATACGGACAGTGAGAGCAGAGGAGAACAAAGACTGAAGTGATAGCTTTTTATCTTAGCTGATAGATGAACACAAGTGAAGGTCTCTGCCTGGTGTTGTGGTGGGCCTCATAGGCCAAAAATGGGCTCATCCATGTCCTGACTTGCCCAGACATATTTTTCTGCTTTCACCCCCTTCTTCTGTGAGGAGAAGCAACCACAGGAAAGAGCACAAATAACCTGGAGCCACTGAGGTTAAGGACTCTGGCTTGTCCAGACATGTTCCTCTGCTCCCCCTCCCTCTGTGCTGGGAGAAGCAACTGCAGGAAAGGAAAACAAAAGCCCTGGTTTCACCTAATATGGTCAAGCTTGGCAAAGTGCCATTCTGATTGGCTAATCTATGTCCAAAGACCCATTAGTCTCGGGCTGTATTGATAAAAAGGGATGAGCAGGTAGCACACTGTGCTGCTTCTGCCTCATTGCATCCTGAAAGTGCCTGGAAACTCCACTGCCTCAAGTTTACCAGGAACAGGCTCTAAATGCCTGCATAGCCAGCATGACATTGTGCCAAGACTGCACATTACATTGCATCCTGCCTGCCCCTCTGCAGAGCTTCTGCTGAATTGGGTATCAAGAGGAACCAAGTCAGAGACTATGCAATAGACCCCTAGTTTCCTGAGAAAAGAGCCTGGGAAACTCCAAAGCCTCTAATGGCTTTGAGGCCACTGGCAGCAGCCTCTCCATGTTCTTTGAGTACTGTCTGACAATATTTTGTGAGTAAATACTTAAAGCCTCTTGTAATTACACACTAATTGCCTTCTGCCATAAGCAGAAAGGGGCTTCCTGTGTCCATCTAGTGGATAAGCGGTACAATTAACCACAAGAATCTTCTCTTCCAGTATAATGTTTGTATTTGCCACTTTAAGAAATAAGTGCTCTAATTTTGCCTGTTCCCTGTGTGTATACATTTCCAAACTATGCTTTTTGAACCTTGTGAATAAGTTTTCTGGTGAGTTTTAATGTTAATAAGCAGTTTTCATAGTTAATAACAATCATCACCTGGATATCAAAATCAATGCAGATTATTAATTTTGCATAATCCATCACACCTGGAGTATTCAGTAGGGAGATTTGCTTCTTGAGCACCAAGTTTGTAGACTCAAATGGCACACATGGAGGCTTTTAGGACTGCAGGATTATCAGTTGCTTCAGGTAAGTGTTCAGTTAATCAGCTTTTGCTCAATGACATACTAAGCTTATTCTTTGTGTCGCAGGTCATAGGTGTACATTGCTCTTTCATGAATGAGGGTGAATATAATCAACCTACAAGATGCAAAGATACAGAAGATGGCCTATGCACATGGCTACATGCATAGGCCTTCAATTACCGTTGCATCTCATCAGTCATGTTTTGATAGGCCAAAAAGTGGCATTTGTGGTAGCTACTCTGAACCCATCAGCTGGGCGGGGATCAATAACAAAGGAGTTTGGCCAAGATGCTTCTTGCTTGTTAAGTATATGGCTGAATTTCTCCTTTTTCCACTCTTGATTTTTTCACTTCTTTGCATTTGAAGCAGCAGAAGACAGATGCAGCTTATGTAGCTATACCCTGTCTCTTTTCAGAATAATGTGAAGTGTTCTTCTGTGTGTAGCTTTTTAAGGGGTTTGTTGGGGTTTTTTGATTGTGGGTTTTTTTTTGGGTGGGATATTTTCTTTTTCAGATTTTGAAAAATAATAGTCTAAGTGTTCTCTTGTTGTCAAAGAATGATGTAATAAATTCAGTGATAAGAAAACATGTCTGAAAGGACAAGATTCAGCAAATCTGCTGTTGATGACAGTAGGCCCCTTTGGCAAAGCAGGCATAGAAGAGCTTTATATACAACCATGGTGGCTGGAGAGAGTGAACCTGAAAGCTGACTGGAAGTTGTCAAGCTTACACTCTCCAAGAAAGTAGTTGCTAGAGCATAAAAAATGTTGGTGGAAATTTGGACAGTCTTGAAGTGTGAAGGCTTTTTCCTCCCAGCTCCTTTCAAAGACAGATCTCTGTTTCAGCCCTTATTGAAATGGTCAAAATCTTTTGTGAGTGCTAGTTCATTTAAATTCATAACTGCTCTCCTGTCACTGCAGCAACTTCCTCCTATTCCAGCTTAAGGAACTGTTTGATATTTTCTCTCTGGTTTATGGATAACAACTTAAATTTTAGTCCCCTTGAAGCTAGTGTCAAAAATTCCACATCAGCAGGACTTGGCCTCATCCCCAGCCAAGCATACCCAGGACTGAGAAACTAATGACTGCACTGGCAGTTCTTCATGCTTCTGCAGGCTGCTGATGGCTTGCATATTAATGTCCAAAAAATCTCTAAATAAAAAAACTCCAAAGCAAAGCTACAGCTGCCCACATGGCCAGGATGTGTATTTCTCCTCCTATCTTTTGATATGAGGCTTTTAATGCTGTCTCACATAGAAAAGCTCAGGAAATGTGGCATAGATGATTGGTCCATGAGGTGGATTGAAAACTGGCTTGACAACACAGTTCAGAGGGTTGTGATTGGTTTGAAAACTGTCTTGACAACACAGTTCAGAGGGTTGAGATTGATAGCACAGAGTCAACTTGGAGGTCTGGGGCCCAGTGGATCAGTACTGGGCCCAGTTTTGTGCAATGTCTTTACTAAGGACCTGGATGAGGGCATTTAGTGTACCCTTGGCAAGTTTGCTGATGAGGAGGGGAGGCTGACACCTGTCAGGCTGTGCTGCCATCCAACAAGATCTGGACAGGCTGGAGAGCTGGGTGAAGGCTAACCACATGAAGTTCAGTAAGGACAAATACTGGGTCCTGTACCTGGGGAGGAACAGCAGCAGGCAACAGTACAGGGTAGGAGTTGCTCTACTGGAGAGCAGCTCCATGGAGAAAGACCTTGGAGTCCTGCTGGATAGCAAGTTCTGCATGGGCCAGCACTGTGTTCCTGTGGCTAAGAGAGCCTATGGCATCCTGGGGAGCACCAAGAAAAGTGTGTCCTGGAGATCTAGGAAGGTTCTTCTCCCCCTCTACTCTGCCCTAGTGAGACCACATCTGGAGTACTGTGTTCAGTTTTGACCTCCCCAATTCAGGAGAGACAGGGACCTGTTGGAAAAAGCCATGAGGATGATTAGGGGACTTGAGTATCTCCCCTATGACAAGATAGTGAAAGCCTGGGACTGTTTAGTCTTGAGAAGAGGAGACTGAGGGGGGATTTGGTCGATGTCTATAAATATCCGAGGAGTGGGTTTCAAGTGGATGGGGCAAATCTCTTTTTGGTGGTGCACAGTAATAAGACAAGGAACAATGGATACAAACTCAAACGTAAGTTTCACCTCAACGTAAGTTTCACCTCAACAGGAGGTGAGGGTGACAGCACTGGAACAGGTTGCCCAGAGATGTTGTGGAGTCTCCTTCTCTGGAGACTTCCAAAACCTGCCTGGATACATTCCTGTGCAGACTACCCTAGGCGATCCTATTTAGACAGGGGGATTGTATTTGATGATCTCTGAGATTCTCTTCTAATCCCTTAAGTTCTGTGATTCATTAGGAGATGACTAGAAAGAATTTCTTCCTTGAATTCATTATGAACAAGAACCTGTCCTTGGCAGGCTACTTTTGCACCACAGAGATTAGAAGCAAAGCAAGTCTGTGAGGAACTGGCAAGTCATGTTTAGCCATAGTGTCATGCTTCAGGAGAGAACTGGGGTTGTTTAGACTGAAGAAAAGTAGGCTGAGGGGAGACCTTCTCACTCTCTACACCTGAAAGGAAGTTGGAGTGAGGTGGGGGTTAGTTTCTTCTCCTACATATTGTGTATGATAGGATGAGACAAAATAGTTTCAAGTTGCCCCAGGGGAGGCTTAAATTGGATATAAGAGGAAACATCTTCACTGGAAGGGTTCTCAAAGACTGGAACAGGCTCACCAGGGAGGTGGTTGAATCCCCACAGCTGGAGGAGTTCAGCATGGTTTAGTCCTAGACTGGTTGAATCCCCACAGCTGGAGGAGTTCAGCATTATTTAGTCCTAAACTGGTTAGGTTAATGGTTGGACTAGATGGTCTTACAGTCTTTTCCTGCCTAAATAATTCTATGGTTCTAAAAGTGAATAGGGAAGCAAGCCAGCACCTGTTCTTTATGATGCTAATGTCTGAAGGAAAACTTAGTTTATTAATTCCCCTTGCATGAACCTTTACAGAACTTCTCCAACATGTAAGTCTGGTAGTGCTGTGACTTTAACTTAATTTTAAAACATTTACTGTTAGTTTTCAGAGGCTATCTCAGGAGTCTGTAAATTCCTGTTAAGCCTCTGAACCTGTTTCATTTCAGTACTAAAGTACTTATCTTTGCCTGTTCAACATGAGGGGTGGTTCTTTCTAGAGAGAACATTTTGTTATCAAACCGATGAGGTTTAATGGGATAAAAGATGAGCCCTTGCAAAAGCTAAAGCATCTGAGAAGAAAGGTTAGAGAACTGAAAAGTTACAGCTGATGAACAATGAGAGTCAGTGGCAGGGAATAGATACCAGTGATTGAAAACACAGGGAGAGTGACATGGTCATTCAGACAAGCAGTAATTACTAGGAAATCATGGAAGGCTAATTTCCTGAAATCAACAAAGTGGTTTGTGCTCTACCTTACAAGATCTATGGGTTTATGGCATCCAATTTCAATCCTCTGATAGCATCAGCAATTTGCATTTTTATGCCCTAGAGGTAGCTGCCTTGAGATTTACAAGCACAAATTACTTCCCTATTTTGCTGTGAGTGTTACTAAAAAAATATAAAGAGGAGATTCCTGGAGTTTTTTTGTACTAAGAAGGACAAGATAGTAAAGGTAGATAAGAGAAGATGAAGGGGTAGATGAAAATAAATTAGAAGGGGTTTTCAATCATGGATCTGCATTTTGAGGCACAAGCCCAGTCAAGGAAAAAACATTGTATGAACAAGCAAAACCTAACTTGAGAGGTTTTTATGGTGTGGCTCCTATTTAAATAAAAACTACTATAATAAATCACAAGTACAGTAAATGTTTAGATATGAAAAGCTCTTCTTTAATGAACAGAAACCTACGTTGTCTTATAATGATTTGTAGCAAGCCAGTATCGTTATTTTTAGAGCCAGTATCATTATTTTTAGGACTTCTTGCCAACATCAACTGCTGCTGCCATCGAGGCAAACTGCAGCACTTTGTGACTCAACTGCTGCTTTCACAAGAGTGAAGTTTAAAAGAAGCTCAAGATGTGTCCTGTACTTTCAACAAAAAACTGCCATATCCCTGGAAGTTTAAAGTGTATTTCCTGCTCTGATTTTTTTTCTCTTTTCTTTCCTTTGCCTGTGTTCTTTGGCTACTTAAGACTGGAATGCTCTGGACTTGTTTCAGAAAATCTGACCAGTTTTATATCAATACAAATCCTACTCTTGATCATATTTAGACTTAGTAAAGCCAATAAGTAACTAAATGTTGTTGTTGGCACTGAAACTGTTTATCTGAAAGTTTCAAGTTGACTTAGAGTGATGTTCCTGCAGAGGGACCTAGACAGGCTGGATGGGTGGGCAGAGGCCAATGGGATGAGATTGAACAAGGCCAAGTGCAGGGTCCTGCACTTTGGCCACAACGACCCCAAGCAGTGCTACAGGCTGGGGACAGAGTGGCTGGAGAGCAGCCAGGAAGAAAGGGACCTGGGGGTACTGGTAGATAGTAGCTGAAGATGAGGCAGCAGTGTGCCCAGGTGGCCAAGAGAGCCAATGGCATCCTGGCCTGCATCAGGAACAGTGTGGCCAGTAGAACAAGGGAGGTTATTCTGCCCCTGTACTCAGCACTGGTCAGGCCACACCTTGAGTGCTGTGTCCAGTTGTGGACCCCTCAATGCAAGAGAGATGTTGAGGTGCTGGAAGGTGTCCAGAGAAGGGCAACAAAGCTGGTGAGAGGCCTGGAACACAAACCCTATGAGGAGAGGCTGAGGGAGCTGGGGGTGTTTAGCCTGCAGAAGAGGAGGCTCAGGGGTGACCTCATTGCTGTCGACAACTACCTGAAGGGAGGTTGTAGCCGGGTGGAGCTTGGTCTCTTCTCCCAGGCAACCAGCAATAGAACAAGGGGACACAGTCTCAAGTTGTGCCGGGGGAAGTCTAGGCTGGATGTTAGGAGGAAGTTGTTGGCAGAGAGAGTGATTGGCATTGGAATGGTCTGCCCAGGGAGGTGGTGGAGTCACTGTCCCTGGAGGTGTTCAAGAAGAGCCTGGCTGAGGCACTTAGTGCCATGGTCTATTTGACTGGCTAGGGCTGGGTGCTAGGTTGGACTGGCTGATCTTGGAGGTCTCTTCCAACCTGCTTGATTCTATGATTCTATGGCATGCACAAAATAACGTTTCTAAAGGTAGCTGTCTCTTTAGTGTTTTCTGTATTACATCTCATGTGGCTGAAAGTGGAGCCTTTAAAGTGTGATAAAAGAAATACAAAAGTATTATTGTTGCATAAGGAAGCAGATGATTTAGTGATGTACCCAAAGTCATGTAGTAAATTAATATTAGAGACAAGAATTTAGCATAATTTTAGTGGGTTTTAATAGTCTATTTAGCTGTATCATGTTCATGTTGAGGGTCTACAGGTCTTGTGTTCTGGTTTCCTACCCTGTGAAAATGTTGAGTATGTAAAATACCCTTCTTCTCTTAGATCTTTCCTTTCCTCAGAAAAAAATGTTGCCAAGTTAGAGCTGACTTGAGTGACAGGTGAAGGGATGTTGCCTTTAAAGAGCTGATTCACTGCCTGGCAAACCACAAGTTTTTCCAGCTTCTGTTAGGTTTAACAGCATGAAGAGGTGCCAAAGTAATTACCGCAGGGAGAATGGTTCTGTGGAATGGTGTTTTCTGTTACTGTTTTTTAACACTGCTCCTTGGATAGCAAACTGAAGATATGGGGAATCTGAGTGCCAAGTTTTCTTCACATTATGCAAAGATTTCCCTTCTGCAAAGACAAGCTTCTCTGTGCAGGTTTCATCTTGATTCTCTTTTTTTTTCTCCCTCCAGCTTCTGAGGTAGGCTTTTTTGATGCATTTGCCATATGCTGAAGCCACCAATTCTATAACTATGTTTTTTTTCTTTAAGTTATAGTTGATCATTAAGAAATACTTTTCCAAACTCTTACTTTGCAGTCTTAAGTTGTTCACTCTTTCCAAACTGGCTGATAGTGGTTGCTCCTGTGCTTTGGTGCCAGTCAGGATAGAGGCTGACTTGCGTTTTCCTAACCTAAATATGCCAAGTAATATCTGCATGCCAGGGGCAGCAGTGGCTGTTCAGTGACATTCTCTCTGCTTTGTGTCATCCTTAAAGCACATACTTAGCATGGGGCCTACAGGAAAGATGGGCAGGCACTTCTTATCAGGAAGTGTAGGGATAGGATGAAGGGCTGCAATTTTAAAATGAAAGAGGGGAGATTTAGACTAGATATTAGGAAGAAATTCTTCCCTGTTAGCATGGTGAGGCACTGAAACAGGTTGCCTAGAGAAGTTTTGGATGCCTCTGCCCTGGTCAAGTTAGATGTTGCTTTGAGCAGCCTGGTCTATTGGAAGGTGCACCTGCCCATGGCAGGGGGCTTAGTCTAATTTATCTTTAAGGTCCCTTCCAATCCCAAAGTATTTTGTGACTGTGCAACACAGAATCACAGAAAACATCTGTCTGAAAGAGACTTCAAAGATCATCCAGTCTAACCTTCAACCCAGCCTGTATATCCACAAAAGGCATACTTTAAATATAAAATGGCATACATTTTTTTATCACTTTTGGTTTCTTTTTTACTCTCCAGTAAATGATATGAGGGAAGTCCAGATGGACTACCCCATCTCATTTTGTGATACCAGATGTGTTCTAAGCAATTGGCTACTATCCATGTGGTGTGTGCTCTGTTACTGGACTATACATAACTGTCCTGACTACTGTTCCTTATGCCTCTTGTCCCATAGATGCAGGACTGCTGCTAAAGCTCAGGTTGTCCAGTCCATACTTTGCTTCCTGTGTTTTCTGTCTGGTCTTTACCTCCTCCAATTCCTTTTATGCTTTTCCACTGATTTGTGAAACACAAACTATGAAAGCAGAATTTTTTTCATTAGGAGGTAAATTTAATCAGTAAAATTTAGGAATTAAACCACCAAAAAATCCAGCAAGTGAACCTTTGATAATAAATCTCCCATGAAATGATCTCTGTTGAGCAGACCTTACATAGCACATTAAGTTTCTGCCCTTTACAGTCTGATTCTAATGAAAAGCTACACAAACACATTTTGTTTCTTGTAGAATTTGAAATGATCTGCAATTGTACAACTCTTGGTACTCTAGAAATATATTCTCATGGGGGCTGTAATAGAATAGCTCTGAGATGTAGTGTTAACCATGACCATCAAGAAATGTTTTAATCTAAAACTTTTTATGGTAATTCAGCATGAATTAAGAATCTACATAATGCTTTCACCTTGATCCCTTGCAGAAATTTTATGTGGGTTTATGCTGATTTACATAGTTTAAATAAGGATTTTCCAGTGATTTACAACATTCTATAATGGTGCTGCACTCTGTGGGAAACGAGTTCTTTGTCCCATTAAAGAACACAGTAAAGATATAGCAGATTAACTGACAAAAGTGTAAACACATCCCTGTTAGCATGGCACAGAAGTTCAGAGTGCACTTCAGAACTGCAGTGCCAAATACATTTTCAGATGGCTCATGAACTCTGAAAAGTGTCTCAAGTCTGATGCATTTGTTTGTCTCTTTTACAGCATGAATTAAATGCCACAGCTGTCAGCCTGACATATTTGTTGCTTTTGTAATGCAATAGTGAGTCAGAGTTAACCCAGGCTTTTCTTTTTCCTCAAAGAGCAGCAGAAAAGCCACTTGTGCATGTTGCTGTTGAGCACAAGTGAACTGTTTTACTGATGTAATTTTTGTTTCTTTACTTATCTCCTGTGTGGTCTCTACCTCTTGTCCAGGGAATGAGGATGTCAGAAAGAAATTCTTTACAGTAAGGGTGTTGTGACACTGGAAGAGGTCATCTAGGGAGGTTACAGACTTCCCCTCCCTAGAGGTATTCAAGGCCAGGGTGGTTTTGGCACATGCCATGTGCTTGAAAGCTTGACATGCGTTTTGAATTCTGTAAGTTGGTCTAGTGCAATAACTAACTCTCTGTGCTAGTTTGCAGCTAGCTAGAATGTTTTGGTGAGAAGGATTAGATTACAGTGCTGATGTCTACTTTGCTCATAGGCTTGCTGGGAGGTATAAGAACAAGAATCCAAACATAGATAAGTGAATTGTTCCCACTTCTTCTTGGGGCATTGCCTGAGCTGCATTTCTCTCTAGCCTCTCTGCTGTTTCTCTGATTAATCCACTTTACTTTCTAACCCTCTGGCCAAACCTCCATTCTTCCTTGGGACTGGGGTAAGGTAGAGATGGGGGGGAGAAGGTGGAAAGGTGGTGGGGAGCAACTCAGGTTTCTGGGAGGGCTGTTGTGTTTCTGTATTACCTTTTACCTTGTCTATTTCTGTCTATAACTGTATATACTGTAAATCTCTGCTTGTATATTCTGCTAAGCTGTAAATATAAGCTTCATTCAAATTTCCAGAGCCGGATGAGTCTAGTCTGGGTGATGTCCAAAGTGTGGGGGGGCAGGGAACACTCAAACCATCACACTCTCCTTACAAATCTGCTAACATCAATAGTCCTGTTTCTTTCAGACAAATGTATTTCACAGCAGGTACTTCAAACTGTCTGCATTCTGAGACTATGAGCTTTATAGTTATCTCTGGGGAGCTGTGGTAGGGATATAACCTAAGTGTTAGCAGAGGAGAGGTTTGTTGCCCACTCAGAAGTTGGAAAAAGAAAGCCCTAAGGCAAAGAAAGCTAATGTGATCCATCCTAGGATAAAGGAAAAAGCTGTGCTAGACAATTAAAGCAATGTTTGAAATGTTCAGTTGTGTGAGGTCTTAAGATGGGAAGGAGACCAGGAAATTGTGCAGACTTTCTCATCTCCATTCAGTGGACCCTCTACAGTGCTTTCAGGATTTTCTTTCTTTGTTCAAATAGCTTGTGTAGCATTCCTCACACTCTTTTAGTAACTCCTCAAACCTTTCATTACCTTGACCTTACACTTTTGATCTAGCTAGCCAAAACCTTTCCCATATTTGATAAGCTCATCCAATGCCTTTACAATTTTGTACACATCATCAGGCTGCTTTCTTCAGCTCCACTGTCTCAAAAATACAGACAAAACTTAGAATCTCTGCATCTGTAAAAGCCTTAATTGCCTCCAGCATTTCATTCTCTCTGAATAGCAATTGTCTCCATTATGCCTTTAAATCAAAAAACTGCAGAGTGCTTTTCCTAATGTAACTTCACTAATTTATTCTGCAGTTCAAGGACGACTTGCTTCATATCCAGTACAACATTAGTATGTTTTAGAATATATTTTAAAACTAAAGTACTCCTATATTTGAGTGGAAGCCAACTGTATTCCACAACCATTTCCCATGAAGATTTCCTAGGTGCAACAAAAATGACCCTCTCAAGGCGTATTTCTGGTGAGCAGGCAGAAAAGGGAAAAGTAGAGTAAATTATTCTTAGATATCTCACTTACAGTATATCAAAACATCCAACAGTGGGAATTAAGTTCTTTATCACTGGTTATTTACAGTGTGCAACATGTAGAAGACAAGTGATGATTCTTATTTCCTGTCTGTGCATGAAGAAAAAGAGGATAACATAAAATTTCTTCCTATTTGTAATTGAAATGTATTGTAAATGAAGCTACTAAGGAGGTCATGTGATTCCCAAAATGATGAAATCAGTTCTGTTGCCCTCATTTTAAGGGTAGTCATCAGCAGAATTGGGGGGTTTTGGTAGGATCAGACAAAGAATATCCTTCTGTAGAAAAAGCTCTAAGATATGAAGTCAGAAAAATGAGCAAGCAGCCACTTTCTTCACACTCTTACCTCAAAATTCAGAGTATTCCCTGTGTAGTACTGAAAGCTTATTCAGGGTTGTTATATAATTATTGTCCTTAAGTAACAGCTTATTGTAAATTTGAGGTGGAAGATGCAGGGAAGAAAGCTGATTTCCTCTAAATATATCTCCTAAAAGAAGCAGTTCATATTTTGGCTGTAAACTTCTGATTAAATGAATATATTTTGTTAGCTATCTGTAGGATGCCTTGTACAAGGCGACACAACTTTTCTTTGTGGGCTCCAGCAAAATAATACCAACCCTAAATGAGAAGACATTTGCCATATTGATTTTTTTTTTTTTTAATAATTCTGCTTCCATTCAGATACTTTATCATCTTTTACAAAGCAAATAGTTCACAGATGATGTCATTTTTCCTAAGTGCAGCTACTGCATTGTGAACTGTTCAGGCGGGTAAGGAGTAAAGGCAGTGTCAATATTATTACAAGTTCTTCAGTAAAAAACAGAGCTTTGCATAACAGGACCAACTCAACCTTTAAATAACTGCAATAGTAATAATAATAAATACATAGAAAATGGGTACTTTGTCATTACCTGGCCTGGTTATAAAGTCACAGTGTCCAAAGCCTGCTATATTCATCCTCTTGAGAAAGAGAACCATGCTAGTCAGGTTTGACTCCTGTATCTTGGCTGGCAGATGTTCTTTCATTTCTTTGTGTGTAAATTCTTCAGGATACAAGCAGAAAAGTTTTCCTGGAAGAGATTTCAGGAAAATTTCCTTTCATTTATGTATTTTTGCTTTGTCACATTGATTCTGTTAATAATTTGAGCTAATGGATTTAAATTTTGAGCTAATAATTCTACCTGATGAAGACATGCCCAGAATTTGTTTATGCATCTCTGCTTGACTTTTGCTGATGGGCTGCGTTATAACAGAGTCTGCTCTGATTCTAGGATTGTACACCTTTAAATGAAAGAGATATTAAGCATCAGATAAGTTACTGAAGACTACAAAAATACTAATGGTCTGTATTGAATTTTTGTCTAGGTCATTTTACAGAAAGTGTAGCAACAGTTTCATTTATTTTTCTATTACGTATTTCATCAGCTTGGAAATGAGAGCAGTCAGCACTGTGATAAATTGACAGACACACTGCAGTAACACTGTAAGTACAGCACAAAATAAATATCTTTTTTCCTGAAGAAATGTACCTTACTAAAGCACACAATGTATATCTACAATATTATCAAGAAAAGCATCCAAAAAAAGAGATTATTTATTTATTCCAGTTGCAGAATCCCAACATTGTCTGACAATACTTTGTTCTATGTCTTCCATTGTTTGTCTTAAGACTGAAATCTGTCAATAAGGTACAGGAGATAAGGACTGTAACATAGTGGTACAGTGCCCCATTTTCTATTTTAGTCATATTTAGGGCTACAAAGATGCTGAGGGAACTGAAGCATCTCTCTGAGGAGGAGAGGCTGAGAGACCTGGGACTGTTTAGCCTGAAGAAGAGCAGACTGAGAGGGGATCTGATCAATAGCTAAAGGAAAGGTGTCAAAGAGAACGGGGCCAGATTCTTGTCAGTAGTACCCTGAGACAGGGGCAATGGGCACAAACTGGAACAAAGAAGTTTCCCTCTGAACGTGAGGGAAAACTTCTTTGCTGTGAGGGTGCTGAAGCCCTGGAGCAGGCTGCCCAGAAGGGTTGTGGAGTCTCCTTCTCTGGAGGGATTCCAAACCCACTTGGATGTTGTGACCCTGGACAAAATGCCATGAGTGACCCTGCTTTAGCAGGGAATTTAGTTCTAGTTTCTTAGAATCAATAGAATCAACCAGGTTGGAAGAGACCTCCAGGATCCAGTCCAACCTAGGACCCAGCCCTATCCAGTCAACTAGGCCATGTTCTTGCCAACTCTGCTTGATTTTTATTTTCTTCTTCATAGGAAGTGAACATTGAATTTGAAGCACATTCCATACCAGAGGGTGACTGTGATGGAATAAAGAAGCTACTACAACAGGTCCTGTGACTCCTTCTGAGCTTGATTGATACATCCGTTGATAGATAATAGCCAAAGAGTTACGCAAAGTCATCATTTCATATCATCTGTATTGATGGAATGCAGGAGGTTCCACCTAAACTTAAGGAAAAGCTTCTCTCTTGAGAGGGTGCTGGGACCTTGGAACACACTGCTCAGAGAGGTTGTGGAGTCTCCTTCTCTGGAGAGATTTCAAACCCACCTGGACATTGTGATCCTGGGAAACCTGCTGTGGGTGACCCTGCTTTAGCAGAGAGGTTTTGACTAGATGATCTCCAGATGTCCCTTCCAACCTCTACCATGCTTCAATTCTGTGATTTTGATGAAAATTAGGAGCTCATAAATTTCTGAAGTACATGGCAAGCCTTCTAATATTTGGAGAAGACATATTTCCAGGCGTATCATCTGAATCAACTGTAGTTTAAGCAGGGATTTAGTTAAAAAAGAGAAAAAGCAGGACAGTCTGCTTATGTCTGAACTTGATGATCTTAAGTTTTTTCCAGCCAGGTGATTCTATAAAATGTGCCTCAGTGCAGGGGACAAACTTCTTTTCCTCTAGGTAAATTTATGATACATCCCAGCTGCCAACATTTATATTGGATTTTTTCTTTTTCTGCATAAAGCTTTGCTTGTGCCTTCTATGTTCAACTGACTTTCAGCTGTATATTTTGTGAACTGGAGCTGCTGAGGAATGAATATGAGAGGACTAAAATTCAGCTGTTAGGAATGAATAATTGAATGAAGGGGTAAAAATTGATAGAGGTGGTTTTGATGGTCATCAGGACTGTGCTGAAACTGATTTGGTTCACATTGCTTCATATTTCTGAGTCACAAAAGGAGGTTGGAACTAGATGAGCTTTAAGGTTCTTTCCGACCCAAACCACTCTATGATTCACAGAAGTCTAGAAGCTCTGATTTTTACTTTGGGCTGCAGTTTGTCTTGGAAGCAAGATTCATATCTGTCATCCAGGACAACTCTAGTTTCAGAAATAAGTTGTGCATGACCTAACTGAAAGCTGCTTCTAGGCTTTTGCTCATTTCACAGGAAAGTATGACAATTATTTTTGGCTTGACTTGAGGCCAAGTCATGTAAACCTCCTCATAAGAACCTTTCAAAATGACAGCTTTAAACAGAGTTTTCTGGAGTGAAAATGAAAGGTGATGGGAGTTCCCAGGCTTTTGCCTGAAACTACTTCAAGGCTTATCAAGGATTAATGAGCCCTGACCCAAAATTTTAGGAACACTTAACTTCAATTTGGTGATTTCATTCTCCATTACTGAAAGAAACTCTATTATATTATTTCTTTTGCCTCTTACTGGGGTTATTTTGACTAGCAAAACACGTAGGACAGCTACAGAGCCTGTAGAAGTGCAGCTTTCCAATGCATGTTATGACTTGTTCCTACAGTCACTCATTATTTAGGACATCGGTTTTGTGTACGTGAAAGAAATGAGAGAAGTGCTTGGGGCTGCACTAGTCCTTCCCATGATGGGTTGGAGGAGAATTGAGGACAGACAAAAAGTCAGAGATTAATTTGATAAGATGCAGTGTTTTGAGATGCTTGAATGGAAGCACATACCCAGAAGGAGCACAAGCAGCTGTAAAAAGGAATAATCCCCTGTGGGAGCATCTCTTTATGTTATATGATCTGTGGCATTCATCTGCTTACTGAATTGCTAAACAAGGGCTGAGATTAATCTCCTAATCCAGGTAATCTGCCAATAGGTAACCAAGAAATGATTATATTTTGCTCTATGTATAAGATACTGAAGAGGTAATTACAAGGTAAAATATGGTTTTCTAGTGAAATGGCATTGGTTTGGTGCCCAAATGAGTGGCAGTTTCAGCTGGGACTGTCTGTCTGGCTTTGGTCTTGAAAATTGTGGTTTATGCTTGAATTTAGGAAGTAATTGTGTTTTCTTTCTTGGTTTTCACATATAATACCTTGTAAGTTATTTAAATTCTGTTAATTTGAGTGTTAAAATTGTGGAATCTGATTTATGAAAACATAAACAAATATTTCATCCTCTAGAAACTATTTGCACCCATCTTTTAGCTGCAGATTTTCCATTCCCTCACCCTGAAAACAACCCTTATGCATAGTTAATTTTTTTGTATACTGACTCCTGTGTATTTCACTGACCTTTCTTCTCTCCACACCAACATCAATAACAAAAGTTACATTTTTAATCCAAATCAAAGATTCTCCAAAGCTTGTGGTGAGTAGCACTTTTCTTCTATATTTTTTGCAGCATTTCTGTTTGTCTTGGTTGACTTTAGGAATAAGCTCTTGCTTTGTGGGGTATAAAGGCACTGGAACAAGTTCTCCAAGGTCAGGGTTTAAATTAGACTGCTCCTGTCTGATCATTTGGTAAGCTTTTTCAATGTCCTGTAATCAGGAGAAAGAAAATTTATTTCCTCATGAGTATGAACACCAAATATCAATATCTGATTTGAAAGCAACTTTTTTAGCTCTAAAACGTATCAAGCTATGACAACACTCAAGCCTTACATCGTTAACAATTCAAGAGGGGAAAAAAAGGGAATGGAATGATGTATGAGGATTTGCTGGGTCTGTTAACTAACTATAGGCAAGGCAAAAGCTGGGATGATTTTTGAAAAGTCTTTTTCTCTTCTGCAGTTTTCAAAATAGTCCTCTCTAGCTTTAATTTTCTCCAAACCCACCTCTATGGCAAAGCAGATGTGCAAAAATAGAGCAGAGGAATAGCAAGGCTGAGAAATTATTGTTACTAAGTTTCATGTGTGTAGGGCATTTAGGATGTATCCACATGAGTGGTTTAGTACTAAATAGTTTGGTGATAATTTGTTTGTGTGTGTAGGGCTGCTAATGCTGTAGTAGATGCTCAGATACCCCACGGGTAGCCAAGTGGGGGTTGGTCTCTTCTCCCAGGCAAACAGCAACAGAACAAGGGGACACAGTCTCAAGCTGTGCCAGGGGAAGTATAGGCTGGATGTTAGGAGGAAGCTCCTCACAGAGAGAGTGATTGGCATTGGAATGGGCTGCCCAGGGAGGTGGTGGAGGCACCATCCCTGGAGATGTTCAAGAAAAGCCTGGCTGAGGCACTTAGTGCCATGGTCTAGTTGACTGGCTAGGGCTGGGTGCTAGGTTGGACTGGATGATCTTGGAGGTCTCTTCCAACCTGGTTGATTCTATGACTTCTAAAATGTTTTCACTTTTGCTGGAACCAAAGTTATGCACATGGCAGTGTCCTCTGGGAGGTAGCCTTTCATGGTGCATCCTGAAGTTGGCAATAAAGAAACCTGCATTGATGGCCAAGGTCAAGAACTGCTCCTGGAATCGGAGCAGATCAAGCAAATCACCTTCTCCAGTCCCTACTAGCCCCATCATGAGAAGGGCTAAAATGGCAGAGCCCCTGTTTGGCTCACTTTCGAAGGTATTGTGATGGTCTTAGTCTAATTAAAATACATTGGAAAAATCAAAGTGTGCAAAAATCTCCCTACTTTACCTTAATTATTATGTTTAAGAAGATATAAGTATTGTAAAGGTTTTTATTGGTTTTTGATGGTTGGTTAGGTTCCCCCCCTTAAATAATAAAATCTCTGAAGACTTAAAGTCAATCAAATGTTCCTGCACACTACTAATGGAATATCACCTTTAAAACAGCCCTAAACTCAGGGGTCAAATATTAATTATAAAAAGGATTTTTGGGGTAATTTTATAAACATAAAATATTTATAAATAGAAGAGATTTATATATTTTAATATAGATTCATTTGTATCGAGAATGATTATTTTTAAAGGTACACAAAAACAATTTATAGACTTCCTCAGCTTGAAAACTGCTGTGATCTTTTTTTTCCCCTGCCCTCCTCCCCCACCCCATGTTTATTTGCAGGCATTTTCAACATTGAAAACCAGATGGAGCATCTGTCTGAGAGTGCCACTACAGTCAGAATAGTTAAAGGCTGAAAGTACTCGATAAAAATGATTACAAAGATATGACAGTGGCACCTAACAGCAGGGCTGGCACCAAGACAACACATAAATCTTAATGTTCTTAGTCTATGCATGTTTTTGTCCAGTTTAAAAGACAGCTGAGTGCTGGGGCACAGTGAGCCATTAGCAATAAGAACCTTTAAATTGCAGTGAAGCAGGAGTGCATGGAATGGGAACTGTGCAATAGCAGGACACAATGAATGATATTTTCTTTGTGGGAGAGAGAGCTTGGAAATTTTATCAAGAAAAATATTATTATTTTTGTATTGTGTGGGAATTGTACTTCAAATATTTTTTTTTTAGCAGAAGAACATTTAAGTTCTGGAGCATGTCCAGAGGAAAGCACTGAAATTGGTGAAGGGTCTTAAGAACAGGTCTTGTGATGAGCAGCTGAGGGAACTGAGGTTGTTTAGCTTGGAGAAAAGGAGGCTGAAATGAGACTGTCTTGCTCTCTACAACTACCAGAAAGGAAGCTGGAGCCAGATGGAGGTCAGCCTCTTCTCCCTAGTAACAAGTGGCAGAATGAGAGGAAATGGAGTCAAGTTTCAGCAGGGGAAGTCTAGATTGGATATCAGAAGAAACTTCTTCACTGAAGTGGTTTTCAAACAGGCTGTCCAGGGAGGTGGTTGAATCCTCATCTCTGGAGGTATTTAAAAGATGCAGAGATGTGGTGCTGAGGGACATGGTTTAGCATCAGCCTTGGAAGAGTTAGATAACAGTTGGACTTGGTGATCCTAGAGGTCTTTTACAACCAAAATGACTCTGTGATTGTATGAAATGTTACAACATGGTGGCAGTGTCTGGTGTCTTAGATATTGGCAACAAGTTATTTATAGTTCACATATAAACACAGATGTAAATAATTTCTTGATTCAAATCAGAAATATCTGAATTGGGTAATAACTTACTTGTTCACAGGCCAGGAAGATCACGATGTTGCCCTTCTCTTTTGTGTGGTGTATCTCAAAGAGCAGTCTCAGTGCAGACAGAAAGTGGTCCTTCTGAATGCTGCAAGAGTATACAACTTCTGCATGGTGTTTGTTTTCCACTCTTATGAAGGGGATGCTGCCATAATAATTCTGCAGTTTGCTGGACATGTGAGGTGCAGTGAGTATTACCAGCCTCAGTTCTGGTCTTGATATCAAGACATTTTTAAGAAGGCCAAGTAAGGCATCTGTTGCAATGGTTCTTTCATGCACATCATCCAAGATGATAACACCATAATAGGTCAGAAGAGGAGTAGACATCATTTCCCTTTGTAGCATGTCATCTGTACAGTATCTGCAACATATCAACAGAGAACTCCACAAAGTTTCTTGGAACTTGATTGTAAGAAATTAATTCAGGGTCCTGGGGACAACTTGGTTCTCTCTTCTACAAGGAGGATTTGTTAAGAGTAGAGAGCCTATTTTGTGGACAATACCACAGTCTCAACCACACATTTCAATCCTCCTAGTAGCTAGAAACTCAGTGTAATTCAACAACACTAAATGCACTCCGAGTGGAAGGATGCTCTGGAGAAAAGAAGAAATACTTCTGCCCTGGAATCATAACTGATATTGCCTTTCGTCTCCCAAACTAGCTAATCATATTGCATGCTAGCACCAGTTCTTGAGCTAGTCACTAATATTTCTAGATAATGGCAGGATGTATGTATGCACTTGAGGCAGTGCCAGAAACAAGATGTGAGATGAAATCATGCCATGAAGCCCTCCTCACTTTTATCTTTATTATCCCTGCTACTGAAAGGCTTTTAAATGATATTTTTTGATGTGTTGCTCAGCAGAACTTTGAATTCTTGAATCAATTGTTAATGTGTAAGGACAGAATTTGTCTCCCTCTCAGGAAGATGTGCTGCAGGATGAGGTTTAGAATTCTCCATGAAAGAGAAAGGACATGCAAAAGGAAGAGTGTCTGGACTCAATTTCAGGTTCGCTGAGTAACCTTTTCCTCACTGAGACCGATTGACTGGGAAAGAGGATTTTGATTTAGATTGATTGTGCCTTGCCATGTTAAAGGACCAAGAGAAAGTAAGTCTCCTAACTTCAACAGAGGCTCAAGATCTGCCTATATTTAAGTGCATTTCTTATTTCTTAAAATATCCTCCACACCTTGAGTACTGTGTTCAGTTCTGGGCTCCTCAATTCAAGAGAGATGTTGAGGTGCTGGAACATGGCCAGAGAAAGGCGACAAAGCTGGTGAGGGGCCTGGAACACAAACCCTATGAGCAGAGGCTGAGGGAGCTGGGGTTGTTTGGCCTGCAGAAGAGGAGGCTCAGGGGTGACCTCATTGCTGTCTACAACTACCTGAAGGGAGGTTGTAGCCAGGTGGGGATTGGTCTCTTCTGCCAGACAACCAGCAACAGAAGAAGGGGACACAGTCTCAAGTTGAGCTGGGGGAAGCATAGGCTGGATGTTAGGAGGAAATTGTTCACAGAGAAAGTGATTTGGCATTGGAATGGTCTGCCCAGGGAGGTGGTGGAGTCACCGTCCTTGGAGGTGTTCAAGAGAAGCCTGGCTGAGGCACTTAGTGCCATGGTCTATTTGACTGGCTAGGGCTGGGTGCTAGGTTGGACTGGCTGATCTTGGAGGTCTCTTCCAACCTGCTTGATTCTATGATTCTAAATATTTATTTCCCCTTTTGTTACTGAATATACCCTTTTGCAGCCATGATTTTTGCTTGCTCTTAAATTCCAGCTTTACTTTGTGATAGATTATCCCACATTCACTTTTGGTAATGAGCATTCCTGTGCTGGAAAACAGGGAAAAGAAAAGAATGATCCAGAGGTTGGTGAGGTGCTTAATGAAGTTTTGCACAGATGATAACCATGCTCACTTACTTCTTTACTACAATTTAGCACATAATCATAGCATAATTTGGGTCGGAAGAGACCTAAATATCATCTAGTTCCAACTCCCCTGACAGTGCAGGGACAACTTCCACTAGGCCAGTTTGTTCAAAGTCCCATCCTGCCTGGCCTTGAACACTTCCAGGGCATCCACAGTTTCTCTGAGGCAACATATTTCAGTGTCTCACACTCTCACTGTAAAGAATTTCTTCTTTATCTCCAGCCTAAATCTACCCTCTTCCAGCTTCAGTCCATTCCCTGTTGTCCTGTCTCTACAAGCCCTTGTAAAAAGTCCTTCCCCAGCTTTCTTGTAGGCTCTTTTCAGGTACCGGAAGGCTGCTGTAACATCTCCTTGGAGCCTTCTCTTCTCTAGGCTAAACAGGCCCAAGTCCTGCAGCCTGTCCCTGTAGGGGAAGTTCTCCAGACCTTGTCCTCATGGCCATCCTCTGGACCTGCTCCAACAGATCCATGTCCCTCTTGTGTTGGGGGGGGGGGGGCAAAATTGCACACAGTATTCCAGGTGGGGTCTCAAAAAAGCAGAGTAGAGGGGGAGAATCATCTCCCTCATCCTGCAGCCCAGGACACAGTTGCATTCTGAGCTTCCCATTACCTGCTGATGTTGATTTTTTTAATCAATTAACACCCCCAAATCCTTCTCCTCAAGAATATCTCCTTCAGGCCTTTCACAAAATCCCCAGAATCTGCGTTTTAAAATATTATACATAATTTTATAAAGCAGTGTTGGTTTTCTTTTGTTGTTACACTGTATCTGAAAATCTGAGGCAGTTATGGCAATGTTAGTTCTCTTCCTGACCGTGGTAAAGTGCTGCAATGAATACCTAAGGACTGGAGTGATGTCTGCTGTAAATGTTTGCACTTGGCAAGGAAATGTAAGCTACAAATTAATTAGGAGGAGTTGAAAACCAAACAGACAAACCTCAGGATGGTTTCTGTTGTACAGCAGCTTTCAAATGGAATGAAATACCCCACTTCATGGCCAACATTGACGTCCATCTCATCAGCTACGCGCAGAGCCAGCCACACCGCGGTCTGCTTGTGTACTTGTGTGCACACAACTACCCCGTGTTGGTAGCGCATGGAAAGGCAATACTCAGCACACCACTGAGGAATCTGTAACTCAGAGAACAGATGGATTTGGTATTTGGCAGAGAATGTAATCCTCTTCAGGTAGTGTGGAAGAACTGAGTCAACCTGAGCACCTGCTGCTTATTGACAGATGAAGTGCACCTCACACAAATTATCTGCCTTGATAACCATCAAGACCCAGAATCTGTTAAGTAGTCAAGAGCTGGAGCAATTGGCTAGAATTCCTGGGAATTTCTTGACTGAACTCAAATTAATTTGAATATATTGCAGAAAGGACAGAATTAGTCCCTGGGGAACAGGTAATACTGGTTGTGTCATCCATAAGCATCTGCTGGTAGATCCCATAGCTTTAATACTGGGGGCTTCTCAACTGGCTTGATAGTAAACCTGCCAGTGTGATATCATCTTCAGGTGTGTGATACATCTACTGGTTCTCAGTTACCTGCTCCTCCACTCCCCCCCCCCCCCCAAATGAATTCACCCAGACTAGACTCAGCTGCTTTGAAGTTAAGGAATGAAGCTTTATATTCACAGCTTAGTACAATATACAAGCAGATATTTACAATATATATTACAGATACCTGCAGCTGTATACAGATATATACAAGTTAAAATAATACAGAAACACAACAACCCTCCCAAAAATCAGAGTGCCCAGGAGGGGCTCCCAACTACCCTTCCACCTTCTTTCCAACCCTTCTCCATTATCCCAGAGTCTGCCTTATGTGCAGGGTGAGTTGGAAGAATTGGCAAGAGGGGTTAGAAGGAAAATGATTAGTTGGTTTACACAGATCCAGATGGAAGCAGTTAATATGGCAGAAGCCAGGGAGAAACACTGACTGCCTTATCTGTGTTTGTGTCTTTGCTTTTATATGTCTCAGCAAACCTATGAGTGAATTAGTCATCACCATGGTTTTCTTTTCACAGCCTATAATCAATTTTGTCTCATTAAAATATTCCATTTAGCCTCAAACCAGTACAATATGAGAAACATGTCTCAGGAAGAAGAGGGTTTCAAAGTGGCAAATGCCACAGTGAATATCAAATATCAAATTAATTACTCTGTAAACTAAGATAACTGAAACTGAACTACTCTAGAAGCTTATGCAGTAGCTCTCCATATGTTTACAGTGGAAAAGCAACACTAGAAAAGAATAACAATTTGTTATTGTCATGAGAAAGTGAAATTACACTGTAAATATTATTTTAGTGGAAGCCTTAGTTTTCAGTTAACCTACACACACTAGGTGCATCAGCTGCATATCATTTATTTCTGTAGAGTTTTTTATGTTTCTGTTTAAAGAGCAGCCAGCAATGTGTTACAGCTTATTAAACCTAAGGACAATTGAAAAAGATAACATTCCTTAGCAAGTAGCTTACCATTACATGAAATTTATTCTCAATAAATGACAGCCTATAAGAGAAAGTAAAGACTTTGCACTCCAAGAAGGATTCCAGCCACCAGGTGGGTGTGTATCCTTTTTACAGGAACACAGAAAATTGATGTCTCTAGTTCAATACATGATCTCTAGTAATGCCCAGCATCAAAATCTCTAGCAGATATGTGATGCCCTGCAACAGTGATTGTCCGACAGCTTTATCTGGAGGAAAGTTTTCTCCTGATCCCAGTTATAAACAATGATATTTTGCCTTATAGTACTTGCTTCAAAATTCTTCTCTGCTTCCTGGGCTAACAGACTTAGATTATATACAGTCACAACTGGATTTGGTAGTCCTAGTGGATAATTGGGTGTTTAGAGTCAGCTGAGATTTTATCTTCAGTGGTGTCTTTTAACCTGAGTTCTGTAAAATAATTGTGTAGTTTTGGAGAAAACAAACATTTACTCTTGGCAGAAATAAGGGAAAGATCATTACTTCTCCCTGAGAACAGCCCTGCTGATTCCAATCCTTCATTCCTTAAGAATTTTTTTCACCTTCTCATGTGACCTGCCTGCCAGCCACTGTATTTCTTTGTATTTCTTTCCTGGTATAGCACTAATCAGAACTAAACCACACTTTCCAAGTAAGAATATGCATTGAAATCTGACACAGTCATTGCAGAGTTCACCATTTCCACTGAGTGTTCAGTGTGACAATGGACAAAAACAGGGTAAAGTGACAGTTCAGTCATTATTAAGGAGAAAGCAGTAAAATTCTCCAAATGAACAAAATATCAGCCAGCCAACTGTAGAAGGAATGATTTATTGATAAAATACTAAAGCAATCTGAAATAACTCCTCAAGTTATTATACTTAGGCTTGACCTCACTGAAGAAAATGGAAATGCACTTGTAATTTCAGAAAGGAAGGATTTTAGCTGCTGCACTCTGTAATACATTTGAAAGGATATATTTGATAGGTTTTCAAGTACAAATGCTAGAATGGTTTGAGTTGGAAGGACTTTTAAAGGTAATCTAGTCCAATCCCCTACAGTCAGCAGGGACATGATCAGCTAGATCAGGTTGCTCAGAAGCCTGATCAAGCTCACCTAGAATTGTTCCAGGGGTGGGGCAGAGCTGATGTTGTGATACAAACAAAGCAAAAATGTACACACTGGTAGATACCATAATATTGAATGCAGGATTTTTTAGGGTTTTCTGATTCTGAACTTTATCACAGTATTATTAGGATTGGAAGAGACCTCACAGATCATCAAGTCCAACCCTTTACCACAGAGCTCAAGGCTAGACCATGGCACCAAGTGCCACGTCCAGTCTTGCCTTGAACAGCCCCAGGGACGGCTGGTTAATGTGTGTGATCTTCAGTACTTGGAGAGGGCTTGATATTTGCATGTTTAGTATTTCACACAAAAGACACTTGTAGTTGTGATTTTTGTTTATTGTTTATGACACTGTCACACAAATACAGTCTGGGAAGTGTTACTCTTGGGCGCTCTATTTACCCTGAAGCCCAAAAAAAGCATCATTGACCAAGTAAAAATGGCTTGTAATAGTCAAAACAGATAAACACATGAAATAAGTGTCAATTGTCTGTGAGTATATTAAAAAGTTAGTTAAATGTGTGCATAGACATGTGCTTAAAAATCTCTGTTTGACTGCATCAATCTTTATTCACTTTATGTATTTCAGTTTCCCTCTCCAGGTGTAATGCTCCAAATTACAACAGATGGCTGTACATCTGTTCCTACACTGAGAACTGCTAAACTCAGTGCAACTATGGTGTGCCTCCACCGCAGATGGATGTTGTTCTACTGCATATAGTGCTCAGCATATCAACAGCCCTCTCCTAACAGAAACCAGGGACTAGTATAACTCCCTCTCTACTCTGCTCTGGTGAGACCTCATCTTGAATACTGTGTTCAGTTTTGGGCTCCCCAGTTTAAGAGGGACAGGGATCTGCTGGAGAGGGTCCAGCAGAGGGCTATGAGGATGATTAGGGGACAGGAGGGCATGGCTTATGAGGAGAGGCTGAGGGACCTGGGGCTGCTTAGTCTGGAGAAAAGAAGACTTAGAGGGGATTTGATAAATGTTTATAAGTATATGAAGGCTGCCAGGAGGTGGGGGGCAGGCTCTGCTCACTTGTTCCCTGGGATAGGACAAGGAGCAGTGGGTGTAAGTTGCAGCAAAAGAGGTTCTGCCTCAACACAAGGGGAAACTTCTTTACTGTAAGGGTCCCAGAGCACTGGAACAGGCTCCCCTTGGAGGTGGTGGAGTCCCTTGTCTGGAGCCTTTCAAGGCCTGTCTGGATGTGTTCCTCTGTGACCTGTGTTAGATGGTATTGCCCTGCTCTTGCAGGGGGATTGGACTCGGTGATCTCTTTGGGTCCCTTCCAAACCCTAACATCCTATCATCCTATGATTTTGATGTGCCTAATGTAAGTAAGGGGCAACTGCAGTGAACAGTCAAGTTAGGGCAAAAAAAATATTTTTCTGCTTCAAAAATATGCAATATTAGCAAAGTAATAATAGTAACTCTGAGAAGTAAAACATGAAATGTTGTAAAAGTAATAAATATACCCCCAACCAAATATGTTATACTGACCTGGGAGCTCTTGCCGGTCTTAGCATCTCCTGACACGATCACGACTTGATTATGAAGCAAGCTTTCCATGAAAGTATATTTCTCTTTCCATACTGGAAGGTCTTCTCTTTCTTTCATAAGTTTGTAGTAACGGGAAGAGTAGGGCAAGCCATCAAAAGGGTTAAGCTCTAAGTCTTCTCCACATACTAGTATTTCTTCTTCATCACCATCGCTGCAGTCAAGTAATTCTGAGAAGCAGTGGATCTCTGGAGAAAAGGTTAAAAACTCCATTTTCCTGACATGTGTTATTCCCAGCAACCACACATTGGTAATGGAAGGAGACTTTTGTGCACTGATTGGTCATTCAGGCCCCCTAAACCTGGGGAAGTCCATTTCTCCTTGCTTCAGGATTAGTATTTCCCAGCTCTTCAGTTTCAAAGTTCAGTTTTGGGGTTCATCTGGTGCCTTTGTGATCTCTTTGTCAGGCTTGTAGTAGTTTAGCAATGTGAACGAGCCTCAAGAAAACGTATTTAAAAGATCATCCAAAGTCTTCAAAAATGCAGTGATTAACCCAAAAGCTGTTAAACAGAAGCTTTTACACTTCGGCAGCATATTAAACCCAGATCATGAGTACCAGAGCACTGTTTGCTCTTGTCTCCAGCCTGACCAGGCTGGAGAATAGTTGGGAAAGAGCACGCTGAGTCTGACCTTTATCACTCCCAGCTGCTGTGAATAGGAGGCTAGGGAGTGACTATTGTGATTGCAGAGATGGTCATGTGGTTGGCTAATCCCAGCACAATGAGCTTCACCCCTGGGTGCAGGAAAAACAGTGCAGGGGCTGCAAGTCCCATCCAGTTAACGGGACATAACTGCTGCTTGGAAGCATCCATTGGGAGCAGCCAGTGTATTTAGTGTGTTGTTTGTGGTGCTTTGGAAACCCAGAGTAGTAAAGAGTCTTGTTATATATTCTGTGCATTAACTTGGAAATCTTGCAAGGCTTTAACAGCTTTTGCTGCAAATATACTTGATACATTAAAAAAAAAGCAGAGTGATGCCAATTCTAATCCTTCAAGGGCACCAGAACTGGCCTTGAAAGATGGGGGAAGAAAAAATTACTGACATAAAGTAACTCCAACTCTTAGGACTCCAAAATAACAAAACAGAGTCTCCTAATCTTGACTGATCTATATTGTAGCACAAATATTAAATTACATTTTTTTGTTTTAGCTCCAGAGGCAAGTGTCCTGTTGAGCAATGATACTGATAGTGTCATGATGAACAGTCTCTGAGCACAACTGTGGTATGTTTTCCTTTGTACCAAGCTTTTTCTGCACTAAGGAATATAATGGAAGTTGTTGCCTCTTGTTACAAATTATTATTTCACAGCTTTGGACCATATTTGCTACAGTGCTCTTAATGCCTCGTCTGATGACAGCAGCATAGAAAGCCAACAAAGAGAAGTAAAAGAAAACCTTTTGTTTGCCAGTTTGAATATCTCAATCCAAATGAGATAAGTCTAATTATATGCTGCACACAAACCCAGGCTGATTATTGGCACTTAGAGCGGCTGGCAGCAAAGACTGACAGACTGCCCAATTTGAGGGCCAGAACCAAGTATGATCTTATGGAGAAGTATCTCTGAAAGGCAAAAGAACCAGGTGACATATCTGCCCACTCTCTGGCATTACAGTACTGCAAAATATGCTTTTGACTACCACAGGGACAAGTGAGGACATACCATGATATCTGTGAAGATGACGCGAGTCCAGATTTCACGCTTGGTAACACTGAATTAGGTCACATTCAGCTGAACTTGAAAATCACTTGGTGGATGCATTGGTATCTAATGGTTTCTCTTGCTATGGAATGGTCTGTCTGATTTTGTGTTTTCTTTCCTATTTGTTGTGGGGCACTACAACAAGAAGTGCAGATGCAGACGATGTCTTTCCCTATTTATTGTTGCAAACTCACTGCCATTGAGATCTCTGCCTCTCTAACTGTGGTTGAAATCAATCAATTCGACATAAATACCATGAGGATACTGAGATTGCAATCCCATAGAGGATTTTTTGGGTGAAATTCAGTTTCAGACAGCATGAAGCAAACAGGTGAATTGTTGTTGTCTGGCATTTCACTTGTCTTTCGCAGGCTTTGCAGCTGTAGCAGTGTGTGATCTGTGCTTTCCTCCAGTGCAGGCTAGACTTCAAAGCATTAAGAATTGGACACCAATATTTCCTGGTTCATTGAACAAATTTGAATAGTCATACCACAGAATTTGTTTCATTCTCCCTTTTTGGTACCTGTAATGGAAGAGAGCAAGTTTCAATGCTACCACATCAAGAAGAATGTTTACTGTTTGAAACCCAAAGATTATAAAACTAACAACCCTTTTTGTGAGAATGTTTAAACAGAATGGACTGTTAACAAGTTTTCATTATTTATCTTTGCTAAAATAAGCCATATAAATGCTTTGTCCTGACCTTCATCCAGGTAGATGATTAAGTACTTTGAGCCTCTTTCTTCTTGGATCATCAGCCCAACAGCTTCTCTGGCAGTGCCGGAGCCTAATGAACACAGCCAAACACTGGGATAGGAGCATGATTGAGCATTGCCTTTGCAAATTAAGACATCCAAGCAGTGGCTCTTTGCTACTCAACATGCCAGAGTACTAATTTCTGATCTTGCCTCTTTTAGTCCTTGATTTTGACTTCATGATGTCTTTCTGTTGTGTCCTCCACCTACTTTGGACTATTCTGTTGACCATTTGATGCAGCTGCTCTTGGTCGGTCTTTGTCTTTGCTATTTTGCTGGATCTCTTCTTCCCTTTGGAGGGTTGCACCCTTTTCTGATATGGCTTCTCGATTGTCTCTTCTGATTGCCATCATCATAGCATGCCCTTAAGAATTCCCAAGATTCACTTTTTAACACAATTCAGGATTTAATCAATTCTAATAAAGAAGAGAAACACTCACTGCAGATGAGTGCGTTTAGTAAATTAGGGTAGAGGCTGCTTTCAAATATATCAATGAGAACTTTGCTGTTGATTGAAATCATCTGTTATTGTGCAAGTGCTGCTGATAATACGCTGTAGGAAAGCAGTAAATGCCACATAACATGTTCTGGGTCTTTAATAAAGCCTTCTTAATATATAGGTACTCTTTGCAGCTTTGCTATTAAGTCTTTCAATGGAGGAGGATTTTCTGTGTGCAATTTCAACAGAATTTGGATTTCCGATACCGATGGCATTACAGAGTTCTTTCTTCTCTGTTCCATTTTTCTTTCTCCATGTTGGCAGCAATGTTTTGCAACAGCAATGGGAATTTCAGGGTGGCACTTCTTTTCCCCTTCCCCCACCAAGACTGTTGTTTAAATAGGGGGTTTCAGATTAAATGTACTTTGTGATGAAGCAAATGAAGCCTAAAATATATCACATTTTAGAATGCAAAATTATAGTTTGTTCTTGTTAGATGAGAACCAGCAGATGCTGTTAGGAACATTTTCTCTTCCCATCTGATTTTCCAGCACAATATCTTCTGATGCCAAACCCCTCCAGCACTCATGTATGTCCACCAGGATGTGGAGCTACATTTTTGCAGCTGGAAGTGGAGGAGCTGTTCCTAACCTTGAATTACATTTGTCCTGAAGGTGTTGCTGTTTTTCCCTTTTGACATTACAGCTGGTAACAGATTTCTAGCTTTGTGCCTGGTACAATGCCTGGTCTTCCAACCAGGAGCTCTGTCTGAGCTCTAATTTTCTTAAAGAGACCAACCAAGGGTTGCATGGAGCTTATGTAGTTTGGAAAGCAGATGGCATCTAGAAGGAGTTGTTCTTTGCTTTTACCTAAACAGGTAGCTTGGGACTGAATTACCTTGCCAAGCTATTTATGGTTTCCATGATCCTGAGGCTGGTGGCCTCAGCTGTGGGACTCCAGGACCACAAAATTATCCAGGGTAAGGAGACCAGGCTATCTTCTGGACCAGCAGCTCACCATCCCCAATACCATGGGGCAGAGAGCTTGCCAAGGCAGGTGTTGCAAGTAGGAAGGCTGAGCAATAGCTAGATTTTGGGCCACATTAAATCCTCACTAAAGAGCTTTCCTGTGATAGATGTAGGACAGGGGATGGTGACAGGGGTCTCCTTGTATACAATAAAAGCTGAGCCAGGAACCTGCATACATAAACCTACTGGAGGTGATTGAGGGGGGCGGCAGAGCCAAACACTAGTAGAACCTGGAGGTGAGAACTTCACTGTGATTTATGGAGTCCTACTCCTAAAAATGACACTTTAATAGCCTGTGCAGAATTTTTAATTCTTTCTTTTTTTGGTTGCTATGAATATGAGAACTTGGTGCCTGGCCAACAGAGGACAAACAAAACCCTTATTTGAAAACTCTGTTAGCTTCTCTGTTGGCCTACTGACAGAAGCATTTAACCTTGGTTACACTGTAACTATATTACTGTTTATTGAGCAAACTGTAAAACTAAAATAGAGAATTTCCATCTTATGAGACAGACACTAGCAGTACAGACAAGTCACACCTCTATTGTGCTTTAATTTCTACTTAAGGTTTTGTTGGCTGGTAAAATATTACTAGTTTTGCGTTACTGGTCCTAAACATGCTGACAGTCAGTGATGGATTGGGTTAGAACAAAGCATTTCAAGTCAGCAAATAAAAAACCTGGGTTGAACTCACTGTTTTCTCAGTAGTGAATGAGAATGTTATGGGGTTTGGGCCAAAACTGTGTAGGTACAAGAAATATTTTAGCTTGATTTTGAGATTCTTCACTTTCACATTTATATGGAAGTGAATGAAAAGTACCTAAAACACCTTTTGAGGATTTTTTTTCCTCCCTTCTCTCTAAATTGTGAATTGAAATAGGAATTTGGTTAAAATCATTCTATATTTTTTCCATATTTGACAATATTGAAATGAATAAAAAAGCATAATCTTTTCAAATGTCAAATCTATTAAGAAGAGGAAGTGCAGCCTTATACCTAGTGACTTGAGAGGATGGTTTCAGATTAATTTAACACTGAAAGGTTCAAATCAAGGAAATATTCTCTTTCACATGGAGTCATTAATGGTCAGAAGCTGTTTTACTGTTTCAGCACAGTCACTTTGCACTTTGGAGATAAATGGGCACCACTTGTGTTTTGTTTCTGCTGATGGATTACACAGAGTTTGTGACAGACTGACATAAAGGTTAAGCAACTTTTGCTTTTAAAAGGTGAAAAATTAATGTGCAATTCAAGATTTTGGCCAATATCCCACCCATCCCAAATCATAAGCATGAGCAATTTTAATTAGTGATGTCTCTTTTTCTTTGCCAGGTCACCACGACGTTTACCAGTGTTGGTTAACAGTTGGGCTTGATAGTCTTAAAAGTCTCTTCCAACCAACATAATTCTACAATGCCATATATAAGATTTATATACGAGGGGTTGGACTTGATGATCTCCTTGGATCCCTTCCAATCCCTAATATCCTGTGATTACTGTACCACTGAAACCTGAGAAGTGCTTCTAGAAGGACCTGGTGTTGTGTCCTGACGGAGTAACAGGTAGTAGGTTCATATTAATACTGCAGTTGTTCCACCTGCTGAGCAAAGCTCTAGCTGCCTGGATTTTGCCTTGTCTGATAAGCATGAGGGTTTTCTTTCTTTCTTTCTTTCTTTCTTTCTTTCTTTCTTTCTTTCTTTCTTTCTTTCTTTCTTTCTTTCTGACACTTGGAAGAGGAGATGGTGGTGAAGAAAGAGGTTGGGGGGTTATTGCCAGAGCTCAGTGTACCTGGATCATCTCCAGGAAAGGACTGAGGGATGGACTGGCTTGGTATAAGGTCCTTGACTGTCATACTTAAAAATGAAAGGAGACAGATCAAAGCAAGTTTTTCCTGTGGATTACCATATTTATCACCACCACTTGCTTAATGAAACCATTGACTATCTCACCCTCTGCAGTATAGCTGCATGAGAGCATTATCCACAAAACCGTCATCTAGGCATCAGATCTGTTTGTTTAGCCTTCCTTTGAATAATGATATGAAAAATAAACTGCTAGCTCTATGATTCTTTGCAAATACCTTATTTCCTGAGCTGTTTTAGAGAATGTCTTTAACTGTTATTTAAACACCAAGACATCTTAAGAAGATGGATGATAGGAGGCCTGAATGGAATTTTATTCTAATTTATTAGTGGTTTTTAATGTAATGGGATATCTTCATCTGTTTTCTATTCTCTTTATGTTGTTCAGAAACAGCAAGACCAGCATTCTCTTTTCATTTCATTAGTATAATGTTCATGCTGTAGACTTAACACTTTCCAGAGCTGAAACAGCAGGAGGAGGAAGAAATACAGATAATTCACAGGGAAAAGAATGAAGGATATTTTGAACTTGGATATGCAGTGAGATGAAGAGTCAGCTAGACAGTGTTAGTACAGTTTGTTCCAGATGACAGCAACTACAGACAAGAAGTTTGGGTAGGGGCCAAAATGTCTGATGGGACAGCAACAAAAACTAGAGCTGTGAGAGTGCAGGAAAGGGAGGAACATCAGGCTGTTTGTCAGAGGGCTTTTGCTTTGTAAATATGCTCTGCTTGGAACAAGTTTGCAACTTTGTGAAAATATTAGTGATGGGGTTATATTTTTCTTTGAATGGGAAGGCTGAAAGATTTTCCTGGCCTGGAATAGGAATTTGTGGATTTAGGGGAGGTAAAGTGGAGCGTAGGTGTGCTAGTTTGAGGCTAGCTAGAAGGTTTTGGTGAGAAGAAATAGATTACAGGCTGTGGAAGGAAAAAAAATGGTGATGTCTACTTCACTCATTGGCTTGCTGAGAGACATAAGAATAAGAATCCAAACATAGGTAATGCACTCACTTCTCTGGCTGTGGAGCTCTGAGCTGTATCTCTCTCTCTAATCTCACCCTCCCTTTTTTTTGATTAATCCACTTTGCTTCCTAACCCCCTGGCTGAACCTCCATTCTTCCTTGCGGCTGAGGTTAGGTTGAGAGGGGTAGGGAAAAGGTGAAGGGGCAATTGGGAGCCCCTCCTGGGGACTCAGGTTTCTGGAAGGGCTGTTGTGTTTCCGTATTACCTTTTACCTTGTCTATTTCTGTATATACTGTAAATATCTGCTTGTATATTCTGCTAAACTGTAAATAATAAGCTTCATTCAATTTCCAGAGCTGGCTGAGTATAGTCTGGGTGAACTCCAAAGTGTGTGGGGGGGTGGGGAGCACCCAAACCACCACAGAAGTTTGCCTTTGTGAGGGATTGACTTTCATGCTGGGGTTGAACATGTTTTTTTCCAGTGCTGTAGGAACCGAGCTGAGGTTGATGTGGCTGTTCTAGCCCTAGTCACACAGTTACTGTCACTGGGAACTGGCAAGCATCACTGTGCTCAGAAGTTTGTATTGTTTTGACATTAAGAGATTGTTTTCATGTGATCCTGCCCTGGCTTAGTGGCTCTCAGATGCATTTAGTTGCTGTCACTGTTGGTTTTCATTACAGAGGTGCCGTAATGCTCTGATCATCAACTTGAGACCCAGAAAAATCTCATGTCACCATTTTGAATTGATTTTGCCTGAAATGCTGCAATATTCTAACCCTAACCAGGTAATTTTTCATTCTTTGGCATTTATCCTACAGTCATTAATCAAGCCAAAATATTAGGGAAGTCAGTGTGTGTTGGCATGGCTATGCTCTGCCAAATCAGGACCTTCTTGATGTTATATATGCAGATTGTGTTTAGTATGGATGTCTGCTTCATTGCAGATGCAGAACTAAATGTTTGGCCTCCGAATTTATTGGGAATTTTGCCATTGATATCAATCAAGCCAAATTTTCTTCCAGAAAATGTGGTTAATATATCTGTGAGTCCTGTATGGTTGAAAAAAATGGGGAAATGCAGCTTATTTTCTCAAGGTAGAGTAGCCCTTTATGTGGAGTCAAACTTCATTATGATTTTCAGATGCAAGCAAAAAGTAAATGGTAGCTAATGAATATTTTGATCCTGAATTTCTGTTTACCTGTGTAGATGGAAGCAAATGGTGAAAGGCCTGGAACACAAACCCTGTGAGGAGAGGCTGAGGGAGCTGGGGTTGTTTAGCCTGGAGAAGAGGAGGCTCAGGGGTGACCTCATTGCTGTCTACAACTACCTGAAGGGAGGTTGTAGTCAGGTGGGAGTTGGTCTCTTCTGCCAGACAACCAGCAACAGAAGAAGGGGACACAGTCTCAAGTTGTGCCTGGGGAAATATAGGCTGGATGTTAGGAGGAAGTTGTTGGCAGAGAGAGTGATTGGCATTGGAATGGGCTGCCCAGGGAGGTGGTGGAGTCACCATCCCTGGAGGTGTTCAAGAAGAGCCTGGCTGAGGCACTTAGTGCCATGGTCTAGTTGACTGGCTAGGGCTGGGTGCTAGGTTGGACTGGCTGATCTTGGCGGTCTCTTCCAACCTGGTTGATTCTATGATAGGAGAAGAGGAAATGTCATTAAGTTACCCCAGCTCCCTCAGCCTCTCCTCATAGGGTTTGTGTTCCAGGCCCTTCACCAGCCTCAGTAACATCTACCTCTCAACAGTCTCTCTACTGTGAGTTCCTCTAGTGTGAGGTGGTTTCTTTTCTGTTTTTTCACAAGTTCTGAAGGTGGTAGTAAGTTTTGAAGGCTTTGCTAATACACTGTTTGCCACTGTATGCTTCTGGAAACTACATAAATTGTAGTTGACAATGTGTAAAAGCATAATGGAATGGGAAGCCTGGAGGACTTTGAGATTTTGCTGCTTCACAGCTTTGCAATGAAAGGCAAATTTTCTTCAGCGAAATTAAACTGTTTTGTCGAAAGAGCAGGTGCCTACAACTACAGCTCAGGTGCAGCAAGAGAAAATTTAGACACTGTGATAATTCAGACTGTATGTTGAAAGGAAAGGTGCTATAAAAAGGGGGGGGGGGGGGAAAGGGATATCTTACACAGAGAGGATATAAAAACTTGCTTAAAGCATTTCTACCATCTGGGTGAACATTAAATCAGTCTGTTATGCTTCATGGATGGTGCTGAGCCTAGTTACTTCTTATCTAAGCTCACTGTTGCTGGTGGTGCCTAAGTAATAGAAGTTTTACCACCAGGGGGTATAATTAATTAATAACATGCTAAGAATATACTTGTAAGGTATTTTTGTCCTAAGAGGGGTAGCCAAGTTGACATTTAGCTTGCTTAGAATCATAGAATCGTAGAATCAAGCAGGTTGGAAGAGACCTCCAAGATCATCTAGGCCAACCTAGCACCCAGCCCTAGCCAGTCAACTAGACCATGGCACTAAGTGCCTCATCCAGGCTTTTCTTCAGCACCTCCAGTGACAGTGATTCTACCACCTCCCTGGGCAGCCCATTCCAATGGCCAATCACTCTCTCTGACAACAACTTCCTCCTAACATACACCATATACTTCCCCTGGCACAACTTGAGACTGTGTCCCCTTGTTCTGTTGCTGATTGTCTGGCAGAAAACCCACCTGGCTACAACCTCCCTTCAGGTAGTTGTCGACAGCAATGAGATCACCCCTGAGCCTCCTCTTCTTCAGGCTAAACAACCCCAGCTCCCTCAGCCTCTCCTCATAGGGTTTGTGCTCCAGGCCCCTCACCAGCCTTGTCCCCCTACTCTGGACACATTCTAGCACCTCAACATCTCTCTTGAATTGAGGAGCCCAGAACTGGACACGGTACTCAAGGTGTGGCCTGACCAGTGCTGAGTACAGGGGAAGAATAACCTCCCTTGTTCTACTGGCCACACTGTTCCTGATGCAGGCCAGGATGCCATTGGCTCTAGGCTTATGTAGAGTGAATGCGGAAGAGTGTGGATCAGAGGGACAGTAAATAATGGGTGGGTTTGGTTAGATGCAACAGGTTTTGTGTTATTCATTGATTAAAAAAAATCCAATACTCGTATTATTTTGGTACAGTGTGGTAGAGTTCTCAGAAAACACTGCTGACTTTCTCATAGGTGATTTCAGCTGCTAGATGCATCTTGTGACATTTTAAAGCCCAATTGATGAGCAGTTTAAATGCTTTTAACTTATTCCATGCACAGCCCCTGTGAAACTTCTCAAAGAAACCTAGGAATATTTTGATGGAGTTCAGGAAATATTTATGATCCTAACAACTGTAGAGCCTTTGTTTGGTTTTGCTTTTGGCTTTGGTTTTGTTTTCTTCTCCATTGTTAAGGGAAAGTTATGTTAAAAATTACACTTTTTAGGAGTCAGCTGCAACTGTTGATACCATTTACTATCCAGACTGCTCAGTGGTTTGTAGATGTTCTCAGAGTTTGACTCTTTCACACTCTGGCTTTTTGAGAGCCTGTCAGACATCCAAATGAATTAGGTTGTCTAGGAAGGTGGTAGAGTCACTGTCCTTGGGCTAGTTCGATGCAATGGCCTGAAGCTGTGCCAGGGGATGTTTATGTTGAATGTTAGGGAAATTTCTTTACTGAAACAATAGTCAGGCATTGGAACAGGCTGCTCAGGGAGGTGGTGGACTCACTGTCCCTGGAGGTACTCAAGGAATGTGTTGGCATAGCACTCTGAGACACGTTTTAATGGCCTTGTTGATCTTAGTCTGATGGTTGGACTCAATGATCTCAGAGGTTTTTTCTAGCTGAAATACTTATGTGTTTCTATAATTTGCAAAACCAAAGTTTGGTTTTTTTTGTTACTGGAAATGCATCTTCCACTCTTCTGCCATTTTTATGGGATTCCATTTTCCCTGAGTATCTACAACACTGAATTTTCTTGTCTCTTCACACAGATTTTATTCTTATTTATGCGTTTTCCTCATTATAGTAATGCTTAGCAAGAGCTACATTTTGCTTTCAAAATTATCTTTCTTATATCTAGATGTTTGTTATTGAAAGTGATTTAACCAGAAACAAAACTGATGGTTGGGGTTTAAAATTGCTTGCCTTGACTGATGTCGCTGAGGGGTGTTCTGCTGCCTATGCAGATTGTGGCAGAGGGGAGAAATTAAGTGGTGCGAGAGGATATTCTGTAAAAATATATATTTATTAACTTCAATATTCTGAACTCTTGCCACTCCCAACCACTGTATTTTAATATGAATATGGATCTACACGGTTATGGAAGACATTCTAGGAATAGTATCAAACAGTAACTTGTTAATAACTAGCATACATTCAAACTATATGGAACACAAACCCTATGAGGAGAGGCTGAGGGAGCTGGGGGTGTTTATCCTGGAGAAGAGGAGGCTCAGGGGGGACCTCATTGCTGTCTACAACTACCTGGAGGGAGACTCTAGCCAGGTGGGGCTTGGTCTCTTCTCCCAGACAACCAGCAACAGAACAAGGAGACACAGTCTCAAGTTGTGCCAGGGAAAGTATATGGTGTATGTTAGGAGGAAGTTGTTGGCAGAGAGAGTGATTGGCATTGGAATGGGCTGCCCAGGGAGGTGGTGGAGTCACCGTCCCTGGAGGTGTTCGTGAAAAGCCTGGCTGAGGCACTTAGTGCCATGGTCTAGTTGACTGGCTAGGGCTGGGTGCTAGGTTGGCCTGGCTGATCTTGGAGGTCTCTTCCAACCTGCTTGATTCTATGATTCTATAAAACAGAGAGGAGATTTTCCCTGTGGCAAGTAGCACTTGGGGTCAATATGCTGCTTGACCAGTAGGTGGGCCCACGCTCTTTCTGCTCTATGGCAGAAGGCCGAGGCTCTATGGCAGAATTACCGAGGCATTAAAGCATTCACTCACAAATTCTGATTAATTATCAATCACCCTCCGGGGCTACGTCACAATCTATTACAAGTGTCCAATCTTCAGCTGAGTCTGCCCATGGACTTTGAGGCTGGAGTCCTCCCGGCTTCTGGGGAAAGGAGAATCTTCCTGGCTTCTGGGGAAAGGACAGTCTCTGACCTTGTTCTCCTGGCAAAGGATGCAATCTCTGCCCTTGTCTCGTGGCTTCTTCTGGATGCTTTGTCCAGGGATTCTTAGGCAGGACCTTGTTGTGAAGGGGTTTTGTTTGGGTTTTGGCGGACTAAATATGAGGATGAATTTAAAAGGGTTTTAAAT